>NW_027437188.1:8315000-8825000 GCF_033239565.1 Halichoeres trimaculatus | reverse complement strand
TCAAAATTCTCCTGTTAGCTTAAAGTTTTCCAATTATATACAGAAATCGTAGTCACTGAAGCTAGCAGCCTGCTGTAACCCCTCATGTCACTCCCTGATTTATTTACCCCTTTCCCTTCTCTTTAAACCATCCTATCTATATGCTGAAAAAGCACAAAAGGCAAAAATTAAGGTGAAAGATCAATTACTAGTATGTTGCAGGATCTTGTACAGTTAAAGACCTTAGAAATAAAGATTTGTCTTGGTGATTTAGATAAACTGGTGTTTGTCTCATCCCTCCTCATCAAGAGCGCTGCACATCGATCTTATCCAACAAAAATAAAAAGGAGGAGCACAAGCTGTGTTCATGGACAGGGAAGTTTTATTTATCTATTTATTTATTGTACACTTATATAATTTACCACTGGTTTTTGTAAAACATATATTTTCTACTTCTTCTCATTTTTCTTCCTTTGATTTTTCTGTTTCTCTCTTTATTATACCTTTTTTTTTTTTTTTTTTTTTTTTTTTAACCCAGCGCGGCTCCAAATCTCTAGCCAGACCCTTGTACTTTGTTGTTCCTAAATGGTGGAATGAATTACCTAACTCTATGCAATCCACAGAATCCCTTTCTACTTTAAGAGATGTCTGAAGACTCATCTGTTCAGAGAACATTTAAGCACTTCATCCGACCCTCCTCCTCTTTGTCCTCAGGGGTAGAATGAGTCAGTAGGTATCAGACCCAGCTCTTAGTGAATTTTCAGCACTTAAGTGTTTTAGTGTTCTTTTTAAAGACAAAAAGGTATTTTTTTAAATACCCTTTTGTCTTTAAAAAGACTAAAACACTTAAGACTTATAAGAAGACAAGATGAATCTAATCAGTAATTTTCAGCACTAATTACTGAATGTTGTTGAAGGTTGACGTATTCTGTTGTAGCAAATGATTGTTGTTTGTTGGCTAGATTATTCTATATTATTAAAAAAAAAGAAAGATGAAAAAAAATTCTAGTATGAAGGAATGAATAACCTACGAATGGAATTAGTCTAGTCTACTTTTTTTTTATTATTATTTCATTCAGCAGCAATCATGGTTTTCCACATCACTGTTTTAACTGTCACATGTAAGGGGAAGTGATGTTTCCTGAAGAGTCATGCAGCTCTAGTCCAGTTTTTCGTTTGTTTTATATACAGACAAAATAATCTTCTCGGCTGTTCTCAGAAAACCAGTGTGACTGTCCCTGAAAAGAGCAACACCAACAGAAGTTTCATCATCATAATATCAAGATGGGCCGTACAGTTCTGTTCATATTTCAACGACAGCTTCATGACGCTGAATCCAAACACTACAGTGAAATCAAAGGCAGGGTAAGAGCACCATAGGGCATAATGCAGTTTGTTCCTCACAAGCAGAACATTCCCAGTGACTGTGCGTCTGGTGTCAGATGTGTCAGATTTTGGGTTCTTTTTCCGACAGTAGCTCTGAATCCCAGTGTTTGACATGCACTCTAAGACTCTGTATCACCACCCTCTCCCATCTCTTCTCCCCTTGCGTCTTTTTTATCTGAGGTTTGCATTTTAGCTTCAGTCAAACGCCAGTGAGAGCAGAGACAGTGATGGAGGAAAGGACAGGGGGGAGACTGTGAGACAGGTTGAGAGGTATCACAAGGAGAAATAAAGAGCAAAGAGGAGAAAGTGAGAAGGAGAGGAGGGGGGAATGACAGATGGGCCCAAAGAAGAGAGGGCTGCTGGGTTCAGCACTGCGGCAGAGCCGAGCATATGACAGCTTTACAGTGGGCTCTGTGTGAGTGTGTGTGTATCCTGGCTTTCCTTTACAAGCGTGCATATTGTGAAGAGTGTGAGTGTGTGTGCACGCGCTCATGTCCGTGTCTTGGCATGGCGCCACTGTTTACCTAGGGCATTTTCTGTGTGTTGAACCTAGCCAGAGGGAGCGTTCCTCCACCTGTTATCCCTCCATTCTTCTCTCTTCTCACCAGCTCCTGTCATCCGTCTCTGTATTGACTCAACCGGTGATAAATCAGGGCTGCTGTGTGTGTGTGTTTTTGCCTTAGAGTTGCATGTTTGCTTTAGATGAGGCACATGTTGGTTTAGCGCTCAGGGAGGATTTCCCGCCCATCTTAAATGCATTGAAATGTGTTTACAAGTGTAGCCATGCTCATTTGCTCGTCACAGCTTGTTTTCCTTCTCAATACGTCAACCCAGTACGTGAAGGTTTCCAGAAATAGGCCATTCTTTTTCAAACATTACACGGGGAAATAAAGGGTGCATGCCGATATGGTTGACATAGTTTTCAGTATTTCTCTTCCTTGCGCTGCTCACTCTTGTTTGCACGAGTTGAAACCTCGGCTCTGCTCCTGCCCTCTCGGCAGTCAGCCATTACAGCTCCCCTCCCTCTGATCCTCCTCCTGCCTGTCGTAATTTCTGCACTTCCTGTTCCTCTGGCTTTGGCTATGATGTCTGGAGCTGAGGTGAGAGGTCGCGAGGACCAGGTGTGCTGGAGCTGGCGTCGACCAGTCCGGCCGCTTTTGTCTCTCCCGCTGTTAATCTGGCACAGCGAGAGCACACTTTGTTCTATTGTCCTCGCCATGAATCAGGTGTAACACTAAGCTGCTTTGTCTGGCAGCCATGATTTCATGAAAGGATTTGGAGCAGGGTTTTTCTGGCAATCAGCAGCGTTTGGTGCATCACAGGAAAATACCACACAGTTGGTATCACTTCCAACCCGGTTACTCTCAGCAAAAAATCAAGATTGTGATTTTTGGCTTAATTTGTTTAATTTTTATTCAGCTCTCTTTCTAACCTCCAGCTTGATGGTGATTGGCCAAACGCAATTGACCCAATTCTACTTGGTCTTTTTAGTCAGTAGCAATGAACAATCTGATTGCACGTCAAGACAAATCAATTGGCGGAAAGGGGTCCTTCACGTTTCACCTCTGCCTGTTGACACTGGTAAAAATGTCAACAGTATCCTGTTCTGAAATCTACACAACAGCAGTAGAGATGCTGAGAGAATGTCCAAGTTTCTGATAGCTACAATACAGCTTAAACCAACAATGATAGTGATAATATGCCCAATGCCAAAAGTCAGGACATACACATTTTTGTTTACAAAACAAATGTGTCTGCATAAAACTCAGTACCTAGGGTCCTGCTTATTCTGCTGGGTTTGATGTAATAGCATCAATAGCATTGATGAAATAGCATAACCCCCTGTTCTCTATACATCATCCCTTATGTAGTATGACCTTTGGTTAATCAAAACTATAAAACACAAGCATTAAACTATTCATAATAAAAGTTCCTCTGCAATAGGAAAAAGGGGGTTTCAACATGTCGCCCTCACTAAGTAGCTCTACAGGTAAATGGTATTTGTGAAAAAAAAAAATGAATAGGGAAGAAAATACAAATAATCAATGTAATTTCTACTTAATGACTTATCTGCTCACCTTGATACCTATCTAACTTTTCCTCTTCCTCCACCCCACAATATCAGCCAATCATGTTCATATTTATGACTCCATCCTCTGTCTGTGTGAGTGGTAGCTGGTGTGTGAGCTCAGGAGCCAAAGGCTATTATTTTCCAAGACAAATGGGAATGGATATATAATTATATATATATATATATATATATATATATATATATATATATATATATATATATATATATATATATATATATATATATACATATATATATATATATATATATATATATATATATATATATATATATATATATATATATATATATATATATATATATATTTTCTTATATATATTTATTTTATTTTACTGTTACTGAAGCTAGTGTATCAATTTAAGAGAAACAAGTGAACCAGGTCAATTGAGAAAAAAAAAAAAAAAAAGAAAGAAAAAATTACCAGGACCTGGTCGACAGCATGCAGTGTCGTACATCATATTAAAGACCCTATATTAAGGTGTTAAATACTAAATTTACTAAATAAATAAGTAATAACAAAACAGGATTAAAATAAATTGTTCAAAAAGTATCTCTCATCCTTAAAAAGCTCAGAGACCCTTGGCTTCCACAATACTGGATATACAGCTGAGTTCAGTGACCCTGAAGTTGAAAATACATAAACACGACAAAGGCGCTAAAATATTAAAAATAAATGGATACATAAAGTGAGGCTGGAGGGAAAGAGTAATAATCAAGATCAAAGTCACAGATTTGTGTGAAAACAAGTTTTCTGTTAAGGGGTCATTTAGCCAGATTTTTAGTGTTTGCACTTCAGGCCCACCATAGCTCTATTTGCTCTAGGATTAAAAAAGAAAAAAGAAAAAGTGCAGACTGTCACATTAATATGACAGAAAATAGCTGAGTGTATATAATATCAGTGATGAAAGGTTGCCAAGTATAAGGAATATTGACCTAGGTACCCATTCAGTGGTTCGACAGTTAGCATTTTAAGCTTAAAATTTGTTCAGAAAACTTTCATTCCAAGTCCAAAATGTACTGCAGAACTTTCTCAGAAGGTCAAATAGTTAATCTGAAGCAATAACACCCAGGATAAAGTAGGATTAGCAGCAGCTGTTGTTAATGTAAATATGCCGCGTTCCACCTAAACCTGGAGTAGATAACAACCTCATCAGCTGATAAGAAGCTCGCAGGAGGCAGCACTGCTTCCTCATGTCTGCGCTCCTGATGACAACTGATAACTGAGGTTTAATGAGACGATAACACAGAATCAGCTGACATCCCTGTTTTGTTTGAAGGAGTTTGTGCTCCAACAATGGAGAGTGTTGACACAGCTCGAAACTTGCTACCTCCACATTGTTGTATCTCAGGGTTTCTGTTCCCTCAAAGGTGAAACCTAAGTGTGTTTCCTGAGAGCTATTTGTGTTTGTTGCCATCACTGCTGTGACAGCTCAAGCATCTGCTGACTGTGACAGCAGTATGGATTGCTGGATTAAAATGTTCGACAGATGCTGCTGGTGAGGGATGATTATGCCATTATTTAGAGCTGTCATTTCAGACATTATTCACATCTATAGCCTGGAGAGAAAGAGAAAAGACTTAACTAAAGGAGACAAAGCAAGGTGCAAGTAACAGAGCAGCAGGAAACCCCACAGGTCCTCCCTGATGTCATATACACCTGAAGTCTACTTTGCTAGTACTGGTATTCTATTGGACTGACGTCAGGAGACTATACTTAGGGAAATTAAGTACTTTTAAACTGGCTCTTTCCTCTGCATCCTGATGCTTGGTTTGACCTTCAGCAGGTCGTCTTTACTACGTAGATGAACTGAGTTTCTCTCATGCAGTTGGCTGATTAGATATTTGAAGTTGCATAGCAAAGGCAAGAATAGAAACTTTAATCATTTCTGAGAAGAACTTGCATTCACACTTTCATTTATCTTATATTGAGAACTAGAACTTCATTTTTTCAAGTAAAATGAAAGAAATAACTGCCAACTCTTCAGAAATTGGTTAATAATATTCATTTTTTTACCATTTTTTTCACATTTAGTTAAAAAAAATGTACTCAAGTGCTCACATGCAAAGCATTTAGGCTTGAAGTAAAAACTTTGATTTGGTCTCTAAACCTTGTGCTTTTAAAGTCATTATTGCACAGCTTTTCTACTTTGACAAACTCAAGGTCATCTTGCTCAGCTTGAAGTGAGGTCGCTACAAAAATTGCTCCCCCTGGTGACTGGCTGCAGAATGGGTAAAAAAAAATCTGACTCTCCAGTCATTCCAGATGGGCTGTGGTCAAGCTTTTAAAAATTGACCCCTTCAGACCTGAAATATGTTCTTAGGTTGTGGAGAGTATACTAATAACTTTTTTCCCATCTATTTGCCTCCAATAAAAAGGATCAAACATGCACGACATTGGGTAGCAACAGTTGTGAAACTAAAGAAAACACAATACATATTTATCTATTGGCAACACATGTCAGATGGGCTTGGTAAGAACAGTTTAAAACTTAAAACAAACTAACAAAACCAAAAAGCCAACGAAGAACTTCAGATGGTAAGTTCTGTCTAGGCTCATGTGGTGGCCTGGGCTGTCCAAGCTTACTGGTGACTGGCTGCAGTATAGGTAAAATAATCGGACTCTCCAGCCATTCCAGATGGGCTGTGGTCAAACTTAAAAAAAATAATACATCTCATAGAAATGTTTCTCACGTCTGATTGTTGTGGTAATTTGAAGATATCATTTAACTGCCTTGTACTCAAGTTTTCCTTTTTCTGAAAAGTTTCGTTTTCAGTAATTATAAGAGGTTAAAAAACTAGGTTTTATTTAATGTTTAACGATGATTGACAGCTGCCGTTCTTGTGTATTTTTTTTTTTCAGGAACTGTAAAATATGTCAGGAGGTAGTGTCAAGAAGTGGTAAAACTCTCGAAAGAAAAAAACATATCTATTATTTTTGTCACCTGGCTCCACTCATATTCTCCCAGAATCCCTCACAATCTTTACTGCACAGACTCTGGCTGCAC
Source organism: Halichoeres trimaculatus (assembly GCF_033239565.1). Classification (NCBI taxonomy): domain Eukaryota; kingdom Metazoa; phylum Chordata; class Actinopteri; order Labriformes; family Labridae; genus Halichoeres; species Halichoeres trimaculatus. The sequence continues at coordinate 8,818,538 of NW_027437188.1, read as the reverse complement.
AACAGCTACCAATGGCTGTGCCTGGACGGGGGTATTTAGGCTTCAAAACTGTACAATGGTTAAAGGTGGAGCCACGCTGCCCACTCTATAGTCACATCCCTGTCAGAAGAAGATACTCAAAGACTTACAACTTAAAGACCTCTTTAAGTTGTGCTCACATTCAGCTGAGCCCTTAGTCTTGGTGCTCTTTTTGTAAACACAGCACCAATGACTGTTATGTTGGCTCTTTCAGTGTTAAACATTATGTAGATTACCAAGTGACATTTCACAGGATGAAGTTATAAAGCTTTGTTATGAGGCTGTAGATGTTTATGCAGGATGTCTCTGTATAAATCAGAAGCCTGTGCCTGACTTGGTTATGCAGTTTTATGAATGTATCTCGCTTGAATGACTAATTTAAGATAATAAAATGTCATCATTTACTCAGAGAAAAACAAGCATATTTTAAGACTCCAGTGTGCGATATAATATCAATTTTGTACTCATATCTCCTGTCTTGGCTGCTGTCTTCTGTGCCTGAACCTGGTCATGTAAAACTTTGGTAACAGAGCAGTGGGCCAGCTGTAACAGATGTCAGCCAAGCTTTTTATTGCTGAAAGGTCAGGAGTGTGCCCTCTTTTCAGGATGAGCAAGGGAGAAGAGACACAAACCAGCAGAGGAGCCAGGGAATCCCGGTTTCCTGCAAATGGAAGATTGTGACTGTTATGAACCATTCATCATGAGTGGAGGGTGAAGTTTTCTTTCAGGAACATAATCCTCACCTGCACAGTAAGGGTAGCTCATACGCATGCAGGATGCTTGTAACCAAGGCAGTAACCTAAACAAACAGCATTAATCCACAGCTGATTTGGCTATGAAAAAGCACCAGAGCGTTCAGAGACTCCGGCCTGTCTTTAAACTGTTGGGCTGGATCACAACAGAGGGCACAGGGTGTAACGAGAGGCCGAGCTGAAGGGCCCTGTAAAGCCAGCCAGGGATTAAACAAGGGCTGTGGGAATGCTGGGGAAACATTGGATCAATGTCAGAGGAAAGTTAATTTAACGTTGCTTGTGAGCCGGCCCGTGCTGGTGATGTATGAAAGGTTTTACGGGGTTTAGCCAGGGTCAGGGACATCAGGAGAGGAGGCAGAGGCAAAAACAGAAGTGGAGATTGATGACATGAAGATGAGAGAAATGGAAAGAAAGATACGAGGAGGCATCTGGGACTCAGAGGAGAAGTCTGCATGTGCTTACTCGCGGCCTGTGACATATCATTTGTCATGAGTCAAGAATGACGGGCAGAGGAGAAACAGTGGAAACCACAATGTGATCTCTTCTGTACTTCATCCACTCCAGGCTGTCATTCTGCCTCCTTACCCTCTGCTTTTGGTTTGTCTGTTTAGACTTTGTGTTTTCTAATTGTGTGTGCATGTCAGCAGATGTACTCAGGCTTATTCCCACAGATGTATCTGTGCGAGCATACTTCACTGTGTGTTTTGTGGCAGATGTGGACGCTTGTATTTCCCTTGATGAATACACTGTGGCATGTTTGCATGTGTGTATGTGTGTGTGTGTGTGTGTGTGTGTATTCCTGTACCTAGGATAGTGTCCCAGAGCACGTGCTGAACAGTATGTAAATGCCAGGCCATGCTGAGCCTCAGGGCGAACAGGCCACATAGGGGAGAGCAGAGTTTAGACATGACTTTTCTGCACGCTATTTTCGAACGCGCTCCCCACCACTGCTGCTGTCTCTCTAGGTCCAGACACACACACACACACACACACACACACACACACACACACACACACACTTGCACTTAAACATAAAGCATCCCCTCTTCCTTTGAAACCCATCCCCCTGACAGACACACACATCATGTGACAGGCATCTGACATTTTTATGGTACTGATCCTCAATTAGTCCCTACAGGCCGCCTCTTGAACAGTTAACCCCGATGGACCCCCATTGATGGTTTTTGATTTATTATTGAAAAATAGGAACTCAGAACACTTAAAGGACACTCCTTATTATTGACACATTTATTAACTTAAACAAATCTCTTTTTAAAGCTGAAACGACACAACTCTTTAAGTTTTTCAAGTAAAAAAAAAAAAAGGTTAAACCAAAGCTGTGAATAAGAAAGCTTCATTTTATACAATAAGCCGTGTTGGGGCCCGAAATGTCACAACAACCCAAAATGTAATAATAATTTAAAAAAAGGTAATAAAGCCTAAAATGTAATAACTGGTGAAAAATTTAACAAAAGCGCTGAGCCTGTATTGCCCCATTATGTAATAACACCCCAACATGTAATATTGTAATAAATTTATAAATTTTCTCTACATTATGTAATAACATCGTAATAATCTGCCAAATTTTGTAATCAATTTATTGAATGCAATATGTAACAAACTTTCCCAAATTATATAATAAGCTTTTACATATTGCATCACTTATTCAAAATGAGGGTTCCAGCATGTAATATCTAAGAACTTATTACATAATCTGGCAAAGTCTATTATATATTGCATTCAAGAATTTTATTACAAAACGAGGCAGATTATCACGAAATGCAGTGTTATTACCTAATAAAGTGAAAATTTATTTCATTATTACATATTGGGGCATTATTACATAATGTGGCATTACAGAGCCCAAAATGGAATTATAAAAAAAAAAAAAAAATAACAAAACCCAAAATGTAATAACTAACCAAAAATGTCACAATTTGTTACATTTTTAAGCAAAAGTTATAACATTACGAATATTTTAAACATTTATTTACATTAACTTATTACAAGTTAGTTAGTGAACATTGTTTTAGCCTTTTTAAAGCTAATCTTAAGTAGTGTTGAAAAATGAAGCCATTGCAGAAGAGCAAAACCTGCAGTTCCTTGATTGTCCACTGGAGGCTGGCTCCAAAAGACCAGGAATTCCCATCACTGCCCATTTTGAAACGATCATTTTTACATCAAAAGTTAAGATAATTAAGATTGGGATAGATAAATAAATGGCCTTGTTTTGTTTTTGTTTGTTTTTTTACCTATACAAAGAGAGACTTACTTTATCGCTTATGGATATTTATATTTTGAGAGTCATGTACAGATTTGCATAATTGCCATATGTTCAGGTTAATTGACAGGTTGGTCCATTTGAGCTGTTTTCCAGACTTGGGGTGACCCTTTCAAACCTCTTCTGTTACAGACCTATCCGGTTTGACACTACTCTAGAGACTTTGTAAGCATTTTAAGTTGGGCAGGCTAAGTAACGAGCTGAGAATAATCAGAAAGATGCAGATATTTCATTTGATTGGAAATGGGACTCAGGACTCAGACTTGAAGAGTTGGATGGTCCAGAACAGACTGGGATATATGGTGCAGCTGCATCTCTTTGTGTTGAGGCTGACTGTGAGTTAAGTTGAGTCAGAATTTCCAGTATGGTGACCACCAGAGTTTGGCTCCAAAGCCCATCTTCAGAAACCAGTGGGTGACAACACTGAGACTATGTCCATGTTTTAAACATTGATGAATCCCACCGATACCATACTGCTGCCAAAGATTTGAGCTCTTCATGGGTCCAAACCAAGAAGTGATCAGATTTGATCTAACTCAGATACATAAATACAAGGAGGGAAAATCTTGAGTTACTGTCACAGTTAAGCAGTCTGTATTGACAGGCTGTTTAATACGGTTAGTTCAAGACGCAACCATTACACCGCTGCAAAGTCTTGCCTGCAGTATGAATACGGCAGTGGCGGAATGTTGAACCAAATATTCCAGAGATGACGTTTCAGGGTTAGGATGGGATCATGGAACAGGCAGAGAAGGAAAATGCTGTGTGTGCATGTGTGTGTATTTGCAGCTCCTGCTGTGTGCTTTCACCACACAGTAGGGCTATGTGAAGGTACACACAGGGACACCAGTGTCACACCATGTGGGATGAGTGTGAGATGTGATGACAGATGAGCTCTGTAGCAGAGTTGTTGCAGACTCCTGATATAAAAGGGGCTGAAATCTTCTAAATAACACCAACCATATGTGATCTTAAATCACTGAGAGGAGTCTTTGTTAGAAACTACGCACTAATGGGAAAGATTTATTAGTTCTTGGATTTTGATCGGCAGATATTAGATAGGCTGGAAAATGGCTGTCTTTTCTTGGCTGTACTGCGAGAGATACACAATGACTTCATATAATTTGTATAGTATTGTTTTAATTTACTTAACATCTGATGCAAGGGCATTATTATGATTCAATGGCCTACTGCTGATTGGGTCAGTTCAGGTTGATGACTTGTTGAATCAGATCTAGTCATTCCCAGCATCCTAACATAGTCCCTGTGATGTAAAAAAAAAAAAAAAAAAAAAGGACGTATTACTGCTGTTTCTTTGATGGTTTGCTATTGAAAAAAAGATAGATAAAGTGGTTAAACCTGAAGACAAACAAGAAAAAAATCAAACCACAAGTTCTTTGTCTTGGCAATCCTTCAGGCACCTTTCTTTGAGAACTGCTGAAACATGACATCTCATTCTCCCCACAAAACCAAACACTCTTGTGTCAGCACCATCCTCGAACTCTGCGATCTTCAACTCCCCGCGATGGTTCGCTCCCCTGTTCCACTTAACTGGCACCAATTAATACAGGAAGTCCCGCTGAGATAAAAGATCTGCCCCATGTCGGCCGCCAATTGTCACTCTCCTGACGAATCCACTCACCTGGTTGGCTAGATTGCAATCAGCAGGGGTTGATGGGAAGGCAAGGACACAAAAGGACAAAGACAAAATCACTTAGGCAGGCTATTAGGCCTGGAATGGTGCACCCGTTCGCAACAATACAGTAGGCTCTGATAATCTGCTGCTGATAAAGAGAAGAGTCTGCAGACCTCAGGGGGGCTGTCAAGAGGTGTGTGTGTGCAGACGTGAGGTGCTGCAACACACATTTTCATGAGCAATAAGAATGATGAAGTTTTGAGTGTTTGCAGCTGAATATTTAACAGCACAATTTCAGCATCCAGACACTGATAAGAGTAAAAACTACTTGTTTTATGGAACAGGAACTTCATGTTTACAAATCCATCAGTCTGAATTTGGGTGATTTGAATTCTTCAGCTGGACTGAACTCTAACTTTAAGATTTGCAATTTCAAAACTTAATTTTTGGCATATTGTTTAAACTCAGTGTGATCAATTTGGAAATCCAAAATTTAAAGTCAAGTAAATAGTTCATCCTAGGCGTAAGAGATGTTCAGGTTTGCACTGAATTCATAAATCTGACTTCCCCAATTAAAGCTACTGTGCTTTCACTTGACTTGACTGAATTGGATATCCGTTAAGTTTGTGAGAATAATTTGATTTTTTTTTTTTTTTAAATTTAAGATTAAATTCTGGATATTTCAGAGAAGAAATTCACAACAGAAATTTTACAGGATGTTTTTTTTTTTGGTAAAATAATCAACAAGATTTGAATAATGAAGCTCGACTCATGCTGGTAATCATCTCAAGTTTTACTATGAGATGCTCTGCACATGCAACATTTTTTACCATTATAAGTCAAACACATCCTCTCAAATTGGCAATATTTTTAAGATGCATATCCTCCACTCTGGATGCATTTACTCCACTGCATCAGCACCAACAACCCAGCCTCTACCTGCAGACTCTGCTAAAGAGTTTTGCAATCGTCTCCAATCACTGTCCAGCTTTAAAAATCAATACCTGCAGGAAGCATCATGGTCAGATTCTGATGCAACACTCCATGTTCCACTGGTGCAACAAACTGTACTTTATATTCAGCTGCTCCATGCTTCTCATGCTTTCCATGAGCTTAGCCATCATGGTGTTATGAAATGCATCCATCCAGTCTCTGCAAAGACTCGATTAAAATGCATTTTATTCCTGTACAGAATCAGAACTCATTTCTAACACTGTGCTTGAATGCAAAAAGATGCAAAAATGCTGTTCTAAGTCTGAGTTCCGACAAATTCAGCTGACTATGATCATCAGTCCCAATTATTTCCTTATTGTTTCAATTCTACCAAAGAATCCAGATATTAAATATCCACAAGGAGTGATACTGTTTCTCCTAATAATGTAATCCTTGTATTCATTTTTTTTGTTTCTATACGTTAATCTCCGCACTCTTATTGTACTCTTGGTCCTTGTTACAAATCCGGATGGTACTTGGATTACCATAATACATCCCCCAGATTCCCTTGCAGTACAATTCACTCAGTTTAGCCAAAACCTCAGTGAGCTTAGATTAGCAGTCCAGAGTATGGACCCTATAGAGGATTACAGTCAAACCCCAAGGTTCCTTATTTAAGTCCAGAGGCCAGGAATGTTCTACATCACTAACACCCATTTAATCCTGCACTGTACCAACATGCTACGTGTGTGTGTGTGTGTGTGTGTGTGTGTGTGTGTGTGGGTGTGTGTGTGTGTGTGTGTGTGTGTGTGTGTGTGTGTGTGTGTGTGTGTGTGTGTGTGTGTGAGAGAGAGAGAGAGAGAGGAAGAGGTCGCAGTAGGTGGCTCGAGAATCTCCGGGCTTGTGGATGCATCAACAGTCAGGTGGAGGTCAACGGGGTCTGTTAACAGATGGATTGACGCAGGAATCAAAGGGTCACTGTGTGCATATGTGTGCAAGGAGGAGGGGAAGTGTGTGTGAGAGGCGAGGTGTCGGGTGGCTTTTTAACAACTGTTATACACCTGATTTCAGGAGGGAGTTTGAAAAAGTAATAACTCTTGAAGAAATGACGTTTACTGGTGAGATATAAGGAGCAGGATAAAGTGGTAACCCAAGTTTCCATCAGCAACATCTTTGAGGGAATTAATTTATACAAACTTATTTACATGTCGATATCCACATATTTACAGGGAGTAATGTACGCACCCATTATTCTCACTTTAACCATCATGACTGTTAAGTATTATGAAGCAGAGACACAATAAAATACTCAAAATAAATAACAAAACAAAGCCAAAAAAAAAAAAAAAAGTGTTACATATTATTAAGTGTATACACACTGAGCAAGTTCAGACATTCAGCATTGTATGTACTTGTCAACAGTAAGTGTATTGGCCAACTGGGACATCATTCAGCTCTATGAAGAAACCAGCCTGAGACCCAGCCTGAAAGCTCAACAGTCAGCTATTACAGATGAGATCAAAGCTATGTTGCAACAAAGCTAAGTTTAGAAAAGTCAGGTTTTAAAAAAGTTTCAGTGCTTTACTTAGCAGTAAGTCATCTCAACATTTCTTGCAGTTGTGCACAGCACATACATGTTCTTCTGGCTGTAGTGCACTGATCATTTGCTTATTCTATGATGTAAAGGTCAACTTTGTGTTTTGGCACTTTTTCTTTTTAGAGTTACCCAAATCATAGGGGACAGGTATAGCCAGCAGTTTATGTCGTGCAGCCCAATAGAGTGGCCTGGGTTTGAATCCAAGCTGCAGCATCTTTCCTGCCACTTTCCACTCTCGCTCTGTTTCCTTCTCTATCTACTGTTATGTCCTCTTTGATTTAAAGCATAATAAAGCCCAAAAAACAAGTCAGAAAGTAAAAAAGATAAATAAATCAAGAGAAAGAATTGGTTCAAATATGCAAAAAAGGCCAAACTGTCTTTTTAACACACACACAAATAAATGCAGCAAAGCTACAGGTTCTCCACACTATCAGGGCAAGGGTCACACTTGCAAATACAAAAGCTTTCACTGAACTTGGTTTTAATTAACTTTAGCAAATATGAAATGTTTAGTCAAGATGCTCTGATAACGACAACTTATCTGAAAAGTGGGGAATAAAATCCTAAAAGAGAAAGTTCATCAAATAAGAAAATGATCAAGACAATCCCTGATATGAGAAAACACAACACTGGATCTCTAGTTGTTAAAAAAAAGGCAATATGAATTGTAGTTAATTTTACTACTTCTATTACTACTTACTAGTGCTGGGCAAGTTAACACCTTATTTTCGCGTTAACCTGTCAATCTATTAACGCTGTTGAATATTTTATCGCACATTAGTGCATGTTGCTCACATGCTATTATTTTGTAAATGTCCTGCTGACCGCGGTGGAACCAAAAGTGAAATTGGCGGAAAAACATGATGAGAAACCAAAACAAGCATGGAGAAGAGGGGCAATGCCACAGAACTTAAAGGCACTCGCCGCTTAGTGTATCAGTCCGCGCGCACGGCGTGCCAGATATAAACAAACGCAGGTAGTCTGCCAGGACGAAGACACACGATGAGAACTAGAGCCTTATTTAGCGGTGTTTTTGTGTGAAAGCAATGCGCTGAAAATTCTCTAAATAAAGCGTGAATGCAGACCGATATCAGAGTTTTCGTTGGGAGTGTGTTTATTTGTGATTTTGGTCAAGTAAAATATGGCCCCGTCTGAGTGCAGAGGAAACCGGCAGAGGAGCAGGGAGGGGGTGTTTGGTGCGAGCGCTCTGGGCTTCTGCTGCACAAAAACACTGCTGTAGGGGTAATTTCTGCCCTAAACCTTGTGATAGGACCCAACTTGTTCCATCCCGGAGTATCACTTTAATGCCCTGACAGTGGCAATAAGCTTTAATTTTGTATTTACATTTTGTAAATTTGATTTGCTCTAAACATGTGATTTAACTATTACTGTATAACAAGTACTGGTTTAGTGTTTGCATGACAGATGTTATGGCACTTTCACAATGTGATTAATCATGATTAATCATGATTAATCAGGGAAATCATGCGATTAATTACAATTAAAAGTTTTAAACATTGCCCAGCCCTACTACTTACTAATTTTACTTTACTAAAACTGTATTTAAGTTTTTTAACTCTTTCTTTTCTTTCTTTTTTTTTTTTTTACCATATTCCTTTTTTCCCCATAACAGTCCATATTGATGATATTATAGAACTTTTTATTTTTTAATTTAAAAATAAAAAATAAAAATAAATCTTGCAGTAAATATAGCCTACAACCACAAAGGATTTGATGCTATGCTGCTAAATTGGAAACCTTGTTTAAAGGGACTGTGAAAAATGTTCTGGTGATTTCTTTGTATAAGATTTAAGTTTCCCAGGATTAATACTGCATTTCCCATGAGCATCATTATCCCCTGTTGTAAAGATGGGACTCTTGCCAATTCATGCAGTTCAGCTAGAAACACTCTTGTCATAAGAATTAAGCAAGAGAACCTCTCTTCTGGGAGCTCCCTGACCTGCCACGTGCCTACCTGGAACGCCAAAGCCTGGGGTTGTATTACTTCTATTAGGAAGTAGTGTATTTATTTGAAGCAATGTGCTACTTCTAAATTACATAATGACTTAAACATCCACACAGTTGAACCTTTTTGTCCTCAAATAGAAGAGAAGTGAAGTATTTAAACTCCAGAGACGCCTCACAGTGCCTTTAAACACCACACATCTGTGTCTGTCCTCTCTCCCTGTGTGGCTTTTGATGATTCAGGGTGACAAGAGGAGACAGCGTGCGAGCAGAAAGGGGATTCATCTTTTTCATTACCAGCTCTACAATAGTGTGTGGCATTCACAACGGCTGGCATTGATTCTTGTTTGTGGATATGCCTTTTGTGAGAGGTTAAATCCACTGCTGTCTAATGATGCTTTCATGTCGTCTATCTCTTCATTCCCCTCCCTGTCTCTGCCTCCGTCCTGCTCTCCTCTAATAAAGAGAAAGAGGCAATATGCATCAGACATCAAACGACATCAAAGCCCACATACTGTTTACCTCCCGTGCTTTCTCTCCTTCATGCTCTGCTCTTCTTTTTAGTGTTTTTTTTTTACCTGTCTGCAGACGCTGTTTGATGTGGAGCATCAGCAGACAATGTTGCTGTATGTGTGTGTGTGCGTGTATGTTTTCCTCTATAGACTAAGGTATTGTCCTGGTCTCAGATGCAATCAATCCACAAGTCACCCGGTGAGTGGATTTTCCACACTCACACTCAGATATACACTGAGTGTGAGTGTCTCCATGAACCTTACCTAAAAAGAGAAACTGAAACCTTTTCAACAAGCTCATCTGCCCTTTTTATCCTGGACTTTGGGGGATTTTTTGAGCAGACATTGCTGCCTGCACTGATGTAAGCACCAAACAGAAACTGAAGCAGGGATTTCCCTGTGGGCTTGTGCACCAGTGGGCATGCTACACTAGATATAAAATCACAGCATGACTAACACAGTTTGATCTTTCTTTAGACTCACCAACCAGCTCCAAAATGTGTTAGTTTGAATGTGCCTGTGTGTGTGTAGATACCATAAGATGAATCCATGTTGTAACCCTTTGCTGGGTTTACTTTAAAACATTCTGATTGTTCGACGCAGAGTGAGACTGCCAAAACCAAAAATACAACCATATCTGCAAAAGAGCCTGTCACAAGACGTTTTTGCACTTTTGTTTTTAGTAAATGCAGTCATTTTGAAAAGTGAAAACACTAATAACAACTGAGTATTAAAGACATAAAGTTTCTCTGGGTTGGTGATTGTGCTCAATTAATCTGTGCTTTGGTTTTAGTTCATGTAAATTGTATGTAAATTGTTTATCTCGTGTCTCTTGCACACTTTTATAACTAAAGCAGGATTTGAGCTCAGTCTTACTTGTTGGTCTAAGTGGCTAAACCCAAACAAACATCAGCACATGTTTTAGGGGTATGTCTTTTTTGAACACAAAGTGTACCAACATTTAACCCTTCAAAATATTTGAAAACTCTCCTGTGAGCCTGGCTGGTTATTTTTGAAAAAAAAAAAAAAAAATGTTTGTGTGTATGTGTAAAGAGGACTAGCTCAGTCTTTTAGCTCTACAGTTTTGCGGTACATTACTTTTAAGTTCTGCATAACATTTAAGCCTGAGGGTAAGCACTCATTCAAACATGTCAATTTGAAAGACTCTGTTTTTATTGTTAAGATATCAGTTTGATATGTAATAGTATAATAGTGGGTTAGTCAGCAATCAATCACAACTAATGCTAATGCTAAACTTTTATATTGCCAAGCAGTTGATAATAATTTGAAGGCTTTAAATTTATTTATTTATTTATTTATCTGTCTTCAGGGGTCTTTATTTTATTAATGGGAGATGCTCTGATTTCTGTTTGGAATATTTCTGTAGTCTAAAGCGTATTGACCAATCGCAAATCAGTATGCTTTGGTATAGCAGGAAAATACACTACAATAACACAGTGGCTTCTAAAGACGGCAAACTGACGCTGATTTAAAGTGCGGCTAACAATCTGCTCTAGATCAAAGAGTACACTTCAAATTGTCAATTTTATCTCAATCAAGAGCAAGTTAATTGCAAGAAAACCATCCTCATTTGTGGCTTCATACCATTGAAGCAGGTTAGTGTTGAGCCTCGGTGCAACTTACTGTCACACTGGCCATCCAAACTGTGCCGTGCTCAAGCACGATTTACCCCCCTTGCAGTGCCATTCCCCCTGCTGGAGAGTATGGCCAGCGGTCACACTACTCCAATATTAACCAGACTTTAGCAGGTATCACACACATACATGGCCCACCTACATCATCGTGAGGCGTCTGTTTACATGAAGCGCAATCTCATCCAAGTCAGCACAGTGAGACACAGAGAGCACTGCTACAACTTTGACTTGACTAGCGGCTTATGATAAGTTGTATTGGGCCAACAAAGCCCCCTAACACCAGCTATTGTCGAGAGGTGCGCTCACTCCAATCATACATCATGGATCACACGCCCTGTCCGTGTGCTTGTGCTCGTGCATAAAGTAAACCGTGCCGAAGCCCACCTCTCTGAAGCGTGCCAAGCTTTGCAGTCACACTGGCCATTTGAAACTTCAGCTGTCTTGTCAGACTCACCAGAAAAAGATGAACCAGCACTGTTTTAGAGGATGTACTGAACCAAAAATTGACCTTGTTTATTTTGATGTCTTCACCAAAGGTAACTTCTCAAGTTGCCCAGTGGATTGTAAACAGTGGAGGCATAAAAGGCTGGTTAGTAAGCTAAAACAGTGTCAAGGAAAATATGACCATTCTTCCAAGATTAGGAGACGTCTTCTCTCCTTTTGTAAGATACCTGGGCACTTGTACTTTCCTGTAACAAGCAGCTAAAATGGTCATTCACTATAAAGTTAGAGCATCATAATAGGGCATTTCAGTGCAATAAATGTTTTGACACTGCCTCCAGCTTCCTCTGGCTGCAGATGTATCGACAGAGGTCAGACAGAGGTCAGTCAGAGGATAGAAACATATATTCACTGAAGTCTTTTGGTCGACTGATGAATGTTTTTGGATCCCTGTGTGGGATCAAAGGGTGTCGAGGTAGTTCTCACAAGTCCTGCCCTGACAAAGACGTGTGATTGTGTGTGACTGTGATGAAGTGAGGTGCCCTGTCCTCCTCCAAGGGCCTGTAACTCAGGGTCTTCATCAATCACTCCCTCCCCTTCCTCCCTTTGCTGTCCACTCACCCCTTTAATTCTCTCTCAGCCAGCGTCCGCCACATTCCTCAATCAAGCCCGCCGTCCGCTGGTCTCTGTAGATGACTTGTTTCCCTCTTTCACCTCTAACTCAGGTCTACTCATAAACTTTTTCACGCTCCTCACTGTCCCAGCCGGTCCTGTTGCTGACTACATTCACTTTTTTCTCTGTATCTGTCTCTCCCATCACATTTGTCCTCATCACCCTATACTTAAGCTCCAGGTGAGTCCCGTTGAGGCTGCGTAGTGTGTACATTGTGCTGCCAAGGCCTCTCCCCACACTTGTGATTTATGAGGCCTTTTACAGCAGCTATGTTTGCCTAACAGTCACCTATCAGAGAGAAATCCCTCCTTCCAGCTCTTCATTTCCTCACGGACTTTCTACAGACCCCACCTGTCAACTCCAATGACCCCTTTTTTAAAAGAACAACCTAAGTAACAGCTTGTAATACCTCTCCTGCATACATACCTCCACCTGAGTGCCAAATATCTTACAAATTCATTTATGTGACTGATTCAGGACACTTGGGGTTCTCTGTTGTGTCTTACTTTATTTGAAATTCCTGTCAACCTCGCTGTAGAGTTCATACTTGTGTTCACCAGGGTGCTGATACTGCCCTGGTACATGCAGATGCTGTGATATTTGAGTAATAGAGAGACACAGGCACTGGTGTTCATATATTCAGCGGAGGAAATGGCTTCTTGTACTTTTTTTTAGAGCTCACTGAGGGTAATAAAGGGGCCACGATCAAATTCAAAATCTGACTTTTGAGCAAAATTGTAAGATGTTTTCTCAAAATTTGATATTTATCTTATTTCACCTCAGTTTGAACTTTTGCACAAACCAAAATCCAGCCTGTACGCTTTGAGAAAAAATAAAATAATATAACAAAAAATCACCAAATCCTCAGCATGTGCGGACTACTGAGCATTAGTAAGAAAAAAATAAAAAGTAGCTCTGCTGAGTTTCTTGTTTCCCTGGATCAAAACGCCAGAAGAGGAAGAAGAAAGAACTTCAGTATAAAGTTGAAATCTTCGTCGAGGATGAAGCTGCTTTTCATTTGATTCCCTGAGTAAAAAAGAGGGAGGGTGGAAAAAGAAGTGAAAGTAGAGAAGGATGATAGCGATGAAAAGTTGTTTTGAAGAATGTTGTTCATAAGCACCAAGATGTAAGGATATGAGTTATCCTCCTGAGGGGTGTTTGCTTGCTTTGAGGGCTCTTGAAGCGCTGGCAGATATGTGATTCACAGCACTCGTAGCAGTATGGTGACATAAGCCCGACAGTAAACACTGAACAGGTGGGGAGAAGAAGGACGTGCCTCTTATATAAATCTGTTAGATTTGTTTGAATATCAGGTTTGGAAAAAGGCTCTGGTTTGCTTCTTGTATGTGTGGAAAATGTTGTGTCTCCATACAATCTGCTGGTGAATCCCTCCCGTGTGTTTTGAAATGTGCTGCGTGTTGTATTCACTGTGGGCCTTCATGTTCGCTTCCACATGGTGAACGTTTCAGATCCTGATGTCTGTTTGTATCCATTCGGTTGTAGCTCGTATCCCGTTTCAACCTAAACTGGCAGTGTGGAAAAGAAACGCTGAGCAACCCAAACAAAGATATCGCATCTGTTCTGCATGTATTCAGCTTTGTTCTAGGGCTGTGCCTTTAAAACTGAGCTTCTTTCTATGATCCTCCCCCACTGTTGGATGAAAAACAGCCTTTTTGATGTTAATCTTCAAATCTCTAAATTTTTCAAAGGTTTTAGCATCCTACTAATGTTTTTTTTTTTTTTTTTTTTAATGTTGTGAGTATGAGAATGGTACAAAGTATTTGAGTGAATAACAGATAACTAATTACATCCTGCTCCAACTGGGGAATACAAATGAGAAAATACATATTTTAAACTATATTTAGGCTGCACACAAAACTGTAGTAAATCAATAAGTACTCAAGTTAAAGTAGTTAGTGTATAACTCTATTTACTCCATGAAAGAAAAAAATGCAACATCCTCTGCTCTCTCCAGTTGGTTTCATCTTGTATTGATAATCATGCTCATGATAATAATAAAATGACTTGTACAAACTCAGAAATTATGGAAAAACAGCAGAATCCAGCTTTCATTTTCCTCAGAAGTTTTTGGTCTGTAAAGTATTATTGTTGTGAATAAAAACCTCTTTTATAGTAACACGAGTAACACTTTACTTTAGAGGTCCGCAAATTTCATCACACTTAGGATTTAAATAGAAAAGGTTTTTTCTTATTTCTTTAAAATTGGCACATAATTTCTTTAAAATAATGTCCAAATTCATTGTCCCAAGTCACAATTGGTAGGTCACTGTTTTTCCAGTTTCTTTGAAATTTACTCCAAATTGCAAGGTGAGAGGGTGACGATATGCAAATAATTTATTTCAAATTAAATCACAACCCACCACAAAATGTTTTTAGAAGTATCCCAACGTTTCTGCTATTTCCACAGAAGCAGATGATAAATATCTGCTTCTTGAATACAGAAGTTAGGTTCATTGTTTCCTCTGATAATTACCTTTGAAATGTTAAGAGAGTAATTACTTTTCCCAATAAGCAGTTGATAGTTAGCTATTTGTTATTTAATTTCACCAAGTTCTTTAGTACCCAGTTTGTTGATATTCATAATTGAGGTCACATGTAAAATGATAAACCTTTATGATTAGGCCTATAATGTTTGACATGATACAACTGAACGCTCCAGATGTGATATTCACCCAGAGTGGGGTTGTAAATTGGCCTTACCTGATTGTGATAGACACTGCGAGTACAGGCGCACTGCAAAACAGAATCTGGACAGAGGTTATGTACTAATTTTCACCAAATTCTCATGAAATTTCAGGAGTAATTTCAAAGAAATAAGAAAAAAAACTTTGTCTAATAATTACTTCAGTGCAATGAAATTTGCGGACCTCTAAAGTAAGTGTTACCGTATCACAAATGTTTTCAATGTATAGTAAATGGGGGTAGTAACGTTAGGTTCAAATACTTGCAAAAAGAAACTTTCCATGTCATAATCTCTCTTGGAGCTGAGCACATTTAAAAGTCTGATCCTAAAATGTCTGGTTGAGACCATTCTGTATTCAGTGACGAGATGTGGTTTGTTAACAAGACAATAAAGAAACTTCCTCTGATTGTTTTTACAGGAAAGTGTTGTAAATTATGGCAAAAATAATCTATTTTCTGAACATGACTGAGACTAAAACTGAATTCAAAATTCTTGCTATTCGTCTGAATTCTGGACAAAGCTGCTAAACATGAAATCCTAAACTTAAAAGGCTGCTATAATCTAGTAGAATGAAAGGTTTTTCTTTGCCCATCACAAAGAGGAGACGAAGAGAAATCCTTTCACAAGTTGAGCTGTCAAAAACAAACGCTTAAAAGAGAAACAGCCAATAAAATTCACCGACACAAAGAAAACAACACTCCAGCTTCAAGCCTTTGATAAAGGGTTTTTTTTTTTTTTTTTCCTCGGTGTTCGTCTGATTCTAAAGCAGAAAATAAAAGTTGGAAAGAGCTTTTCATTATTTTTTTTTTTTCTTTTTCCTTTACTTTTTTTTCATACTACGACAGACCAAGCAGAACAAGGGAACATACTGAAACCAGCTGTTTCAATCGTAGAGATCAAAGTAATTTTATATGCACACATTAAAACATCAGATTTTTATCTGTTAACTGTAATCTTTGCAGTATTTTACTGTAATATCTGCAGTTACTGACTGGAAAAGGTCTTAAGGATTGTGGGAAAACAGGAATAATACTGTTAATGAAGATACAGTAATAACACAGAACATATCTAAGGCCACTATTTTACAGTTTAAAATAAACATTTAACATTTTGATTCATTTTTAATCCCACTTATTTAAAATACAGATCAAAACCCTTGGAAGAGAAGATGGGCAGGTTTCAGGAAGGAAATAAAAAAAGACAGGTATTTTGAAGAACCCTGAGCAGAAATGTAGCACAATGGTCAGGTTAAGTATCATTTGAATTCCCTTTTTTTGTCTAAAACAGATCAGTCACTTTGTATTTCTTCGACAAAGCAAAGAACACAGCAGCATTGTCACCCTGCATGAGTGTGTGTCAGGGTTGTTTTTGTGTCTACATGCATGACTAGACAGGAGTGTGAGAGCGTTTGTGACCCCTCATGTGTGGTCAGCATCTGTGTCACTTGTATCATACTTGAGATCTTCCTCTCCACTGTCACCTGAGCTGCTCTAGTCCCCGCCCACTCGCCCCAGGCTTCAGGTGCATGAGACCATCCATTACCCATCAATCATCCCGTCAAAAGCTGCCGATCACATCCCTCTGCACCTCCACCGTCCCTACCTTTGCGTTCCTTTCTCTTCCTTTTAACAGTCCATCTTTTGTTTCAGCTTTTAGCGTCCTCTGATTGCTGTTGTTTTTCAATTTCATGCCCATTTCTTCCCCATAATCAATTCGCACAACATGCTCATTACTTATTACGCTTTGCCTCGGCTGCAATTGTCTTGGAATTCAATAATCATTTTGCTTCTTTTCTGCTCGGTAATTGAGGCAGTGGAGTGTGTGAGTGTGTTTTTCTTCGCAGTCTAGTCGACTCTATCGCTCTGTCTTTCATTCTCTCTTTGCGTTGTGTGTGAACAAGTGTCTGAATAAGTGTGTGTGTGTGTGTACCACGGTGGCCAAACTGCGCACAGCTTGAGCACGGCAGCCCATAGAGCAACACATTAATTACACTTGATAAATACACGACATGCATGGAAATTTTCACACTTATAGTGGAGGAAACACACACAAGGACACACTGTCTCTGTATCTCTTGCTTCAGCATTTTAATTAAAAGCCAGAACTCCCAAATGTTGTCAAAACGACACACACAGGCAGCTCCAGTATTTACAATCCGATGAATTACGTCTTCATGCTGAAAACAAAACACTAATAAATCATACTTTTCACTTTTAATGCTGGATCGGGTGACAAAATATGACAGAGTTTTATGCTAGGTTTCATTTCCTAATGGTTCAGGCCTTACCTCTCGCAGTCATTCTCTTTTTTTTCCTCTCTGTTGTCAACTTCCATCACTGTCCTCATCTATCCTGGGCTCCTTTCTCCTGCCTTCACCTCCTGAGTTTCCTGCCAACATTACCTCTTCTTCTACACTTTGTCCTCTGTTTCCTTCTTTCCTGCACTTTCTTCCTCCTGCACCCCTCTCCTCCCCCCCTCGTTGGGAATACGAGGTAATTTAGAGCGATGTAGGTTAATGACAGCAGAGACCACAGTGGCCTGGTGTCTGGGAATCCAGACTAGGACATCTGACAGCCTTACTGTATGCACTGATGAGCTCTGAGGAACCTCATATGATCTGGTTTAAGTCGGATAGACCTGAAAAAAAAAGCTTCTTAGTGCCCTATTTTTCTTACGCCATGGCTAATAAAGGTGGCAGGCTGTGTGAGTTCACATACCTTTCCCCGCTGCCAACCTGACACCAAAACAAACCCTGACGCGCCGTCAAGCCTGAAATATTCAGAAGCTTTCTATAGGTGACTCCCGCTCTCAAACCCTGCTCAGCAGCCTCCTCGGCCCATCTGTCAGTGCAGCATAGGAGGAGGCATTAATCAGACAGCTCTTGACCATAACAGACCCCTCTCAGCCACCCCAAACATCCCTCAGTTCTCACACTGTTGTTTGTCAATGTCCAGCCCGCAGCGCACAGGCGACACAAAACCCTCCTTTGTCTAATTGGCTCTTTAAGACGCCCCGGCGATTAAAACTCTCTCCGGTGGCAGCAGAGGAGGCTGTAGCTGGATCACCTCCCGCTGAGCTCTGACAGGCTACTGTTTACTAAAACTGTGTCTGTTCACCCCCCAACTCCGTTATCTTTGCTTTCTTTCTCTGTGATTCTCCCACACAAAGGGAGGCTGCACCGAGCAAGGGGAAGCCCTAAGGCAAACAGAGGCCCAGGCAGGAGGACAGAGGGCTATTGATGGCCGGCGTGTTGACAATGATCCTGTAGACGCCTCCAAATGAACAGGAGGAACAGATAAATGGTTAGCTTCTGTGTAAATTGAAACAAAACTATCTTGCACACTTTAACTTCAGTTTCTGTGAATATTACCAACTGTTTCAAACATGGAGTCTGAGTGATGTCACTGTTTTTGCTAAAACTCTCATTGGTTTTCCTTTTCTTTTTGGCTTCAAGTGCTGACGAGAGGAACTGCAATTTCTAGCACCTCCACACCTTGAAACATCCAGAGTATCGCGTTCATTTTAGGGTATCCTGAGGTCTTCAAAAAACCATCATTAGTCTGAGATCAAATGGCGTCCGAGAGAAAAAGAAACAATGCCCACGACACATAACTTCTTCAGTGAGGAACTCATAGGCCAAAGTTAGGATAATATTCCAATTCAATTTTGTGTGAAAAATCAGAATTGACCAGATTTCTAGATGCACATATGTTCATGTAACTTGTCATTGTAATTCATATCTCAACTTTTGTTGCCTCTACCAGCTACAGCGGACATGCACACTTCCTGGCATTCTCATTCACACACCTTTTTGTAGCTGAGTATTTTAAAATAACAATTGTGTATCTCCAGGCAGGATATAAAAAATGTAAAATGTTAGAATAAAGTAAACGTGAACCACTGACTTTAGATCAGGGATCTCAAACTCATGCCATGGAGGGCCAAGAGGCTGCAGGTTTTCTTTCCAACCAAAAACTCCACCAGCTGATTTCACTGATGACCTCACCTTCAAACAAAGAGAAGGGACTAATCCGTGAAATCAGCTGGTGGAGTTTTTGGTTGGAAAGAAAATCTGCAGCCTCTTGGCCCTCCATGGCATGAGTTTGAGATCCCTGCTTTATCCATGTCAGCGAAGCAGGGTGTGAGCTAACAGGAAGTGGAGCGGGCAAATTTATAGAAACAGCACAGGGTGGAATTCTTATGTTTTAAGAGTGGGTGAGGCAGACTGGGGAGCTGTCCCACTCCAGTTTAGCTTCATTACCGCTTACATCATGAGTCTGAAACATGCCCCAAAACTAGCCCAGGAACAAAATCAGAACATATTTTTTGCTAGGGTTGCTAGGGTAGAGCAAATGTGGATCAATCTTGGTTAAGTGATGAGTGGTAACAGGTGGAGCAGCATGGTGGGACTTTAAGCTGGAAACGACAAAGGTGACCACTATAGAATTGAGGAGCCGAAATTCTCACTACTTCATTCCTCTCACATGCTCTGTTCCTTAATGTAGGATTTATGTGTTCCCTGCCGATATAGGGGTATGTATGTTTTTTGTTTCTTTTTCTATTGTTTCTTTTCTTTTTTTTTTTTTTTTATATAAGGCTGTTTTGTTTGAAGTAGTTCAGTTCAAGGATTTGGGGTCTGACTCATAAAAGAGGTTTTCCAGGGACTTGATGCTTTTTCAGCTGAGGTCTGACACCTTAAACTGAGACCTAAAAATGTCCTAAAATGAACATCAAAGAAGTAAAGCAAATTCAAAATTACATTAAGCATCATGAAGTATGAAGTCAGCCTGGATGTCATAAGCCGACGTTCCTTAATATTTCAATATTACAATAAGCCTAAAAACTGAATATATATATATATATATATATATATATATATATATATATATATATATATATATATATATATATATATATATATATATATATAATGTTTTTGTATGTTAACCTGTTTTAGAATAACAGTAGAAAAATATTTGAACAAGTTTCAAAGATGTTGAATGGGGACACTCAGGTTGAGAAGAAGCAACTTTTGAAAAATATATACACAGACAGAGAGTCTTTGTTTACTTTGCTTTCAGAATGATTAAGTGCTGATACTTCTGACAACAGGACATGTTATACAATATGTTTTCCTCCTTGCCCTCATGAATGTTAAGATAGCAATTGAAGTAGTACGGATGCACTTTATTTAATCTGCCAATGTCTAAATGCAGCCAAAGCTGTCCACAAAATGTAACCTGTGGTATGAAAATGAAAGAACTTCAGACTATAAAGAAACGCCTCCAAAAAAACTCTAGTTTTGGTGATAAATCCATTAACTTCTTTTTGCCAGATCCAAAGAATGACCTGGTTTGGTGAGACAGGATCTGACAAGTCAAGACTTGCTGTATGAAACATGCTAAATGAATTTTTCTTCCTCCTGAATGTTTGCACATTTAGTTAATCAAACAAAACAAACTTGGAAACCAATGCATGAGCTAACTGGAGGAAATGTATCTCATTTTCTGAGTGACAATTATTCCCGAATGTTGGCTCTGTTTGTGCATTCGTGTTCTTGCAAATTGTGAAAATTGCACATTCATCATGCCGGCAATCATTTTATCTTTCTTTGCAATTTGTGTGGAGTCAAATCAATCATATCGCAAATCACAAATGTGCCCTAAAGGGCTTGACATTTTGTACAGAATGCAACACGCTCTATCATCAGGAGAAACACAGAATGATGAAGTAATCATGCAGGAATGTGAGCTTCTTGTGTTTGATTGGCAACCGCACTGGCTGGTGTGATGGAGTCACATCACAGAGCAGCAAAAGTCGAGCAAAACAACCACTGGTATGGATGTTTCATCAATATTAAAATCCATCTGAATCTGGCACAATGATAATAGAGAATACTAAGAAATGTTCACATCAATCCAAAATGAGCTGTCAGGTTTTCAAACTTTAAGTAACAGAGGTAGAAACAGGTCAGTAAGTTCCATGTTTACTCAGTCTGATGTACCGTAGAGACAGACCACGGTGACATGTTTTATTTTCCCCACTGCGTGCTCAAACCTGCCCAAAGCAGCTGCAGATCACGACTCAGGAAAGTGAAAACTCATTCTTTCTGTTTGTTTTCTTAATGCATACAGAAGAGACTGATTCAGGGCAGGACGTGACAGATAATAACCCCAGCAAGGATCCCGTCTGAGCCCCGCGATTGGAAGGAAAAGTGGCAATCTTTAGCAGATATCCAGCCACACTTTCCTGTTAGTTTGATCATTTTCACAAAGTGCATATCTGCTTTTTCACTGTTTTCGCCCGAGGCAAATTTCCGTCTTATTATCTGTTCAGCAATTAGCAGGCAATCTGCTCATTATCAAGCCAATTATCCCGCACTAATAGCATGCTTAATCAATCTCATTTTATCAATTATTACCGTTTAAGGAGGTGAGTGCTGGATAATGATGCAGTAATTTGAAGTCAGAAAGAGTTGGAGAGATAAGAACTAAGTTGTTTAGACTGTGAGGATGTGTGTGTTCTCTGACGCAGAGCGCCGCTGTGTTTGTTGCTGTGGGCTGTGAGTGCTTGTCTGCGCACTTTCCTGTGCTTGTGATAATCTGTGTGTGTGTCTGCATGTCTGCGTGAACTTGAGCGTGCAGAGATGAATGGCAGCCTGTGAAGCGACAGGAGTGTGTGAGGTGGTGTGTGTGTGTTATGCCTGTGGCAGCAGCTGCTGAGTGCAACATTGTCCTCTGGAGATAAGAGGAGGGGGGCCGCAGTCACAACTGTAAGACTTATCAAAAGGGAGCACGCA
Source organism: Halichoeres trimaculatus (assembly GCF_033239565.1). Lineage (NCBI taxonomy): Eukaryota > Metazoa > Chordata > Actinopteri > Labriformes > Labridae > Halichoeres > Halichoeres trimaculatus. The sequence goes on along the minus strand of NW_027437188.1, from coordinate 8,796,572 downwards.
CCATTACACAGCTATTCTGACAGCCCCAAACCCACCATTACACTGTTATACACACACACACACACATACACACACACACACACACACACACACACTCATACGCAAAGCATATAGGCTCACTAACAGCCCATATGGATGCATGCTTGAAAAGATTTGCTTGAGCATACACAGAGACAAATTCTGTATACAAACACAAACCATATGGATCCCTTCACACACACACACACACACACACACACACACACACACACACACACACACACACACACACACACCAGACACACACACACACACACACACACACTTACACACACACACTCTTTGAAACACACTCACTTGTAGCAGTCAGTGTAGTTCCTCCCTTCAAACCACAGTTATTTCTGTAATAACCCCTCATGCACGTAATGTCTGTGTTTTCCTGCAACAAAAACACCACACACACACACACACACACACACAAACACACACACATGCTGTTTCCCTGCCATTGCCCATGGATGCCCAGGCGGGATGCCCTGAAGGGGGCATGGAGGACAGGATATCATTTTCAGAGGGGACTCATTGGCCCGTGTAGCCCTCTCCCCACAGGGGCAGGGTGTGTGTGAGTGTGTGTCATGATGAGGAGAGGAGGGTGGGGTTGGGGGGCATTAATTACCTGTGTGCTTCTCCCGCTGAGGGAAGCACAAAGGTCGCCCCCGCCGAGGGGCTAATTATTAGGAAAAGAGCTTTTTAATTTACCGCTGTCTGCCGCCATTCCAGCGAGGAAGAGAAGCATGTCAGTCAGCGCTGCCGCGTGTGTGCGTGTGTCCGGGCAAAGTGTTGATGTGGCCCGCACAGGTGGCCCTCCATCTGACCCTGTGACCCCCCATGACACGCACGGTTTATCAGGAGCCCATTGTGTCCACGATGCTCACAGCTGTCAATCACCCGCGCAGGGAGGAGGCGGACTGGGACACAGGGGTGTACTGTCAGGTCAGAGGAAGTGCTGGAAAAACAACAACAGCCTTTTATCTTTTCACTTTTTTGGTGTTGGTGTAAAGCTCATGTGTTGTTGCAGACACTTTGAAGTGGTGTAAAGGTGCATTTTGTCCCAAAAACTTTGAGTGCTGTACTCTGAAGACCATGTCTACTGTAAAATACACCTGGACCTCCGTATGTCAACATGTAGGTAATGTTGTTACCTGACATTAATGCAGGGGGACATTCTGAATTGCTGATCCCTCCCCATAATATTTCGTTTTTTGGAGATAGTACATCCATGATATGAGGAATTCATCAGTTCTATAATTAACACCTCTGGCTCACATCCCAATCCACTGAAAGATCAACAGCAACCTTAATGTTGCATTGTTTGAAGCAGGAGGACAAAAAAAAAAAAGAAACAGTGAAGAAAGGCCAGACAGCTCTCTAAAAAAGTGGTACATGAAGTTCATTCATGAGGATACTGTGTCTACTGTATTCTTATGCATGGTTAGAAGCTTCTGAGACCATAGATAGGATCCTCCATTATCCATCTATTAAAACAGGGCACTGGGCACGATGGCGCCCCAAAGTTCTCCTGTTCCTGTCCCCCCATGTATATCTCACTTTCATTGCATATTTCTGGTAGGGATGAAACTGGAAAGCAATTGCCCATCGGGGATAATAATTGAAAAAGTAGTCTGAAAACTGTAATCTGAAATCCATCGGTCAAGTTTTCACAATAAATAATGTCGTCAATACAAATCCACCACAATCTTTGCATTTCAAAACGTGCATTTTTTTCTTCACAATTTTTTTGGCCACTCTCTAAACTCAAATTCATATTCTGTATGTTTATGTTTCTGGTGTGTCCATGCTGTGCTATGGTAGAAACATGCAGGTGCAAGATGGCAACATACATAAAGGGGCACACTGCCATGTAGAAAAGGCTCACACAAAAATAAATAGAATGGGGCACCACAGGGTATAGCCTAGCAGTGTAGGATGTGAGCTCTTTAAGACTAGCCTTTCAGCCTGCAAAGGGAAATCAGGACCAAATATGTCTGCTACCTTGGTACTGACCAAGCAGTATCCTCTGGTCTAAGAATTTCAGACAATGCTGAAGTGCTGAAATCCGCTGTTTCTCAAGTGTCCGCTTGAGGCTGGCTCTGGAAGTACTGGAAGCCATGAGCCCCGTTTCCACCAAGCAGTCTGGTTCAGATCAGTACGGTTTGGAAAAGGTTGGCTAGGTTACGCTTGATCTTGTTTGAGTTTCTACAGCCAACCGTGCCCCCTCCTGGTAGGGGGCGTACACCCGCATGTAGTGTGACGCTGTAGCAGCGCGACACAGTGTACCCCGCTTATAAATCCAACGAAGAAGAAAAACGCGACACTGTAAATAAAGAGCATAGATAGACGACATGCAGCATTTTGTCCTCTCTGTGATTGGCATGTAGCTCTTTGATACAAAGTTCGATCAAGCTTTGTTTCAGAGACGTCTGTGTGCCGCCAGGACACATGCAGCTGCTGTCGCATGGTAAGTGATAATTCTTCCAACCATTCCAGTCAACCTTCTGCAGTGTTGTAGCTTCACCTTCTGAGAGTGGATCAGTTCAGTCTGGCACCCATACAAAAGGATCCGAAAAAGTGGGACGGTTCGTCTTGGTTATTTGGTGATCTGTCCCGGGATAAGTCCGTGGAAATGCCACAAAATGCGTGCTATACTAAGACAAACCGAACCAGACTGCTTGGTGGAAATGCAGCTATACACACACACAACCAAAAAAAGTTGTTACAACAGCAGAAACAAACGTACATACAGACCAAAAACGTCTCCTCTCTGAATCGTTAATTTTACTATCAGCACACACTGTACGGGGGCTGAATTTTTTTCTAACTTAACAGTTCAGAGGATATTATTATTATACAGAGGATTTATACAGTCTATGGTACTAACAGCAGATCGATCCATGAACATGGCAGGCTGATTTCATGATAAGTTGATATCAAGCGTCAGGACTTTGGAAATGGTTATGTGGGCCAGGCCACGAGTTAAAAACCCCTCACCTAGGGGCTGAAGTAAAATAGGAATGCTCCATTAGAAACATCTTAAACTTTGCCAATCATGATTGATTAGTCGACATTTGATTTTAAAGACCTAAATGTCCGTGTACTTTATTGAATCAATTGGTGCAACTTCTGCTTTATTTGGACCCAGAAAAAGCAATACTGGATCATTTTTGCTAAATATTTCTGAAAGTGCACTTTGGGAAAACACATGGTTCACTATATTTCACACAGTGATTTTCTCTGTCTAACCAAGGAATCGGGGGTTCTAAATATTTTGTGTTTCCACATTGAGACAACACTTAAATGGTGGTCTTGTTACCTGTTTGAGAGCGTAATGTTTGAGCTGGTTGGGCAATTTTTTCACTTCTTTGAAACTCAAAATGAAATTGAACGTTGACATCCCTCCACCTCTGGAGAATAGAGTTGGAAACCATAATAAGAGAAGATAAGGTAATCAGGGAGGTGTGAGAGAAGAGGATACTCTCTCTTTGTATCACTGAGCATCCACCAGGGATTCAGAGGCAATGATAACCAAAGTCAAAGCTCCTCTTTCCAATCTGGCAGTAATGTCCTTACTAAATAGAAATAATCATCTGCGGCACTTTCCTGCTGGTGATGTGAGTCTTTGAAGTCAAACACACACAAATTCTCACGCACAGACACACACTGATATATTTGTTTCACATTCCCTTTGACACCTAGATTCACCCCATCCCACCCCAATTCTTAGCCACTCTTTTAGCATGCAGCACTGCAGCTGCACCCGCACAGCAGGGGTGGGATCTGTGGATTTTTCAATCAGCAGCGGCTCTGTGAGCTTCTCCCCTCCTTTTTTTTTCAGATAGTCTGTCAGGTTGCTCCCTCCCAGCTCCACCATCCCACAGTCTGTCAGATCCTGCTCCTTCTGTCTCCGTCTGCAGATCTGTGAACCCAAGCACTCACCCACACCCCAACCTTCAATGCACCCCCTGGCCTCAAACCCAGCAGGGGTCCCGGTTTCCTGACACACAATGATCTCTCAATCTGAGGGGAAGTAATCCATTTAGCATGTGCACGCGGGTTTCATTTTGGTGCCTTTATCAACACGTTTCCCCTCCCCTCCCCTCCCTCCTGCCTCTCACGGTGCAGTCTCATGATTCTGCAGCCGTGGGTTTAAGAGGGCTGAAGTGATCAGCACATGGCTGGTTTAGTCTTTTCAGTCAGGCCTGTGAATAAGCCGGGTTCATTTCTGTTACATGCTCTGACATCTGCTGGGCTGGATTGTGATTCCTGCGATGAGTTTCATCGGCTCCAGCTATGATATTCAAATTAGAAATCATTGTAGTATGATCACAGAGCAGGTTCTTCATGTCCCTGCTCTGACAGATCGCTACCTCTTCTTTTCAAAATTCTACATCTTTATTTTTCCCATAAGGCTCATTATAGAGGAAAGCATTTCAAATACAGGAAATGTTCCCACTGGTGAAATTGTCAGATAGGATGTTCTTTGAGAAGGAGTGAGGCATTGGAGTCTTCAGCTGTAACACAAAATGACACCAGCTTCTGAAATGCACATGATTGTTATATAATATGACTCACGGATCTGTGTCATGGTTCACTGTGACTGTGCAAAAAGGTTTCTGTAACTTTAGGCTCAAAATACTTGGTAAAACTTTACCAAAGGAAGAAAACCTGGCCATAAGTTAAAACTGGGCCTTTTCCTCAACAATCGACCAAATTAAAACCAAATTAAGAGTCTCAGTCTCCTTGATTTAGTTTTTGGTTGTGTTTCTAAAAAACAAAAACCTCAAACTGTTTGCTCTCAAACTTATCTGCAGTGTTACCAGCAGTGCATTCCCCTTAAATAAAATGGTATCCTTATAGACTTCACACCCTCAGGATATCGTCTGATGTACTTCTCTATAAGAGGTGAGTCCCTCTAGGATAGAAGTTGCAGAAAACTGTGGAGGTAAACTTACAGTTACAGTGAAGCTTGTTTTTGGTTGTTAGCAGAACAGTTCAGCCAAAAAATGTTTTATTAGCTCAAGAAAAAATAGCCGACTGGGGAAATTCTCAGAAGATTACAGCAAGATTTGGTATTCATTTTACTGCTCACTAAAAACAGAGCTAAGTAAGATAAAGAAGCACAGGGGCCGCAGAAAATTATGCTGTCTTACTTCTTCAATTGGAGATAAAATTATCACAAAATGATGGTCTCAAAAAATGCTATTTTCAATTTTGTTTCCATAAAGAAACAGAGAAAGATAATGTGCAGAAATCAAAGTTAACTTTACAGTTTAGTATTCATGGTGTTAGTTTAGAAGAGCAGGGATAAACAATAAGCAGGAAGTTGTAGCTTCCCAAATACTCCAAATATTTGGAAATCATTTCATTGCTTTAAAAATAATCATGCATCTTCTGTTGAAAAAGGGATCTGTTGAAGCCACAGTTTGATTGTGTTCATAGTCTCCATGACTTTCCTGTGGCTCAGTACTTCATTGTGTTACATCGTATCAGCTAATTTCCCCATATGAGGACATGATGACTTTGGAAAACTACTTCTTGTTCAGAGACAAGGTTGAAGTTTTACACTTTTTCTACTGGTCCTGAATAGATAGGTAGGATTAGAAATGCAAAGCTAACAAAAGCTCGCATTTCAGGAGGTGGAGTGTGGTGAATTTAACAGCACTTAGCAGAACAGACTCAGTAGTAATGCATCATAAAAATCTCATGATAATTTTTTTAACTAACCCATTTTAAACCTGAGTGTAAAATAATTTTGTTTTATTTTGGTTGACATAGGATGAGCCTGTCAAATCTACATGAGGAAATGATCACTTTTACACTGAGGCTGTCATCTTGCACTGCCCTGAACAGGAAAAACTAGAACAGGCCTTATGAGGTTTTGTGTTAAGTGGCCATGCAAAAAGAAACAGTTGGATGAGATTAATAAGAAGATAAAGAGAGTAGCTGTTTTGTGAAAGAGTTTAAATCTGAGACAAATGCTATTGTCACCATGTAGGCTAACGTTACAGGTGACTGGCCACATGCTCATCCTGCAAACCAGCCACATATACATATACATATATATAACACATACGGTTGCTAGGCGCTACCCAAGTAGCTGCCTGTTGCAGCAGCTCTCTCGTCTTTGTCCGTTTCTTGTAATTTTTTCATCTCTTTTTCGTCATCTTTGTATTTGGAGTGGATCATCACTTTGTATGGTTCATTGTTGGTCACGGACACCAAACTTTTTGTGGCTTCAGCGGTATTTTTTACTACTTTTCTACTGTGTTTGTCTGGAGATCCTACATGTAACCATGGCTGCATTGTTTACATGCAAAATTAGCTGTTAGCAGCCTGTAGCATGTCAATGCTAACTAGTGTAGGGCTTGATGATTTCCCTCGAGCTGAGGAGAAGGAGGTGAGGACGACGTGCTGGTTCTCGGATGTGACCTGGGAGGTGACGACGTGGACCTGTCCTTCCATCCATCGTTGTTGGGAACGTGGGATCTCGCTCCGGGGGATGGATGAGCTAGCTGTGCTAATCCAGCGGCATCATGCTGTTCACGGACGTGGCTGACGGAGCTGACATCGGATGCCGCGACACATCGGAGGAGCTTCGCCTGCTGTGAGCAGACAGGATCCAGGAGACAGAGACTGAACAGACTGCTGGGGAGGCTCAGTCCTGGACCCTGTAGAGGTGGAGACTGGCTGGGCTGGAGAGTGGTGGACGAGTGGTGGACGAGCGGTGGACGAGTGGTGGACGGGATGTCATCATCTAATTTCTTATGGCCTTTTTTGCACTTTCTATACTCTTTCTTACTTTTGTTTTCTTAAATGCTGCGGTGACTCCTGAATTTCCCCTTGGGGACAAATAAAGTATTTTCTATTCTATTCTATTCTTTTCTACCACGTTGTTGCGACTTGTCATGACTGACAGGTATCAAGGTGATTAAACACATTTTCACTTCCTCCTCTCATACCAGCCACTCAGCATTACCTTACTGACCCACCCCAAGCTATTCCAGTCACAAAAACGGGGGAATGTGGCAATTCTGGACAACTGCTCTTTTTTTTTTTTTCCCATTGGCCCCTGACAGAGTCTTGGCTCCGGCCTCTGTCACTTCTCAGATGAGAGGTATGAGTAAAGTTTTCAATCAAGAATCTGGCTGCTAGATATTGCTAAATATTTTCATCTCTGTCGCTTTAACTCTGTGGTCTTCATAGAAAAAGGTAAGATGGTGAAATTCTCATGAGACTTGATGCTTCCACTCAGAGTGAAATAAAACAAGATGATGATTTGCATGAATCAGCAAAACACCTGACTGAGTTTTCTACCTCATCACGGTCAGAATCTTTGACATCAATCTTTGTTACTTACAAGACCTTGGATGTGACAATATCCCGTGCCATGTTCTGTTAAGTGGTTGATGTGTGAGCCCTCCTTAGTTTTGCAGATTTTTTTTATCTTAAACCTCACCAGGTCTCTTTTCTTAGATTTCCCGCTTTTGTTACCATGTTTTCATGCAGTTTCTCTGCCCAGCATCTCTCATCTTAAATTTATACATTTGGTCTCTCATAACTATTTGAGGCCTGATCCTCTAAATCTGATGTATGTGTTTGGTATAGAGAAAGTATGAGCAGTGAGAACTTGCTCTCCCTGCAGTGTCGTGAGGAGAGGATCTCAGAGCTCGGCAGAGTTGAAGTAATGTTTAATACAAGAAGAGAGCAGCAGCAGAAATCTGCAGAGCAACCGGTCGGCCCCGGCCTCTGCAGCGAAACTAACGGGCTCAGGGTGTCAAGCTAAGAGGTCACGATTCACACACACATTCATACGACGAGAGAAACACCAGCTCACACACACACTCATTCAAAGATGGGCCACTGTTGCCATGGGAACAACCTGCCAAATTCTGTGAGTGAGACGTATTTAAATGGAAATCTGTCCTCACCCCCCCACCACTGTTGCACAAATCCAGATTCATTTCAGACACCCGTGTTAGCCCCCCTCCTTCTCCCATGTCTCGGTGCGTTTGGCCATGGCTGGTCGCACTGCAAAGACAGCACAGCCCAGAGGTTTTTAAGCAGATTATCAAACCCGCAGTGAGAGCAGTGGGGGCGGGGATGTGCAGAAAAACTAATAAACACAGGGCAAAAAAACCACAAAGACATTTGGGGAAAGGGGTTGAAAATGGGAGGGTGTTCGGTGATGATTTAATTCAAATTGTCATGTTCATGGCTGTAACAGAGACAGAATAATTCTAGCCTTAATATGGATTTACAAAATGATACCCAGCCATCTGGGGAGTGGGGCTGAGAGTGGACATAAGTGCAAGGGAGGAAAAAAAGTTGAGACTTGAGGATTTGGCTGAGGATATGTGACAAAACCTAAGTGGCAAATTAAGGCTGAAGTTTTTCCTCTCCATTTCTTGTGTTAAAGCCAGTGTGAAAGAGAAGTGGAGGGTTTGATGTCGAGAGGAAAAAAAAGACCCTGAAGAAGAAAATAGGACAGGACAGAAAAATGCAAGAGGGGAGAGGAGGGGAGGGTGAGGGTTAAAGGATTTTCTCCTTCAGTGTGTTTTTCTTGCTGTAAAGAAAGCACATTTGGCCTGAACTGAAACGAGCAGGCATGCAGCAGATTCAGCTTTTTGAGACTGTTTGTTTGTGTTGATGTTTCCTCTCCACCTGTACGTTTTCTACCTGATCACTGCTGAATCACCAACATAGACAACAGGCAACAGGCTTTCACAATTCTCAAGGTTCACTCTGTGACAATCCATCCATGGCAGTCAAACAGAGAATAAATTCATCTGGTCATGTCCATCACCTAACACCCACATGTTAAGCTCTCGAAAACTTCATTTGTCTTCATTTTTTTTAGAACAGTACGCGTGGTTTTAGTTCATTCACAGTTTGGCAGCTCAGGCCGACTTCTCACAACTTTCATGAATGCATCGTTGAAACTCTTCCAACTTGTGATGGTGGCACTGAAATATGTGACAGAACATTTGTCCGACTCAGGCCCACACACTTCAAACTGCTGAGACAAGCTCAGAAATCAATCAGGTGGAGGAGCCAAAAGCTTTGTGTGGAAGAGAAAGCTCAGGCAGTTCAAAAGCTGTTCAAAAGGTTGGTATCTTCCAAAGTTAAAGTCTTTCTAGTGCCAAAATTCATGCTTTGTGTTACTGTCACTCCATTATAGCTCAGGAAACACAGCCGGTGGAAGCACAAAGAGGTAACTTTGAAAGAAATGTCAAACTCAGACAGCTGAACCCTCACTTTAACTCCAGATGAACTTGACATTTTTATTTTAACGTACTTCAAGGAGTATTCACTCCCACCATGGCCAAAAAGAACAGCTACAGCAGCTAATTGAGCTTTCAGTGCACAAACACAGTTTACCACTGTTGTTAGACAGATTTTAAAATATGAAACACCATTAACCTAAAGTTTCTGACCTGCACACAGCTTTATACTCCTGAAATGGACTGAAGAGTTGTTAAATGTGTCAACTTTTCTCTCTAAGTTTTCACACTGAGTCAAACTGCAACGTAGGTTGAACCAAGAGAACAAAGATCAGGTTCTATAAACACCAACAGGATTCAGCAGATTACTTTGGCCGTTGAACCGCCATGCAAAATAATCCAAATACTCACACACACACACACACACACACACACACACACACACACACACACACACACACACACACACACACACACACACACACACACACACACACAGTATAAAGTTGCACCTGTAACTCCCTTTCAGCATTAAAAAAATAGTCATGTCAGAAAATCTAAAGGATACAGACACTTGGATTGAAACTTTACTCATTTTTTTCAAAGTGATATACTATTTTGAAATAAAGCTGAATTTTTAATTTTTTTATGCACTGACAGTGCAGCATCCAAATGATGTTTGCACATTTATTTTCCTCTCTTGATAGATAGATAGATAGATAGATAGATAGATAGATAGATAGATAGATAGATAGATAGATAGATAGATAGATAGATAGATAGATAGATAGAAGTTTCTGAAGTGTCTGTTTTCCCCTCTTCTGTTGACAATGTGTTAAAAACAGTTTCTCATATCACAGTTAGTGTCAGGAGAACCACAGGAACAAAAGAAAGGAGGACCCAGACGCAGATGAAAACTAAAAAAACTTCTATTTTAACTAAGCTCAAAGAATCTAAAACCCGAAAATTAGAAACTCAAACAAAAGACAAAACTAAAAAACTTACACCAAGAACCAAGAAAAACGAGGCAACACGAAGACATGACTTACGAACATGGAGACAGCCACAATGAAACAACAGAGAACAAAGAAAACACAGACTTTATACACAGGGGAGTGATTAACACAGGTGTGAAACAAGACACCGGTGAATCATATGAGGAGCAATCAACAAGGAGGAAAACACAAAGAGAACCAAACCAAACACAGGGGAACTCAAGACAGAGACTGCGGCCGCGTTTACACAACACCAAAAACAGTAAAATCCGATAACATTTCCTTGGGTTTGGGCCTTGCTTTTGGATGAAACCATGTTGCGTTTTGTCTGAAAACGGAAACTTTCGAAAACGCTCTCCAGAGTGGAGAGTTTTGAAAATGCTCCTCCATCCAGCCTCGTATAAACACAGCAGAGCAGAGCGTTTCAGGGGGAAATGCTGACGTCGCCGCATGCGCACTCGCAGTTTCAGGTGAAGGTTGCGTGCGCAGCCACAACTTCCAGTTAAGCTATTCCGGTCCAGTTGGTGGTGGTGATGCGCCTCAAGGTTGGATTGCCAACCGTCTCACACAATAAAACGGCAGAAAAAGAAAGAACAACCACAACAAAAATTGCTGATTTCCGAGTAGCTTGTATATACACATATATCCACATCGCCATCTACTGGCCTGGCATGGCCACTACATCGTTGTGACTTTTCCTCTTGGAGTCGTATGAATGCAGATCGTTTTCACACTGTCCTCATGTAAACGCGGGTGGCTTTTGGAAAAGCAATGGAAGAATCTTTGTGGGAGTCTATGTGTAACATGGCCCAAGTATATAAAAGACATAGAAACACTAAAGATAACCACAAAAGGACACACACGACATAACCAAATCAAAATCACAAGCGACACAGACTAACGACGACAAAAAAAACAAGAAACACAGAACACTCAAGAATAACTAAGATCAACACAGGTGACACAGAAACACAGAACAGGAACAGAATTACAAAGAAACACATGAAGACCAAAACACAAGAAAACCCAGAAATACACAAACCAAAAAACCCAAACCATGACAGTAAGAAAGCATGTAGGATACTTTGATATTTGCCTCAATTTGTTTTAAGAGCACAAAACTTTAGACTCATGACTGTAGAAGTTTTGAGCATGAAGCAGGCTGAAGCTGACTTTTGGTGACACATGGTATCAAACCTAAACTCCTAGCTTAAACGTTTTGTGTTCTTTGGCCCATGTGTCATCCTGGTGGCCTGACCTATATCATTCTATTTTATTTGTAGCACTTTGAGATTTCTTTGAAATAAATAAAACATATTATTATTATTATTATTATTATTATTATTATTATTATTATTACTATTATTATTTTTTCAATTTTATTATTATTATTATTATTATTATTATTATTATTATTATTATTATTATTATATTGCTTGCTTTTTACAAGCTCATTAAGGAAGCTGTGGTTTGGTGAGAATTAGAGTTTAAACCTTGAGTGTCTTTTTCAGATGGATTCCTTGGGATGACCTTGTGCATCTGACTCATGCCAAAGACTTTGACAAAGTTTTTTTAATTTGGATTTTTGGACTACAAAGAGACCCTTCACCCAATCCAAAACCTTCAACCTACAATATTCCAGCTCTAAGTCAAAACTGAAGACTGGCTTCCCCAGGATTGTGACACAGGTATATGACTGTGTTATTCCCCACATATTAAGAGAAAGTTATTGCATGCCTCTAAACACCTTTAGCAGCCTTGATAGCAGTGCAAACCTTGAGTAGACACTGATAACTTGGCCCATTAGCGTTAGCCTCCACCAGCTTCCTCGGGGAGTTCGCAGCATGGAGGATGATTCTTCTTGTTCTACCAGCTCTGCCGCCCACAACCTCGCTCTTTAGTGTTTACCTATATATTTTATCCAGACAGAAGGAACAAATTAATCAGCCCAGCTCTCTGTAGCACAGTGCAAATGTGCTGTTTGTGACTAATGATAGTTTGAGGTTAATTTGTACACTTCCAAATGTGTCTCCTGTGGAATGAGAGTGTGTGTATAAGTGTGTGTCGATGCAGTTGTACACACATTTGCTTATGTTACATTTACAGCACTCCCCTGGGCTGAGAAAGTGCTGTACCTATGGAGGTATTAATGAATCACTTAGCTTGCAGTTACAGCCGCTTTCGCCCACATAAATAGATAGTGAGGCCTGTTTTACATGCTAATATGCACCATTTAGCCTTCTTTACCTCCCTTACTCTTACATGATTACGCATCACAGCAATTACCTCCTGGTAGAGTGAAATATTGAGGATGAGGCAGCTTTTTATCTTCATGAGACACTGTGTATTAAAAGTGATTTTCGTAAAAATTGCTGTGAGAAAATGAGTTCAAAAAGACAGCTCAAAAATATACTCAGTATCTGGGGCACTTAAAAAGTACTTTTAATAGCATACATCTGATCAAGATTTCAAGACCAGTTGGAAAATTACTCATATTTACATATTGCACTGCTTGATCTTACAAAGGTTCAAGGTAGAGTTTCAAAAGGCAAGAAAAGAAATGGTTGTCAGACAAAAATAAGTATGTATGTAATAGAGATGGGTATTTTTAACATTTAAAATGATAGGGTACCAATGCATGGTACATGGCAATCAGTTTCGGTACTCAACAGTACCAAATTTATGTACTTGTGTGTGTGTTTATGTGGCAATAAATATGTATTTTTAATTTGTTTGAATTTAAAATCTTTAAGTTTTTCAATTAAAAAAAAATGTTTTTCTTTATTATTAACTTGCAATGCTGTGTTCCTGTCCACAGTCACAAGGATGCATTTAGGTACCAAAACATAGTGTCGTTTTATTTTACATGAATCTGTACTCAGTACTACAGACCAAATTTAGTTGGTACCAATAAAACTACTTAATTCTGTACCCATCCCTAGTCAACAATTCATTGACAACACCAATTTAACTGAAAAAGGCTGTTAATCAAAATATCAAGTTTATGAGCCAAAATCTGTGCAAAAAGAGAAAAAAAGTGAATTTAATCTCATTTTCTGTCAGGTATTTAAACTGTCATGACCTCCTGATGGCAAAAGCAAAAAAGCTTTATGTCTGAGCTGGAAGAGCCAATCCCCTGTTCATCAACACACAGAATGATCCTCCACCCAAACTGAGTACTAGTGCAGAATGCAGCTTGATAGTCATTTTTTAAGATTCAACAGTGCAAAATGTAAATTTGTTTTTCAACTGTTCTTAGCATTTTGATCAGGTGTATATGTCACACATTATGTCTTGTAGTATGCACATGAAACCTGGCTTTGGTGCGCAAAAACATATCCCAAAAAAAAAGCTATTACCTTTCATCTACCAAGGCTGAGAGAAATTGGCAACACTGTCTTATTTTAGCGATGCCAAAAAAAAAAGAAACTGAATTCGGCTTTTAGCTTCAATGAACTGGAATGGACTTCAATCAGCAACTATGAGTATGTTTCAGCTTAGACTTTTACTAAAATGTCTTTTTACATCTCTAAAGCTGCTTTATCCACACACTTGGGAAATTTACTGCACCTGTGCAGAAAACAAGGTACAGGAATGAGCTTGTTAGCTGACTTCGTCCTTAAATGACATTGTACTTCCCTTAGCTTTCAGGTTTGGGTATATATATACAAGATACATATGCAAGTGGCATTTATTCTCTGGGAATGGCAAACTTTGACATAAAACGATGAAACCCACACATGAAACTGCAGTTCCATGACTGTCCACTTGGAGCTAGTTCCAAAAGCCCAGGAGACCCAATCAACACCCATGTTTGAATATTCATTTTAACAGTAGAATTGAAACATGTTCACTCCTTGGAATAATAAAAAAAAAAAAAAAAGGAAGATCAAAATATTCAGTTTCTCTTTCTATACACATTGCAGAAATAGATTTTATTCAAAGTTAATTTATTGAAAAAGTAAGCCAAGCCCCACCTCTTTTCTTATTGTTACATTGACTGAAAGTAAGATTGAGTCAGCATTTCCAATATGGTGACAGCCATTAAAACTCTGCTTCACAAACCATTGGGTGATGTCACTGCTTTGTCCCTGAAAATGTGAATCCACCTCTTTTATTCAAAGTGTATCTTTTTGTTGTGTCTTCTTTTTTTCAGTATGCAAAGCTGGCTTCAAGCTTTAAGCACAGCATTAGATCATCAACTCTCCTTGGAAGCATTGTGGCACGGTGGTTTGCATTTCAGAGTGGCACTAGATTTATGATGGCAGATACCGGCATGCTGTGTGACACAGCGCTGAGCTCATTATGTAGGCAGACCTTCATTTGATAAGCATAAATCTGCATACCAGAGCAGGGAAACTTTAAGTTGTGTGACCTCATCTTATATCACCTTTCTGGGAGAGTCTTACTTGATTAAATGAACCAGATGACATGATGTGTGCCTCAGTAACTGTCTGTAAAATAGTCATCATTATGTCAGTTGATTATGAGTGGGTAGACCTTTTATTGCAGGCCATTGAGCGAGTGCTACTGAACCATAGAGTCATGCTGGATGTATCTGTTCCAGTGTTTTAATGGATAAAGAGAACAGCAGAAGAGACCTAAATAAACTAAATTGACAGGCTACAGAAGGACACTCAGGAAATGATACTTAATGACAGATTCGACCTTCTTCCTGAACATTTCTATCCAATCTAACTGGTAGAAAATGAAGTTGTCTGGTGGTTGTCTGAGAAACATTTCCAACAGCTTTGTTGTCTTTCCATATGTTTTACCCACAAATGATTTTTCCCCACTGTAAAGCACCCCTGGGTTTCGCTGTGGACTCGGCACATGGATGTTTTCATGTGTCCCCTGCCAAACGCTTGCTCACTGCTCAGCATGTTAACGACCACCCCAGATGGTCTGCATCACTTCCTCGCCGAGCAGCCTGCGACAGCTCTCTCAAAGCGAGAGACAAGAAGATAGACAGAGGAGAGGGGGAGAGGGGAAGAGGGGGAGAGCGTGGTGCCTGGCAGGCGATGGAGGAGAGAAGTGGGAGAGAAGATCACTGGAGAGACGTTTGTTTCACATCAAAACTCTGGCGTGCAGAAAGTGGCCAGTTACGACTCAATTCTCACAAACTAAATGTTAACGTTACACTACGGCATTAAACATAAATGCCAAAAGCTCATTGGCGTTGAGCTGGTGGGAAATGGGGGCTAACTTCCCAGAGTTCTTAATGTGGAGCAGTTTGATTGGTTGGATTTCAGCGCTTAAGCCACTTGTTGTAAGTGATAAATGAAAAGCATTACAGTACAATCTTGACTCGGGTATGACTTTTGGTTTCCCGAGATAAAACTTATTTGTTTCTAGACCCAGCTGATCTGATCAGTCTTTTTTTTTTCTTTAAGTGTGTTTATTTCAGGCTAAGGCCTTTTCATGTTGCCTCCTAATTGAGTTGGTCCTCTGGGTCCTGGTCCTGGTGTGATTCCATCTCCCTCTGTGTCAACCTTGAGGTTGATCGGCAGCCTGTCCAGGATGTATCCTACCCCTCACCTCATTACGGCTGAGATCCCTTCCAGTCCCTCTGACCTTCAACAGGACAAGTGACAAATACTGAATAGATGGATGAATATTTTGGATGAGTTTTCTGGAAGTTAGTTGGAATGTCGAGGCATCTTGTGTAAGACTACTTTGTTAGTCTGTAACACATCATCAGACTTTACAGACGTCTGGATCTGACAGTTTGGGAATAAGAAGAGGCTCATACTGAGTCTCTCCATGTTTGTAATGGAACTGAATTTGGGAAAAGAAATGCATTTCATTTCTTGGGCTCATCTACTGCTTGATATGTTGCACAAAACCATCATCATCTGTTTCAGCAGGCATCAGAAGTGTATCCCATTGTTGTTGTTTCGAGGTTTGGCAGTGGACCTGAAACTAGCAGAAGCACGAGTGAATAAGCAACACTTTAAACCAGAAGTCGAAATAAGAGAAGGCCTAGTGAAATATAGTACATACACACTATATAAGTCATGAAATACTTAATAATCTGATCAATGGATAGCACCTCAAAAACAAAGGCTATATCCTAAGCTTTGAATTTGGTATAAGATATTGGAAACAGACTTACAGGAAAGTTTGCTGAGAAAGTATCCAAATACAAGTGTTCACACACTGTACGCACACATACTCTGTTGAAACACACTCGTGCCAAACCAAGACAGTAAAACTTAATCATGCAACACACAGATCCTCCTCAGACTATCTTTACCTTACCTCACCCCCACCTCATGACACCCCTACTTTTCCAAATCGTCAGGTCCAGAGGTACAAACCCGACATCAGCCTTGCACTCTCAGACCCGAGTCCCCGCCTGTGGGCCTTCAATCTTACTCACTCTGATCTCAAAGCCAGGATGCAGCTGGATGAGTGTCAAAGTGGAGAAAGGCCAGCCACAAACTCCCTTCTCCTCTCCCCTCTACCAGGAACTCGCTGGATGGATACCACCTCCTTAAAAACTCCCTCTTCATCTCCGTTCCTCTCTTTAAGCTCGTATTTCTCTTTTGGGAAACCCCTCCATCTCTTGGTTGGATCTGCGTTCTCTTCTTAGCGTTGGGCTGTTTGTGGTCCATTTTGTCTCCATCAATAAAAGCAATATGTAGAACATATTGGATCATTGTGACATCTGGGTCTTTGAGTGAGTTTGTGTGTGTGTTTGTGTGTTTTCGTGGATGGCCCTCCAGAAGGTCAGAGGGAGAAAGACAGAGCTGCAGAGATGTGGTTGCATGTTTAGCTTGGATCCACTCTGACAATGATTTGCTCGGCTTCTGCACAATCTCACATGGTTGTAATATGATGGGACGTGAGCCACAAGGTCAGTTTGTTAGTGTGCGTGTGTTTTCTTTAGTCTGCCTGTATTTTTATGTCTTTATGTGCATATTTGTCTTACTTTCTCACTTTTTTTCCCTCTCCACTCCTGTGCGTATGCTTGTGCACTTGTGTTTGTGTGTGGTTAGTTGAGGTTGATGAGAAACCCAGTGTTTGGCTGGGAAGCCATTGTGGCCGCTGCTCTGTTTATACAAGTTCCTGGCATGGTCTTTGTGTAAAGCATACGGTCCTCCTCTGGCCTCGCAAACAGCAGCGTAAACACACACACACACACACACACACACACACACACACACACACACACACACACACACACACACACACACACACACACTCCTCCGTGGCATCTATTTTCACATCATTCACTATTGTAAGAATCTGCTGTAAAACCTGACTTAAAAGCCAGTCACATCAGGGTGAAGGAATTAAAATTAATCAATCTTGTAAAAAGCTTGTGCTTCGAACAGCCGCAGGTCTTAGTCAGCAATTGAGCCAATCTGTTTGTTTGATTTCTCACCGGCTTTACTGAAAGACTGAGGAAGGAAAACAATTTAATGTCCGATGCTTAATAAATCAGAGTACTGTACCTCACTGATTAATTAAATTCTGTTGCTTAAGTTTGATTGGAATAAAAAACAAGTCAAAAGCAAAAATTTTGGCTCCACTTTTACCTGAAGTCGTCAGTTAACTACAAGCAAGCCGTCTGGGTGATGATATCCTCACTGAGTGGAGCCTCTCTGCTGTATAACTGCAGAAATAACAGAGCAAAAACTCCAAAAATAGTCACAACCAGATTTACATCCAGGCCACTGACTGGTTCTCATGACTTTCTTAACAATTCATGGAGCTGCAGACCAGGACAATTGGATTATCAAGATCAGTTACAAGTCTGGATCAGTGTGCCTTGTCACTCTTAACATTTATGATCATAACAGAGAGTTTCCACTGTGATGTGGACTCATTTGTCTTGTTCCAAAAGAGCAGAGAAAATACCATCAGTGAGATTTGAAGCATGAGCTGAATAAAAAGACAGAGACTAAAACACAAGAAAAAAAAGAACAGAGAAAAGAAGAGAGGAATAAAAAGAGATAAGACTCAAGTTTTTGTTGGATGACCATCAGAGAATTGAGAGAGGGGGATTAATGACTGTCTGTATCTCTGTTGGTGTGTGCCGCCATGGTGGCAGTTTGAGAAAGATTTAAGAAATGATTCTCCAAAGTGATGGATTCATGTCTCCACCATTCAACATCATGCAGCGTCATGCAGCTGTGCAAAATGAAGACAATGTGGAAGTGCCAAAAACTGCAGTTTGTCAAGTGTTCACTGGAGGCTGGCTCTGGAAGAACTGTGAACCATGTAGACACATCACATAGACAGATTTTAAAGAAGTAGGTTTTAGGACAGCAGACACATCAACAGCCTGGTACAAAACAGTATACACAGGGAGCAAAATACTTGCTCATTAGCATTTCCAATATGGCTTCCACCGACTGTAGGCTTCAAAAACCAGTATTAGAAAAACACGAGTGATGTCATTAAACCCAATAATTCAAAGTCTATGATCTCTACTGAACTCTTTAATATCAGCATATTATGGCTGTGTTTCTGGTTTTATTCCTTCATTTCATTTCCTGAACCGTTTATTCTGTTCAGGGATGCGGATGGCTGGAGCCTATCCCAACTGTCATTGGGCGAGAGGCGGGGTACACCCTGGACTGGTCGCCAGTCAATCACAGAGCTGACAGAGACAAACAGACAACCATTCACGCACATACTCACACCTATGGGCAATTTGGAATGTTCAATTCACCTGGTGAGCATGTTTTTGGACTGTGGGAGGAAGCTGGAGTACCCAGAGACCACGAATGCACAGGAAGAACATGCAAACTCCACACAGAAAGGCCCACCAGCCAAGCTGGGAATCAAACCAGTGACCTTCGTGTCGCAAGGCTGCAGCACCAACCGTTGCTTCTGGTTTGGTAAACCAATAATTTCGAACATGTCTCAAATTTCTTCATAATTTTGAAAAAGGCTTTATGGTGTATATATTGCAAGACCTTATCTAATTGTGTGAATCCTAAAACTACTGACTATTAACTAGTACAGACTGTAACAACTCAAAAGAATCATGCTCACAAAATACCAAACAGCTTTAGTATTATTCTCTGCAAAAAAAAAAAAAAAAATGCCAAGAGGGTGTACAATGTTTCTTCAGGAGAAAGTATTTTCCATGACTGTGCTTATCCTGAGAGGCAATACTCAAAGAAAGGAATACGATATGTAGTTAAGCTTGTTGGTTGATTCCAACATTTCTTCTAAAGGTATTTATTAGACTATCACGTCGGTAATAAGCTTAATAAATGACTATACCAAAAATGTGAAAATTATGCTCCTTCATAAAGAACATCTACGCTGTTTTCTGGATTAACTTCTCCTGGCTGTGTCTGGTCAGTGTCTTGTTAAAATGAATACCATGTTCACTTGTCACTGAAATCTGACTCCATCACAGTCATGTTGTGTTTTTCCTTCTTTGCCTGAAACAGATCGCTGTTTATGTCTTTCCATCTCCAAATATTTACATGCTGTAAAGGTGCCAGTAAACATCATGTTCTGATGGCTGCATTATCCCTCCAATCCATTACTGATGAGGATGTTTTGCTTACGAAGCCTCCTGTCACCTGCTTGGATCCACACGACAAAGCTTATTTCCCCTTACATGACACAGAGAGCATCAGTGTTGGCCTCAGCTGCTGATGTGGTTGATGAGGTGCTGGGTGTATTTACATCTGGATGTCGAGCTCTGTTTGTTTTAAAGTCTGGATGCAGTTTAAGAAATAAACATGTTTCTCTCAGTCTTTAAGAACAGATATCTCATTCCAGGCTGCGGGGTGTTAAAGGCCCACGTCGTATATCTTTCTGGAGGTTTACTGACACAATTTGGGCAAACAATATTTTCCAGTTTAAAAAAACAGTGTGCTAGTTTAGAATCTGTTGGGATGAACATTTGGAAGCAATAATGTTGTGTAGAAAGAGGGATAATGTTCCTTGGTTCTGACGTTTCACTGCTGGATTTACCTACTGAGAGTGGAGGGCGTTCAATCATCAGGTTAACGCTTGTTATTCTTCAGTATTTAGGGTTTAGTCTGTTGCTGTAAAGGTTTACTGAATGTCCCGTACAGCTGATGTCTGGACTGCATCAGATAGTACATGTAGTTTAAATGTGTTTGATTGTTGCAACAGTGTGTAAAGTTCAGTATCCCGCATCACATAATGTGATTCCCTTCTTTCACCGTGTGTCCATCATTGTCCAGTTCAGCCAACCTCCACCTCCACAGGGTCCAGGACTGAGCTTCTTCAGCAGTCTGTTCAGTCTCTGTCTCCTGGATCCTGTCTGCTCACAGCAGGTGAAGCTCTTCCAATCAATGTGGTGTTGGTGTCATTAGCGCCATTAGCCATGTCTGTGAGTAGCATGATACTACTCTGCCCTCTGGTATTCCCTCTGTTTTTGGGTTGGCACGGCTAACTTGTCCATCTTATTGGAGATAGATCTTATGTTTCC
The DNA here is from genome assembly GCF_033239565.1 of Halichoeres trimaculatus. Taxonomy (NCBI): domain Eukaryota; kingdom Metazoa; phylum Chordata; class Actinopteri; order Labriformes; family Labridae; genus Halichoeres; species Halichoeres trimaculatus. Next base: position 8,775,888 of record NW_027437188.1, on the reverse strand, counting down.
AACAATGATAGATGGAAGGACAGGTTGATGACGTCATTTCTTAGCTCACACCTGAGAACCAGCACGTCGTCCTCACCTCCTTCTCCTCACCTTGTGGGAAGACATCTGACCTTGCACCAGCTAGCATTTACATGCTACATTCTGCTAACTGCTGATTTTGCATGTAAACAATGCAACCATGGTTACATGTAGGATCTCCAGACAAACACGGGAGAGAAAATAGTAAAAATATCACTGAAGACAAAACCAGTTTGGTGACCATGACCAACAAATGAACAATACAAAGTAACAACCCACTGCAAATGCAAAGATGACAAGAAAGAGATGAAAATATTACAGGAAACAGACAAAGAAGAGAGAGATGCCGCAACAGGCAGCCACAACCAACAAGAAGGTATCTAGCAAAAAAGCGTGGGCTCTAAACTTCCTTTTTAAGAGCTGTAGGGCACCTGTCAGCCACATTTGGACAATCAGGACAATCCTAATATTTTCTAAGCTGCTGAGTCAGAAAAAACCCCACCATACAGTTCGTAATGACAGCAAAATTAGTGTTTCAGACCCATGCCATTTTTTTTAACCAGGCTGCAAGTATGTTTTTTTAATGCCATAACAGTTAGTTTTTTTGGCCGGATGTGTACGTGACTTCTGGTCTTTCTGCAGCCAGCCTCAAGCGGATTCTCAAGAACAGCAACTTTTAGCACTTCGGCGAAGGCTTCATTTATTGAAACCGGATGTTGCTCCTTGACTGGAAGAAGAAGATCAGACGATGATCTGCTCTTGTGCTTCTGATACTACATCACAACCGATGTGACTGGGCTGAAAAAGCGACTTTAAAAGCAGTCGAGCAACTTAAACATCAACTCAGAATCAGTCTTCCTTTGCACGTTGACCACATTGCATAAGTACTTGTTGATGTAATGAACTCAAGTTTATCATATCCACCAAAAAAGAGAATCAAGCTCTCCTTCTAGGAAAAAGGACGGCATTGTCTTCACCCTAAAAGCAACGGTTCAAGCCCCCAGCAGGTACCTACCTTTCCTGTTCTCTTTTTTCTTTTAGTTTTGTGTAGATTTTTTTTTTTTTTTAGTTTCTTTGACATGGACCAAAATCAACACAAGCACTGAGGCAGAGTGAGATAAAGAGGTTAATTTACATCTGTGACCACTGGGCAGAAAGATATAAAACAAACTGTACAAATCATGGACCACATTCAAATAGTTTAAAAAAAAAAAAAAAAAAAACTTCACAAACTCTAACTAATTGAAATATATTATATATATATTGTCTTTGAGATCATCATACACAAGGGTTAAATCGGTGATCACATGACTTGTTTGTCTTGTTCTATCATGTAAGTAGTTTAAAAAGCTCTGCAGGTCCATTTATCTGCGGCTTAAATGCAGATTGTCTGGAACAGATTTCTTAGATTTAGCTGAACAGTCAGCTCTGGTTTCTCTCGCTGTTTAGGTCTCTGGATATTTTTAATTCAGGCATGCAAGGGGAAATTTATTTTCACAGATCTTTAATAGAATTGGAAACTGTAAATATTAAGAATTTAATCTGATTGTACTCAGAAATGGGAAAAAAAATAAGCATATTTTTGTGCTTGTGTTATTAGATTTCTTTCAAGATAAGAACTCTGTTCCAGCAGCCTGACTCAGTCTGGCACCCGTCCTCTAATTGACCTGGCGTGTAACCAGCCTTGCTTTGTAAAACTGAAATAAGCAGAACTTATTAAAACGAGTGAGTTCACTTGATGAAACATCCCCTCATGTGTTCAGTCGTGTAACCAGCTCCTCTGCCTCGGTAGCTGCTCGCTCCTCCGGTTTTAAAGTCACCTTTCTGCCTGCGCTGCTGACACACCTGTTTGTAATTGGCTCATATTAAACGACTAATGTTTTGCACCTGTGCCACTCAGCGACACTCAGTCATGCGGCCAATCAGGAGTAAAAGTTGTAAAAGTCAGCCTATGAGGGACAGGGCTTGTAAAAGTCGATTAGACATGAAAGAGGAGCTGGGATTGATGCCGGCCCTTCAGGGGAGGATTTTGGAGAGAGGCTCTCAGAGCAGAGCAGCTTGGATTTATTCCAGGAGTGAAAAAGATACGCAAGATGGGACAGATAAGTGTTTTGTCAGATGGATGTTTCTGAAAACACGATACTCTGCTGATATAATGTTGCATATCACAGAGTTCATGTTTATTTCTCTCTTTATGTGAGTAACTTTCAAACAGAGGAGGCTTCTAGAAAACTCTTTTCTATCTGGGCTGTGAAAGTTCAGTGACAGGTCTCGTCTGTTTGACTGGAGTTGTGTCAGTATGATACATAAAAAACACCCACAAAACGGATTTATCGTTGTACTTAAACAGACCTTTACACACAGATAAAAGTGGTAATACCTCCCACACCCACCCCCACTGTCTTGATTCACGTGAAACAATCTGAGCATGCAAAGTTCAGCTCCTTCTCTCCCCCCTCTCTTCTTCTCTTTCCTCCTTCTCCCATTCCTCCCCCATTCTCTATCTCCCCCTCAGGACAAGTTCAGGGTGAGGGCAGCTAAGAGAGGGAAAGGATGGAGAGATGGAGGAAGTGAAGGTATGGAAGGAGGTGCAGCGGCAGCAGCAGCTGTCCACTAATGAAGTGCCTGGCTCCCACTATAAACCACTACTGACAGATACAGCCAGAGGACGGCAGCGCTGTGTGTGTGATTATGTGTGTTTGCATCATTGTGTGTGCAGGGCAGGGAGAGCGTTAACATGCATGAGTGGATACATGTATGTGCTGGGGAAACTGGGGAGTTTTACAGTAAGAGGATGGGTGAATATTATGAGTTAAATGAACACATGAGTGGTCATGCCAGTGTCACTGCGCAGATGATGATCTGTGATGTGAAACATGGATGCCTGCTCCTGGCTTTAGGAGCCGTGTTGTAGCTGTGAGATTTGGAGTGTTTCCAGTTCTTAAATAGCAGAATTTGTATTTTGGATATCATATTTAAAGCTAAATTTGTTACAGATGAATGAATAAGCAAGTCTGTCTCATTTATCTGTGTGGTTTTTTTCATTTCCTTGATTTTTTCCCATGAAAAATAAATGAAAAGTTAAGACTATTTTGACACCAACTAGTCTAAAAAGCCATTAAGCCCAAGTGACATTCGCCCCATTGAACTGATCTAGACTTGAATCAGTTCATCACAGTAAAAGAGATGGTGTTTAAAATACAGACATAGTGACAGTGACATTGCAGTATAGTTTTTGAAGAGGTGTTTTGGAGCCATCAGTTGGTGGTAAACCATTCTTTGACTGTTTATCATATCCAGGAGCCAGTCTTAGATCCACCTTTCCTCCATGGATGGAATTGGGGCCGGCTCTAAGCCTTCTTGTGCACATCTACAACGCGCCCACCTGTCTGTTAACTAACCCATATATCTAACGATGCTAATTTATGACTGACTCTCAGCTTTAGCTTAACCAAAGTGGATTCCACATTGAGGCCATGTCCACACGTGGCAAACTGCATAAATTGTATATGTTTAGGTCTGCTGTCCACATGAAACCACAGCTTTACATCACTAAAAATGATGTTTTCTGAACACTCCAGCCAAAAGCGAAGATTTTGGAAGACTCGGGTTTCATGGTTTCTTGTAGACGCCGGGAAATGGAGTTTTCGGTTCTCAAGTGTCATAGCTGAATGACAAGGGTTAATTCTGATTGGCTGGCATGGGTCTAACGTCTGAAAAAAACAAAAAACAAATATGGGTTTGAGAAGACTCAACTCACACCTATTGTATTTTTTAAAACAAATGAGGGGTGATATTTGTTGAAAATACCCGCCTACGTGTGGACAAGGCCTTAATAACCAAGCCATAAAGAGAAAATCTGTTTTTTACCTTGCTGTATCAATTTGCTGTCAAAAACATGAAAATTTGAACCCTTTATCTGACAAGGAACTATTTCTGTAACTTCTACACAGGCTACAAAATAAAACATTTTGAAACATGTCACAACAGAAAAAAATCACGTTTTGTCCTCCAGTAGCAATCTAGGGTAAAAAAAAAAAAAAAGTCCAATTCAAAGTATTTCAATGATTTCCTGTAAAGGGCAACTGTGTGCTCCAATGGGGATGCCTTAGCTTTAAAGCAAGCCTCAAGTGGACACTCAAAAAACTGCAGTTATTGTCTACTTTTGTATAGGCTTCATTTTCCAAAAGCAGAGGTTACCACTTCACGATAACTCTACAAAACAGTTATTGGTGCCAAAAAGGATCAGTTCGAAGTCAGTTTCTGACTTTGGCTACCACTTTGATATACTTAAAGCAAGTGGACTGATTAAGAATTTGAAATATGACAATTAAAGAAAGGGCTTGATGAAACTTAAGGGACAGAACAAATCAATTCTCCAGGTATGGAGTCCTGTTTGTCTTCTGTCTCATCTCTCTTTTTTCAAAAAGTTTCGCAAAGACTAAACTCAATCATTCCCTGTTCTTTGGCTGACAGTAACAAGCAAAAACCGAATTGAATTTTTAGAAATTTTGCAGATTGTAACTGCTTTGCAAGTAAGATCACACAAAAACTGTTCAGTAAAATGTGAAATCAAACAATGAGCGATGTGCTGCTCATGACTGTGGTTCTTGCTTTCTCATAAATGTTTAAGTTCACATGGTGCATAAGACACAAAGAACAACAAATGAAAAATACAATTATATGCTGAATTCCGAGTTTTCATGTGAGTATGTTCTCTATTAGTACAAAACCTGCCAGTTAAACCACATGTAATATCTTCTTTAAATTTCCTGGAGAGCTGTATGGGACAAACGTTGGCTCAGCATTCAGCATGAAGCAGAGGGAAAGCAGAGCCTGAATTCATTTTCTCTTAATAATGAACAGATGCAAAGACAGGAGTAAACGAATTAGAAGCAGCATTCAAACAGTCGTAATTCACTTCTTATCATAATCTGTCAAACTTGTGGGCCAATAGGAAATGATTTGGAACAAAGCATTTGGACCACGCAGAGAGCGTTTGATGCCACTTGCCAGATGCATGAGAGGCCCCATAAGATTTTCTCTACATGGATTTGTTTTTGCAGGGCTTCTCCTGATCAGATAAGGAGGAAAAAGACATCTGATTGGACTCAGAAATACAAAATTTGATTTTAGGCCTTCATGAAACCAATGTTTTTCTTTTTTGAAGTGGTCCAAAGAGGAAAAAGTCAGATTTTCCCAACTGCTCTGCTATGAAGAAATCTTTATTTTGTTCCCTTGAGTTAAAGAAAATGCTCATAAGATTCCGCTTAACAAAAAGAGAAACAGGGGAGCTGATTTTGCAAGATTTTTCGTTAAAGAAGTGAAGAAAAAGAACCCAGACTGAATGTGATTTGAGACAGATCAAGCCAGGCAGAGAATAAGAGGGTTAAAGAGAAGTAAGGGAGGGTGTATCACACAGCGCTAGGTGCGTTTGAGATTTACAGCGTGTGGTCTCCTGCTCTGAGCGCAGATATTAAAATCATTACCGCTGCGTGTTAGCATAAGCTTTCCTCTGCTGGAGCCAAAGGGCCGTGTTTTATGGCACTCTTATTTAGTAATCCACTGTGGTTTCTATGAAGCACAATTTCCCCTCTCACTCTCCCAGACGGACTCCGATCCTCTTATCAAAGACGGCCTTTGTATACTTATTATTTAGCTCCTAATCCAGTTATCACTTCTGGCACAGGGGGGAAAGTACACACCGGCAGTCCTGAAGGTCGGCCCCCAGGCAAATTGATTTAGAGACAATAGATTCTGGAGACAGAGATAAAGAAGAAGGTGGAGAGAAATATTTCCACTAAGTACGCAAAGTCAGAGGCATAAACTGTACATACAGTGCAGAAACACACCCACATGAGCACACACACATACCCAGATACCTTGTCCTCACTTTAACAGCCTTGTAAAGATTATACATAAAATGTGATGCATTCAAAAGCTCTTATTGGTGTGTGTGTTGGTGTGAGATGGCGGTCATCCGATACAAACAGCAGCACAGCCTCGGAAAAAGAGCGGCTCCGTGTATCTGGCATTCCAGTGCAGGGTAAACACTGAGTCAGAGCTGTGTTTTATGTCAGACCGGAGAAATTCATTACGTCTTATCACACATTCAGGTTTCAGGGTCAGTAGAGGAGCACAAACCCACACATGTACTCAGTGTTTATTATTGTGCACTTACATTTATTACACTCCTACGTTTTCATAAGTCGCGCATGGGGCAAAGGCCCGGGCTGGAAATTCCTTGTTTATTAACCGTGTTGCTACGCAGGAGTCTGTGGAAAAGTCGGTGCTGACATTTTTAGAGTATGAAGAGAAGCAAAGAGGGGTCGCAGTTAAAGAAAATAAAAAATAAAAGGTTGTTTTTCACCAAATTCCACACAAAAAAACACATTTTCCCACTTCTGCTAACTGCATATCTTTGATTTTCAAAAAAAAATAAATAAAAACAAATCTTTGCACCTTCCTCTCTTAAAACACACCTCTAATATGACATAATTGGTGCTCTGGTTTTTCCAGTATCCTGCTAGGAGTCTACACAGGCCAACAAACTGACACCTGAACCCTGCAGTCATTCAGAACCAACACTAACACTTACCTCATACCTCTCAGATTCTAAATACCGTCTTATTTCTAATGTGACATTTAAATAAAAAGGGCATCATAACATGTGTTCCCTCCAGAAACATCACTTATCTTCACATATCAATCCAACCAAACTGGATTTGTAATCTGGCTAAAGCTCCGCTCGTGTTCACACATTTCTGCTGACAGCTGTCCATCACAGAAACGGTGTGAAGCTGAGGGCACATTAGTGCACTGCATCTCACACTTCCTCCATCATTCTTCAGGGGGTGACACAGCCCTCAGCTTGGATCTGATTGGTCACTACATATTCCACAACTATGATTGGCTATGTGCCTTGTCAGTGGTGAGACTTCTATTTAGATTTACAAGGGGCTGTGTTGTGGCTGATCGTAGCGTTTAGTTGATCTCAATGGGTAATGTGTTTTGTTTTTACATATTAACGTTATCGTCTTTAAGCCCTGAGCTGTTTTTTGAGTCTCTGCTGTAAAAAATGACATATCAATATTAAAAAGAGTGTATCTTTCCACTACAAAGTGTATTTGAATCATTTTAGTGTCGTATTAAAGGGAACGCCCATGAAATTTGCCTAAAGGTGAAACTATTGGTATTTACGTCACTGGTTTAGAGTAATAATTCCAGTGGTACTCAAACAGAAAGTTTGGTTGAAGTATGATTAGACTGCATTTGTAGCAGAGTTTCTACTGTTTAATCTTATGAGCCTTTTGTCGAGGAGCAAACTCTGAGTCCTCCAATTGGCGAACCTTATGGTTCAAAGGGTTAAAAATTGTCATCATGAACCATTTGTCTGTTGACCCTTCACCGTGTTAAATTCATAGATTGTATAATTAATAGATGTAGTCTCCCCAACGTCACCTGTCTGTTTCTGAATCAGACTTTTAAAGCAAATTGGCTGCTGCAGCCATATTAGAAGTGACGAGGCTTCGGGTACAGCTATAGGGCACCCGTCAGTCACAGGAGCTGAGTTGTGCCTCTGGTTGGGCGTGCTCACGATCTTAATATCCTCTGAACTGCCGAGTTAGAGTTAGAAAAAAATCCCCCCCAGTGTTGGTGATGGAAAAACCAGTGATTCAGACAGGAGACGTTTTTTGAACCTGGCTGTAAATACTTTAATTTCTGCTCTGAAAACTGTTTTATTTTTTTATTTTTTGGCTTGGTGTGTATGTTACTTTCTGTACTTCCAGAGCCAGCCTCAAACAGACACTGGAGAATCTAGCACATTTTAGCACTTTAGCATTGTCTCATATTTTTACACCAGGGGTTACTGCTTGATTTAATTACTTCAAAAACCTAAAACAGATTATTATTTTTATTTATTTACTTATTTCTACAATACTTCCTCACTTAACTTTCCTCTGTCTGATTGCTGACCATTTTTAGTTTTGTCTGGTTCACCAGTTGTTTGTTGTATCTATGTGGTCTGTGTTGTGTTTGACTTTCATATACAAAAAATTCAATAAACATACAATGACCAAAAAAAAAAAAAAAAACACTGAAGACAGACCAAAAGTTGAGGACATGTTCCTGAGTAAAGGCACAGAGGGAGTTGGTTTGGGTTATGGAGAGATTTGTTCTAGTGTAAATAAATGATGTAGGCTCACCACAGAAACAAACTTTGGTCTCCTCTGTCAAACTTCTGGTAAACCATACAACCACCACAACCTCCTCCTAGCACTCCTAAACTTTGGCTCTGGAACAAAATCACACTATTACTCATATAACTCCCAAGCTGAAGGTCAGTAGATGAACTGCCTCTGTGTTGGGGACAACATGGCACTGCTTCTTCTGTCTGACTCAAGGGCTGTTTACAGAGAAATGTCTTCAACATAAACAGAAAACTATCGTCACTTGGTGGACATTCCTTATAGAGAAAGTGACATTTATGGTGGCTGAAAACACATTTTTAAAACGGGACTCCAGAGTGGAGTAAGATGAACATGCCATCTTTCCTGTCATGGTGTCAACTGACAAATCATGGGAAAACAGTGGATTCACAGCCCTGTTCACACAGTTTTATTTCCAGTCAAGTAGTTAGCTGCTCTGTTGAATAATGGCTTGCATGTGTGAACTTCAGATATGTTTCATTTCTAAGTTATGCTGCCAAATACAGGCCTGGAATGGGTTCTCCAGAATTTTCTTTTCTCTCTTAGCATCCATGCAAACAAACTTTTAATGAACAGAGATTCTGTAAAGAAAACAAAAGAAAGAAAGAAACAGTCGGAACAGACAGAGGCAGTAAAAGGTCAACTTTTTTTCTGAAGCAACAAACCTAAACCTGACAAAAACAGCACCTATCTGTCGAAAATCTAATTTTATGACAAAACTTTTAGGGTTGAAGTATCATAGGCTCCTGAAGAGCTCATGAAGGAATTGTATGATGTTTACCCTGATTTGGGTACCCTGATTCCATGGGGTAAACAAAGACTTAGTATTGTTAAATATTGGTATCATAAGAAAAACAAACCAGAGGTTACTCAAATCATTTTTTTCAATATTGTTTTTTGTCTGTATTCACTTTGTAAAATATTGTCCAAGGCCACAGAAGGGCGAATCTACATCTCCTTCTTTCCTTCACCCTTGGTGTTCTTTGTTTACCTTGATTATAAAAGTCCTGTCTCCTTAACTAAGCTCAGCCTTGTCTTTTGGTGGTTGAAATATTTATCATGCCTTGGTAAAATGAATTCAGGCCTTGGGGTTTAAAGGCCAAACATTCAGGTTTATGGAGTTCTTTGTTTTGACTGGTTGGAGCATGAGTTAATTACTCCTCACACCGCATACTCAGACCTTGCTCCCCTCCCACAAACACCCACAAACACTGATTGTACCTCTTTATCTTCTCCTGCTGCCTGCATGCCAGCCCTCTCTGTGTCTCCGTTTCACTTTTACACACCGATAGCTTTCTTGGCCTAGAAATGAGTTTGCCCTTCTGTGGATAGAGGCTCCCTTGTGTACAGGACGGCTTTTCATCTGACTCTGGCAGATACCCTTGGCCCAGTTCATCTTCAGCTCATCACATGCACGTCAACATGGCCGACCATGTAGGCCGTTTCACATGCTGTTTAACATTACGGATTACCTTTTATGAGCACGGAGACGCCTGATGAGTCAGATGAATTGATAACACTTTGGTGATAAAACGGTTTATTGGTTGTCTGTGTAGTAAAAGCAGTGATGATATAATGAAGAGAAGACCAGGGGCAAAGTCTTCAACAAGGACCAAGTTACAGTTATGTTACTCACTCTGCACGTGCTCAGTTGGATTCGGCTCATATGGGATTCATTTCATCACAGCATAAGCTCAAAATCTTGAGGTATAAAAGTTACTGATAATGTAGCATGTGTCTCACATGAACAGTTAAAAGTTTGTTAAGGCTACTTGATCAGAGGACTCTTAGTTTGACTCAAGCAGCGGAGAGAGAGAGACTGAGACAAGTGTGTTTTGATGATCATCATATATTAAAGAGATACACACAAAAACAATTGCACAATAAACACACAATAATAGGCTTAACAACAGTTCATATATACAGTGCGCGCGATCACTGAGTTCTCCCAACATAATTAAAGTTCAGTCCTTTTTTCCCCTCTGGGATGTGTTAGTGCAAGGTGTGAGTGCGTGAGTTGAGGGTTCGATGACAAAAAAGAATGAAAGAAAGAGGAAAGAATGAAATAAAGAAGGGCGGCTGCAAGAAGCCTCCTACCAGCCCGGCCAGAGCAGGGGGTTGGATTGGGCAGAGCAGGGATGAGCTGCCTGGGGTTTGTGACCTAACCGATCATGGATTCATCACAGGCTCATAGAAGTCAATGGATTCATCACAGGCCCTAAGCTCGCCATCAAACCTGGCCGGTTCCAGAGTTTAATCAGTGCGAACGTTCCATTGTCGGCGCTGGTAGTCGGCTTCCTGCAGCAATCGTCTCCAGAGTGTGCTCTATCAGCGATCGATTGAACTGTGTGTTCCCTTCCGGCATGCCCCGTTCTAATTTGCTACACCCAGTCACCTGACCGCGTGACATACACCGCGTGACATACACCGCGTGACATACACTGCATGACATACACCGCGTGACATACACTGCATGACATACACTGCATGACATACACTGCATGACATACACAGCGTGACGTCATGACACAAACCGTGATTATGCCAAGAGGCAGATAGCTGAAGGCTTAATTTTACCTGGGTTACAATAGCATTTTTGGTTATGAGGCTCTGCTCTCTGAAGTTGCTATGACGGTGAATTTAAACTTAGATCAATTTAATCCCAAGGCAAAAAATTAATATGAACCACCAGCATTGGTATTAGTCACGGGATACAAGATTTGATCATGCCCGTCCGGGCAAGGGCAACAGAAATAGTTAAACAATTGAAAGAAAATCATTATTTAACTCTGAGCTGCCATGTTTTACTTTTTCTCTGCCACAACATACAACGTAAAATGTTTTTTTTCTGAAAGTATTACCATATAAGCATATATATATATATATATATATATATATATATATATATATATATATATATATATATACATATAATTATTATTCCTTATTATTGTAATTATTATTATTTCCATATAATTGTTAGGTGACCTAGTGACAAGCTGTGTGACCGCCACCAGCAATTTGTAAAAATCCTTTTTTCCTCAAAACGAAGTACAAAATGGAAAAAAAATAAATACAAAATATGATTCTGAGGGACTCAACTGATAAAACTATATGCCTTACAACTCTGAAAAAAATATTGTGCATTAATGGGTTAATTTTATGGTTATTTTTTGCATCTACTTGGTATTATTTTTAGTGATGGTGAGGAAATTCCCACCTCCTCTATCAGGTGAGCTGCTGATTGATTGTTTTTCATTTTCATGACACAAAGACCATAGTTAGAGGCAGCAGAGACGTGAAGCTGCAGAGAAAAAAGGGAGTATATCTTGGAGTATGTATGGACATCCTCTCCACACTGTGTTCAGTGTGTTACTCTCTACAGATTGCAGCTTTGGTGACTGATGCCCCGTCCTCCCTGTCTGCCCGCGTGGATTGATGCACCCGACTGCACCGCACTCAAGGCCAACTCCCCCCTTTTCCCTAAGGCCCTCCCTGACCCTCTTTCAGCCTAGCTTAGCCTGCATCAGAACAACCCAACCCTCTTCTGCCCCGTTTGACCCTGACCAGCTCCGCTCAGCTCTCCCCCAGCGGAACCCGACCCTCCTCTGCCCGGTCTAACCAAGCCTGCATGAGACCAGGGGCTCTGACCGAGGAGGACGAGGGGGAGTCTGGACCTTGAGGGCAGCAGATATATGAGCCCTAACTGCCTTTTCATTAAGCTGACTGTCAGCATGAAAAAGTCCTTTCTTCTACCTTGTTTTCCGTCTCCTCCTTCCTCTCGCCTCGTCTGTCTCCCTAATACTTTTACGTTCAAGGACAGAGCAGTCGTTTGGTGCTTTACGGTGGAGAGGAGCCGGGCTGAAATGACGCTTTGCTCTCCTTTGTGTGTGTGTGTGTGTGTGTGTGTGTGTGTGTGTGTGTGTGTGTGTGTGTGTGTGTGTGTGTGTGTGTGTGTGTGTGTGTGTGTGTGTGTGTCTGTCTGTCTGTCTGTCTGTCTGTCTGTCTATTTGTTGGAGAAAGTGCACTTCATGTGAGGGAGTTGCAGAGCTTGAGGAGATAGATGTTGAGAGAGGGATGGCTGCTGGGAGGTGATGACCTCAGTAGTGTGGAGATTTAGTGAAGTGTACAAGGGCAATGTGCTCTTTTGACAAATGAAGCGGTGTGTATTTCAAGTCGGTAGACAGCAGCAATTCTGCCACTACTGAGGCAAACAGAGAGCGTATTGTGCTGAAAGGAGAGTCCTCACTTTTTGCACTTTTTAAAAAAAGTTTCATTTCACTCTCAGTTACCCAATCCTCTACCCTTCACTCTCCAGTAATATTCCTAAAGATTTGTAGCTCAGGCTTTCGATTCAGAGTTGTTTGCTTGTGTTGAATTTGCTTAAATTACCCGTCCACGTAATTGGATGTAATGATGGTTTGAAGGTACCACACACTTGCAGTGTTGGATACACACACGCACTCGTGTTGTCCTTTCAGTCCCCTCTAAATTCAGTACACCGGCAGACAATCTACCCCGACATCTCTGACATGCTGCAGCTGTATAGCATTTTTATTTTTCTTCTGTCCCAAACAAAGCCCATAACTCAGGCACCCCTTCCACTCCACATCGTAAAGGCCGAGGTGAAAGGAATGAAAGGCGAGTGGCTGTTTTACGGCAGGGAGTGGGATGTAAATCCCTGCTGTTGTCAAAAGAGGGGCGGTTTGGCTAAAGAAGGCCCCCATGACTCTGGGGTACAAGTCTTAAAAAAAAGAAGCAAAGCAGTCATTAAGGACCGCTCACACATGCTGCAGCAGCATCTGCTCTGAATCTGAATGTAAACAAGCGAGTGAAGAGAGACGACACTATATCACCCTAATCTTCACTTCTGGAGGATCCTCTCCTCCTCCTCCTCCTCTCCCCTGGATTTCCCCTCTTCCTCAGCTAACAAGCCGTGTTGGGTGACCATAAGTGCTGAGAGCGTGCTCCGCTGACAAGCACAGTGACTGTATTTATGGCTCTTTCATAGGTCCTGCATGAATTATGCATGAGGTCTCATTGTGGCGCAGCGAAGAGCGCTGGATGTAAATCGATAGGTGTTCACTTCGACTGACACAAATGATATCTCCCCTAAGCAGCTCCCTCATCTCTCCCTCTGCCTCTCTCTGGTTTTCTCTGCCTCTCTATGTCTCGCTGTCAGTTTACACCTCGTCCCGGGATAATAATGTTTACCAATGCAACATCCCTCGCCCTTACAAAAAACACATGCGAGCAAAACATAGGATCAGAGTAGCTGTGATGAGGGGATTCACATGTCGAATGAGCAAATAAATTCATCTTCATTGCCTGAAAGGAAAAAAAGGGAGCACACTGTGAGTGCAGCTCATTTTTCTCCTCCTCTCTTCGTGGTAGTGGAGTATCTTGTGAAAGGAGAGTAAGTGATGTAATGGTAGGTAACAGCAGCACAGTCTCTGGGTTACTGCAAAGCCTGAAAGTGAACTCCAGATGCCAAAAACTGTCATAATGAACCCACTCCTCACAGTGTGGAGAATTTTTTATGGTGTTTTTTTTCTGGTCCATTGATTTTTATTATTCCTGATTGGCACTCAGCTCTAAGCAGCACCTGAAGCAGACTTGATGTCTTCATCTGCTCTTTGCAAAGGCTTCCAGGGCACTCCAGGACTGGTGTCATGATTTATGTTGTGTTATTACATCAGAAAGAAAGAAAGAAAGGGCACTGATCAACTTTGATTTAAATTATTATTATTATTATTATTATTATTATTATTATTATTATTATTATTATTATATTTTTAATTAATTTATTTTTTGTTTTTTATCATTAATTATTATTATTTTTTTAAATTCTGGTAAACACTTTTGTATGAAGGAGGATTAGGGCCACCAAAAAATTATAATAAAATAATGTTCAAAAATGTTTTAGCCTACTTTTTTTTTTAAATGAAGTTTGACTTCTGAGAATAAAAAGTCAGAATTCTGACTTTTATCCCAGAATTTAGACTTTTTTCTCAGAAAGAAAGATCAGTAATAATAATAATAATAATAATAATAATAATAATAATAATAATAATAATAATAATAATAATAATAATAATAATAATAATAATGATAATAATAATAATAATAATAATAATAATAATAATAGCGATGATAAAACAAATGCACATATTTATTTCAGTGGCCCTAATTCTCTTCCATACCTTCGTCAAAAATTTATATTTTGCTCTTTTTTTTTGTTACCAGCATTGGTTTTACCAATTTTACATGTATTCATAGTCAGTTGATGAAAATGCTTGTTAGGTTACATCAATTTCAAGGACTCCATCACAGCTAGGAAACTATCTGACAGTGATCCTTCTGCTGCTCGATTCATTCCTCTCCAAGAATTTTCCCATATTGATCTGTGTCGACAAGTTGCATGAACAACAACTTCCTTTTCTGACACCACTGGTGTTTGTTTGTTTCCAGCACACAAAGGGACTCCATAAACCCTCGCTGACACCTGTTTTGTAGGTCAGAGAGGTCATGACCTGCAATGAAAGGTCAGAGGAAGTGTGTGTGTGTGTGTGTGTGTCAGTTTATTGACTCAAACCATCCCTCAGACGCTGGTTTTCCTCTGTCCAGTTTTATGTTCTGTGTGGTGACGGTGGTTTCCTTCTGTATATTGGTTTCGTTTGTTTGAGGAAGCATTTTTTTTGCTTCTTTTGTTTCATAACTTGTTCTGTTACACACACACTAACTCACACACATGCCCCCCTACTTTCTTGCACCCATGTTGAGCATTCTCACAGACGCGAGTTGTCCTAATCCACCTGGCTTTGGCTCTCGACTACTCAAATGCCGGCAAGAGAGCTGGTCATAACTCATCCCACACACACACATACACACACACACAAACACACACACACAAACACACACACACACACACACTCGCTTATACTTAAGAGTCACACAGCTGCCCCAACTCCTGAGGCTTTTCTTTGGTGAGCCATCGGCGCCGTATTACATTAAAGGTCAGTTACTGAGTTTCCATTTCAGCTTCTCCTTCTGCCGGTAACACACTGTGAGCCAAATAAATTGCAGGATTGTCTGTCAGGCCGACTGTTTGATTTCCTTGGATGACAGGGAGGGCTCGGCTTAGAGGATACTCCCTCTTCCCTTTCTACTGAAGTCACACTCTGAGACCTGAAGCGTGGGGAAAGTGTCATCATGTACAGCGGCTTAACTCCAGGCTGTGATCCTGTCAATGAGTATGTTAAGAGTGAAATGAGACCCTGCTGATGTAAAGGTCTAATGTGTGTCTACATGTGTGTGTGTGTGTGTGTGTGTGTGTGTGTGTGTGTGTGTGTGTGTGTGTGTGTGTGTGTGTGTGTGTGTGTGTGTGTGTTCCTAGATTAGACCATTGACTGTTTAAAAAGGTGGATGATGTGACAGTTTGCCAAAAGTGAAGAGAAAGAAATGTCACTACAGAGTGGATGGAAAAAAACAATCCTCCATGTGAACAGATGAAACATGAGTCAAACCACTTTCGCGTCAAAAAGATCTAATAGAGGGTTACTGTCATCTGAGTTAGTTTAGTAAAGTTCTGTAAATGTATATATATATATATATATATAGAATAGAATAGAATAGAATAGAATAGAAAATACTTTATTTATCCCCAAGGGGAAATTCAGGAGTCACCGCAGCATTTAAGAAAACAAAAGTAAGAAAGTGTATAGAAAGTGCAAAAAAGGTCTGTAAGAAATTAGATGATGACATCCCGTCCACCACTCGTCCACCACTCTCCAGCCCAGCCAGTCTCCACCTCCACAGGGTCCAGGACTGAGCCTCCCCAGCAGTCTGTTCAGTCTCTGTCTCCTGGATCCTGTCTGCTCACAGCAGGCGAAGCTCCTCCAATGTGGGGCAGGCGTCCGATGTCAGCTCCGTCAGCCACGTCCGTGAACAGCACGATGCCACTGGGTTAGCACAGCTAGCTCGTCCATCCCCCGGGCTAGATCCCACGTTCCCAACAACGATGGATGGAAGGACAGGTCCATGTCGTCACCTCCCAGCTCACACCCGAGAACCAGCACGTCGTCCTCACCTCCTCCTCCTCAGCCCGAGGGAAATCATCAAGCCCTACACTAGTTAGCATTGACATGCTACAGGCTGCTAACAGCTAATTTTGCATGTAAACAATGCAGCCATGGTTACATGTAGGATCTCCAGACAAACACAGGAGAAAAGTAGTAAAAAAAATCACCGAAGCCACAAAAAGTTTGGTGTCCGTGACCGACAATGAACCATACAAAGTGATGATCCACTCCAAATACAAAGATTACGAAAAAGAGACAAAAAAAATTACAAGAAACGGACAAAGACGAGAGAGCTGCTGCAACAAGCAGCTACTTGGGTAGCGCCTAGCAACCAAAATCAAATCAAAATCATATATATATATATATATATATATATATATATATATATATATATATATATATATATATATATATATATATATATATATATATATATATATATATATATATATATATATTTAATCTGTATTTTTTTTAATCTGTGTTTCATCTGTTTAAACTTTTTTTTTTCCTTAAGATTATTTACCTTTGACCTATTTGCTACTACCAGGTTTTGGATGCTAAAGAAGCTGAATGTTTATGAACAAAATGTAATGTTTGTGCCAGCATTTGAATGCTTCTTAGTTCTTTCGGGACAAAAGAGTCAAACCATGTGAATATTAACAGTAATCTTACACTACAGATTTCTTGACAAAGAGGTTAAAGACAACTTCCATGTGTGTTTTTCATTTATGTTTCCTGTTTTATTTTGTGGTTCTTGCTCCCAGTGTGCCTAGTTTCGTTTTACCCCCTGCCCTAGTGTGTTTCTGTCCTCTTTGGGCGTGATCATACTACTCCAATATGAGCCATGTCATACTTAAGCATGAATGACTGCCCCAGCCCCATTTCCCCACTGGTTCCTCTGTTCCAGCATGAATCAGACTTAAGGCACATATGTGGCCTGCCTACATCATGAAGCGTCTGTTTAAATGAAGTGCAATCTCATCAGAGTCAGCACAATGGTAAACACTGCTGCAACTTAAGCTACTTTTTGGCTCATGTTAAGTCTTTTTGGTCCAACACAGCCCTCTTACCTCCCTGCTACTGTTTAAGATGATGTCGAGGGGAGCGGTCACAGTGATTATACATTATGGATTGTGCGTGCTTGTGCTTATGCATGAAGTGTATCGTGCCAAAGCACACCTCTTTAAAGTATGCATAAGCAGTCACACTAGCCAAATAAGCCCTTTGGTTGCCCCTCGATCAAATTGCTCCCGCTATGGCTACCTGTTGTGGCAGCTCTTTCTTCTTTGTCCATTTCTTGTAATTTTTTCATTCCTTTTTGTCATTTTTGCATTTGGAGTGGATCATTACTTTGTATGGTTTATTTGTTGGTCATGGACACCAAACTAGTTTTGTCTTCAGTGATGTTTTTACTATTTTTGCTCCTGTGTTTGTCTGAAGATCCCACATGTAACCATGGCTGTATTGTTTACATGTGAAATCAGCTGTTAGCAGCCTGTAGCATGTCAATGCTAAATGGTGCAAGGCCTGATGTTTACCCACAAGGTGAGGAGAAGGAGGTGAGGACGACGTGCTGGTTCTCAGGTGTGAGCTAAGAAGTGAGGACATTGACCTGTCCGTCCATCCTTCGTTATTGGAAACATAAGATCCATCTCCAATAAAATGGACGAGCTAGCCGTGCTAACCCAACAACAGAGGGAATACCAGACGGCAGGGTAGCATCATGCTATTCACAAACATGGCTAACAGAGCTAACACTGGACTACTGAAGAAGCTCAGTCCTGGACCCTGTGGAGGTGGAGGCTGGTTGAACTGGAGAATGATGGACAAGTTGTCATTGTCTATTTTCTTATGGACCTTTTTGCACTTTCTATACACTTTCTTACTTTTGTTTTCTTGGTTGCTGCTGTGACTGTTGAATTTCCCCTCAGGGATAAATAAAGTATTTTATATTCCATTCTATTCTACTCTATTCTGTTCTATTCTACTCTATTCAATTCTATTCTACTGTAAAAGCTCTTTGTCGCACCTGTGTCATCTTCCTGTCACAGCTTGGCAACAAAGGACCTATTTGCAGAAAAATTAAAATATTTTGTTAAACAAATAAAAAAAGGAACACTCAGAAAAAATCACTGGAGTGCAACAAAAATATGCACACATGGTAACAAGTAACATGGCAGGTGGGACAAAGAACAGGTGAAATTAATGACGTGTAATTAAAGAGGAGGGAAACTTGAGGGCAAGATGTATTACTAATATAGAGACACGGGGCAAAAACTTCAGGAAGGGTTCGCCATAATGAACTTAATAAACTATTTTTAGATTAATTTTGTCCCTTTTACTCTTAAAAAACAAATTTAGCTTCCAAAAAAATGAATTGTTAACATAATACCCTAATGTTGTGCTTTGTCAGTTCACCGTTACACCAGAGGGCTGTTGTGCCCCTCGTCTCAAAGAGCTGAGAGAAAAGCCAGAGGTCTATTTTTAAGTGAACTGGATTCCTCACAGTGAGCACACTTTCTTCTTCTCTTTCTCCCTTGTCTCTCTGAGATCCCCATGAGTTACTCATTACTCACTGAGTTACTCCGGCAGACACTTTATTTAGACTGGGGAGAGAGAGAGACAGAGAATAAGCAGAGGTTGGGAGGGAGGGAGTAACGTGGGTGAGTGCGGCGCAGGGTAATACACGGCCGCCAAACAAACTATGTTTTAGCGTCAAATTCATCACGCTGATATATCCATGTTGGTGAATGTTGTTATCCCTGATGAAAAATGTTCAAGTGTGAAGTCTTTGGCAGGTAAAGTAATAAATGCTTGTTCAAGTCAAGTGTACTAAAGCTGTTTTTTGAAAGAGTTTTATGGGCTCGAGGGTCGACTGTCATCGACACCTGATCCTTTGGTTTTAGTGAACATCATCAGAAGCACAGAAACAAAACTGTCAAAATGGCAAAAAGACAGAAAAAAGAAACTTTATGTGTCACTTTTTCTGACAGTCATCTATTAAAAGACAAGATATGATTGGGAAGAAGTCCCAAACTTTCAAGAGAGTGGACATAAATTCAAGAGAAAAAAGTTGAAAAAGAATTTAAAAGATGAGAATAAACTTGTAAATGAACAAGTTTAAAGTTGTTATTGTACAAGAAAAAAAAATAGTTGCAATTGAACAAGAACAAAGGTCCCAGATTACTTGGTAAATTTAACAAAATCACAGACAATTACTAGAATGAAGTTGTATTGAAGGCTCTTGTTAATTTTTACGAGGGCTAAAACAACACAGAGAGATTTTGAAAGAGCATCAGCTGCCCACACTAAAAAGAGCAACATTGATCATTTTGTGAAGTTAAACTCAGCAGCTGAAGATCAAAAGTGGACACAAGGATGTTCTTCTGCTCGTGCTGTGCTGAAAGATTAAGTTTTTACTTTTTATGAAACTAAAATTAGGATAAAACTTAATAGAATTTATGTCTCACATGGTTGCTTGTTTTAGTTTAGGAGGATGCCGGCTGCTCCTCTGACTCATCCCTTCAAAATAAATTAAACCTAACTAAAAAGTGAAACTTTTTTTTTACTTGTGATTTTGCAACTTTGTTCCCTTAGTCTGAAGTCCTTACCCTCATGGATGTATGAGGTTTTTCCTGAAAATAAAGGGCTATATTCTTTTTAAAGAGGGTGGCCCTAATACTTCAATTTAAAAGAAACAGCAAAGTTCATCCCATTTCTGCGGCTCAAAATATATCTAAAAGAAAATAAAAGAAGAAGAAAAGAAGAAGAAGAAAGAGAGAGATCGATCCGACTGTTTGTTGAAACATGTCATGGCTTTTGTCTAGAAGCTGAAACATTTGCCTGCCACACAAACGCAGTTACATCAGATGGCCTCAAAGTTTCTTAAAAGGAGAGTATTGTGCTTTTCCCATTTTGTGCATGTTTTATCAATTTCTAAACAGCTCAATGCTATGAACACCATAATATCTTCACCAATCTTACTGAAATAGAGTCATCACACAAGGATCTCCTAACTGGTTCATGGTACACTAGATGGTGGTCCTCAAACACCATGGTCTGCCCATAGCTCTGCCCCTGATAGACCTATAAGGGCGCGGTCACACTGGCCATCCAAACCGTGCCGTGCTTAAGCACAATTGCCCCCCCACAGAGCTGTTCCCCAGCTGGGGAGTACGGCCAGCGGTCACACTACTCTAATATGAACCAGATTTTAGCAGGTATCACACACAGTATTTATCACACACATCACAGCATGAGACACAGAGAGCACTGTAACAACTTTAGAGACTTTTGGACTTATAGTAAGTTGTTTTCGCCCGACACAGCCCTCCAACACCCTAGCTTTGTTTGAAATGATTGTCGAGAGATGCGCTTGCAGTGATCATATTTCATGGATTGCACGCGCTGTCCACGTGCTTATGCTCGTGCATGAGGTAAACCGTGCCGAAGCCCACCTCTCTGAAACGTGCCAAAGCACAGAAGCGAATCATGCTTGAGCACAGCGTGGTTGCGGTTACACCAAACGTGTGCTGCCATTCCAAACGTGCTTTAGGGCTGAAGCTTGCTTAGGCACGGCACGGTTGGCCAGTGTGACCGCATCCTAAAGGGCTGCCCAATCAATAGGAAAGGAGTTTGTGGAGAAAGAAGCCTTGAGGAGAAAGCAGCTGAAATAAAGTGATCCAGACAGAGGCTGAAATTAGAGTTTTCTGAAACATTCATGTGAGGATTTTTTTCAGCTGTAAAGCCTGTTAAGCTACTTTGGGGAAAGCAAAAGAACAGGTGCAGAGGAAAGGCCAAATACCCCCCATTTTACAGTTCTCTTTATTTAATGAGTGGTTATTGAGAAATGTAGCAGAACAAGGAGAGAATTAGTTCAATAGTTCACTAAACTTTTGCTCACAGTGCCTGATATTAACTCATAGTTTACGCATGCATGTGTTTGTGTCTGTCTGTTTGAAGTCAGGGCACAGATCTGTTAGTCCGAAGGTCCTCTGGAGTCGAATTACATTGATTTTCATTGCTGAACTTTATCTGTTAATGTTTCCTCCCTTAAGAATCAGATAAAGCTCAGATACTGTTTTGAGGGCTCATTTAGATCAGAATTACAACTCTTTTCAATATTTATCAGGTCATTTATTTGACCTCACATTGTTTTTTTCATATATATTCCTTTTGAATCCAAACCGTGTCCTCAATCCAAGGAAGAGCTTTGACTTTTCTGTTCTTTTAGAAATATCACATATACCCAGGAGGATATAGGAAAGTTATTAGACCACTTGGTTCCTTAAGACAGGCTCTTGACCCAGTTTAATTGCCAATTAATAAGAAGTAAGACTTCGGTTTCCATGGTGATAGTCGAGTCTTAAGTTCCCCTGATAGGTCATTTGACCTGCAGTAATGATGCTAGGGATGGAGCAGTAATAGTCATTAATAGGTACATAACTTCTGGGTTAACCTGAGCGAGGGAAGGAGCAGAGTCACAGAAGTCAAAGCTTCAGGTTTTCACTGTAAATCTCCAGGGCAGGTTTGATGTCATGCTGGTTTAGAAAGGTGGTTTAAGGTGATTGTTTATTTCCAGGTAAAGCTTGTGTGTCACACACACACGTTGTTCACTTTGACCTCTCATAGCTTCTTAATGGACTGTACAATTAGTGTCATGGGTTCAAAAACTGCTAGCAGGCTAACCACTGAACCAAAGCACAGAGCGCTTCATTCAATTAGCCCAAATTTAACCCTATTACATCCTTACCCTGACTCCATAAGTGTACGCCCTGTGGCTCCTCTGAGTTCAAGTGAGTTAGTCAGATTTATAGACAAAACCACCATAGATAAATTCCTGTACTTAAAAAAAACGTTGCGCAATATATGTTTACTTCTCAGATTTGAATGCAGACATAAGGATGAAAAAGTTGTGATGTGCTAACCCTAACACAAGCACACACATCACAAGAGTTACACACATTCCCTCAGAATACACACTTAACTACTAAAAAGGTTTGCTATTTAAAACTTTTATACCTGCAAGCACATTTTCTCCCAAACAAACACAAACACACTCTGCTGCAGCCCTGCATACATTTTACAGGCTCTTCTTTGCTGATTATACACACATAAACACACATACATACACACACACACTGCAGCTGACTGGCCGGTCAGCCTCAGTTGTTTTTGGACTCAGGAGTCTAGTTAGCACAGGCTCGTATCAATCATTTAGCCGGTGGAGAGCAGCTCAGCCGATGGGGTCGTGAAAGGGTGAAGCACCCGGCTTCTCCCCAGAATCCCTCACTGCAAGGGGGGTCGGAGGAGCTGGGATGATGGGGGCCCGTGTCAAGAGACTGAATGATGTTTTAAATTGAATGTAAGGAGGCGAGTGGAGAAAGGCTGGGTAGAATAACTGGGAATATAGATGCAGCAGAAAGCGGCCCTGCTTATTACACAGCTTTATTAAGTGCTCAGTTTTCAGTGTCCAAAGAACACACGCTGGGCTCGGCTGTGTCTGAAAAACACACTGCTGCTCCACATCAGATGATATCACTCTGTGGGATCTCTGGTTCTGTAGTTTTTGTTGATTTCTAATTAGCAGAGAAGGGGAGAAACATGCCAAAAAAAGCAAATCAATAATTTAGAAAAACTAAGGATTTGGAGCCAATCCCAGCATGCATCAGGCAGCAGGAATGGAAAAATAAACATGTTGGCAGTTCTCCTCAGAGCTCAAAAAAACACTCATGCCTTAAATTAGAGTTATCTGAAGTTTAATTTATGTTAATTTAACCTGCAAGTTTTTGGACTGCTGTAAAAAAAAAAAAAAAAAAAAATGCTGTGTCCAAACTTCAGAAGCGTCCAAATCACACAAGGTCGATGAAAAAGATTTAGTGGTAATGATTAAACCAGGACTGGTCTCTGAGACTTTCTCCTCAAGATCAACAGGAGTTGCCAAGTTATCACCATGGTTTTTCTTAAAAGACGAGAGAAATGAGAAAAACTGGCAAATCTTAATGAAGCAAAGTGAAAAAGACCTGTGTGAGGTTGTCACTGGATTAAATAGTGTGGTGATACGAAACACAGCCAGCCAATCACAACACTCCACAGAAGGTGTGCCAATCACAGCTGGCTTTTAAATTCTGATATTTTTAAGGCATTATTACATAATGCTTTAATTGCTTTTATGTTACACTTAATTTATATTACAAGATGAGACTGTGGATTTCAGCCACTGTGCTACTTTTTCACTATATTCACGATACTTGTTGCACCAGAAGTTTTGTCTTTTCAACATAAGTTAAAGTAAAGTATTAGCTTTAATTGTTCTTTCTGGGTCAGTTTATGACTGCTTTATCTGACCCAAACATTCATGATCAATATCACATTCATTGTATTCAGGGTCTGGGCTGGAGCCAATCCCAGCTGTCACTGTGTAAGAGCCTGGATTCACCCTGGACAGGTTGCCGGTCACTCAGGGCAGACAGAACAAGTCACATCCTGTGGTGATTCAGAGCCATCAGTTCATTCAATAAGCATTTGCAGAGTCAGCCATGAGTCATTATCAAGCAAAATGACTCATGGCTGAAATACACCAGATGCGTCTGCAGTGCGTCTCCACTTAAACACGGCAAACAGATCAAATTGGTTTCCATTCAAGTCAATGTGCCAACTCACACTAGATCTGTCATGTTGCAGGTAATACGCAGCCATCCTGTTTTTGACAGACGCAGAGCTGTGACGCATAAATTCAGCATAGTGGGACAGGGAGTAATGACTAGAAACTATCTAAAAACACCCAGTGACTATCAAAATAAAACAAGCTGTGTCAAAATCAGTTCAAATTTGTCTTGACTATGATGATAAACATACAGATTAAGCAGAGCCAGACCAGGAGTCAACAGGTTTGAGGTTTTACAGCCCAACATGAATGAAGAGAGACCAATGGAGTGGGAAGAGCAGGAACTCCTCGGCCTGTGACTCCAGCTGTCTGTCAGTCATACAGCTTGTTGGACTGAACACACAGCCAGTGGAAATTGACAAACACAATTGAGACGCAGCACAACAGAGTCACACTGCAGACATATCTGGTGTATTTGGGCGTTAGAAGGAACCCAAACTTGCTCAGGGGGAACATCCAAGCAAATAAACTTCTGGGTGGCTGTGGGTTTCATGCACTAAATATCCTTCCTGCGGGGGACTGTTGCTTATCTGCTGATTCAGTTAAATTTTTCAAGGATATAAATGATCACATGGAAACTGACTCAGTGGTGAGAACTTTATACTGTATAAGGTGAGAACTTGAACAATGAAGTGCAAAGAGTTGCAGTTTCCTAGGTGTTCACTTAAAAATAGCTCCAAAATCCAAAGGAAACCCCACTAGAATTACTAGACACTAGAAGTTTATATTACAATGCCAGTTTTATATCAAAACTTAAATCGATTTTACAGCCAGGTAGTACAAACATACAAAAAAGGTCTCCCTACATAATTTCACAGACAGGTGGTGTGTTGTAGAGGTTCAACAGATTGGCAAGTATTGCTGTCTCCACTTCTATTTTTCCAACTTCTCTGTTCATTTACTGGAGTTGCCATTTTTAAAATGGTGACCACAATCTTTGATGTCTTTGAAAACCAGCTGCTAACATCACTGAGACTAAAGCCAGATTATTAATTTAGTGTACGAAAACAATAGGTCTGTGCAACTCCAAACCTGCTCAGGGGCCTTCTAACATTTTTTGACACCTAGGCCCCGTTTCCAGAACAACGTCTCATTTGAAAACGCTAAAACGCAGTAAAAAAAAATCTGCATGTAAAGGGAAACACCAAGGGACTGAAAACACTGTAGTAAGCATGCCAGGCCTGTAGTCGGCACTATAACTGTCTTGTCCAGAAGCCGCTTTTGGGAGGTCTCCACCAAAGTAGAGTTGAGCCGATCATCTGGCGTATTGGTGAATGCTAAGTGCAAAAGTGGAGCAACAGATGCACACTTTGTTGAAAGACAGTCAGCAGATACAGCAGATTGAGCAGCACAAGCACAACATGGTAGTTTGCGACGATTGTACCAACGCTATTGCTATAATGTTGTATGCGTGAAGCGCGAAGTGTGACGTCATCGTTACCACTGAAAACGCCGGCATACTGTTCACACGGCAACGGTGTCTGCAGCGTTTCAGGAAAATCCCACTCTGGAGGCCATTTTCAAAAGTTTGCGTTTTAGGTCGGCTGATAATGTGTGGCTGCAATGCAACAAAACTTTTGCGTTTCACCCTAAAACCGTTGTCGTGTAAATGCCCCCCTAGTGTCATACTATAGTTCTTTATTTTAGTTCTTAGTTTAGTTTTAGTTTTACTTGTTAGTTCCTTGTTTTCTTCAGTGTTCTTAACTTTTTTTCTTCTGTTTTATATATTACTGTAAAAGCCAAAAATGTACAGTATGAAACAAAGTACTGGTATTTTACATGCTGATGTAGTTGTTATACATTCTAAATATGAAGCATGACTCCTTATATCTCACACTAACACAAGAAGTCTTAACAAAAAAATATGGCACGCAAAAACAAAGGGACTGTTGAGCCGCCCTGTTTCCTTCTGTACTTCTCTCCTCAGGATCTTATCACACAATGTCTTACCACAATCCTCAGGCATGGGTGCTATTTTAATTCCATTCTCCAACCTGCTGAAAAGAGGGGATTAAGACTGTGTGGATCATGTGTGCCTGTACATGTACATATGTCCACATTTATGCGTGTGTGTGTCAGCGCTCTTACATGTGCTGTGGCTGCACATGTGAGCAGTGATAGGAATCTTATTGCTGTCATCGGTCTAAAGGCCAACGCTGTGCTGAACACAGAAAATCCCCGCTCCTGAGCCCTCTGTCTCCTTTAATCTGGACTCCTTTTTCTCACCGCTGGGCTCCAACCAGGAGATGATGGATGGTCGCTGTGTCAGAGGGGCTTTTTTCGTTCTTTGTTTCACTCTTTCATTCCCCCTGTTTTTTACTTTTTTTAGTTCCAACTTTTTAAATAAAACAAGGTTAGAAGTGGAGTTTGGGTTCAATTGGAAGAGTTTGAATTGAATCACCCAACTTGTGCTTTCATCCACAGGTTTCTTTTTGTTCCTCTTTTCCACTTTTCTCCCTCTGTCTTTTTTGATATCCGCAGCTGTCGGTCCATCTCAGTCTATCAGGCAGTTATCAGGGGATTTCGAACATTGCTTTCAGTGTGATAACCAGTTTCTGCTTGAGCTGATAGCCTGCTGGACCTCCATCAGGCTCCTGTCCAGACACAGAGAAGTGGAGGGGGGTCGAGGTTGACTTGATTAACCTTCATCTTGCCGGCAGCGATGGAGCCAAATCCACATCACCCACTCCTCACAGATGCACTTTCACTCCTTAACCTTAACACAGAAGTCCAAGACAAGAGACAGGGTGGCTCTGGAAAGTGCTCTCATCTGGAGATTAGCATGTTTGTGTGTATGCGTGTGTTCAGTGAGGTCAAAGGTCGGACTATCAGGAGGAGCCAGCAGTTTGGCCAGAGGATCTGGATAAGGGCGATTGAGTGGTCAAGTAGGCGACCTCCCTGCGCCTTCATTTTAGGAACAGGCCACCCAGAGGCACCCTTTGGCCCGGAGGTGAGATTAGTGTGGTGGAGCTGATAAAGCTTCGCATTCTCCCAACAGAGCAACAATCAGTGAGGATTATGCTCCTGGAGAGAGCACACAAAGCAGGTGCAGAGGGATGCAACGGCTGCTGACTTTAAGGCTCTTTTATTTTATGCTTTGGTGACTACAGACTCTAGCAAAACTTAGGGTAAAGTTAGGGTGAGCTAAAATCTTTGCTGACATTTATATCATGCAGTTGGTGTTCTGCCCAGTTTTGCGACTTGGCTGAAAAATGATGCTGTGGCATAAATTGATAGCAGAGGTGGACTGTTTGCTCTATTTATCAATGTTTTTACACAACTTCCTTCCCCCTACTCTGTGTCACAAACAAGTGTTAGTGTTTTATAAGAATAAGGTGAAGATATTTCTGTACTCCAATGTGATTTTTTTGTTTAATATTTATCCCAAATCCTCAATCAAATCCTTAACAATCACTTAACAAATGTGATAAGCAACCCTTTCCTTAGCTTAAACCCACTCTGAAACACTTTATTCACTATCCTGTTCAGGTTGTACCAAGTCTAATCTATGGTCCAGCTTTTTTTTTCTAGCTTATCATCTACAGTTTCTCCCTGCTGTTACTGCTAGTTTTTCTAATGACAGTAAACTGGCTTACAACTAGACTTCCCTGTACTGTGTTCATAGCAACAATCTGTTGTGGTCTGTTGTGTTGATGTCACAAGACCACAACAGCCCTTCATTGACCAATCAGGACGAAGTGTTCAACCAGGCTGTATAATAAAACAGGCATGTTTTATGATGTGCTGAGTAGTGATTTCATAAACAGAGGAAACCCCAATTCTACTGAGTCCAGGTTCCATCAGAGATCTCTTTACCATGCGTCCATGTCCAAATAAAAAACACACAGAGGCTTCCAGCCAGGTGGATCAGTCTGTACTGTTTGTAGAACTACAGGTGCATCACAAAAAAGTGTATTTTCATGATGTAATTCACAAGATATTTTATTGTCATCATATGTTAAGTGAACTTTTTCTTTTGTTTCCAATTTGATGATGATTTAATGCTCATTAAAATCAGAAATCTATAGTTTATATTATTAGAATATTTTGTCGCAGTCAATCACAAAGGGATTTGTACGGAATTCAGGTCAAGTGATTTGGCTTGTCAGTCAAGCACAGTATAATATGGTCAGAAAACATTTGGTAGTGGTTTTGGCGCTGTGGGCAGGTATCATGTCCTGCTGTAGAAAGAAAACCGCGTTTCTTTAAAGCATGTCAGAAGAAGAAAGCATACAACTCTCTGAATTCCCCTGAGTGACACATGTGACGACTTTGGACTTCACAGGACACAGTACCAAGAGCAGCAGATGACACGACACCCCAGGTCATTGCAAAAAATTCACACTGGATTTTAAAAACATTTGATTCTCTCTCCTCGGGCTCCAGACCCTTGGTCTCCAAATAAAATGCTCCATTAACTTTCATCTGAGAAGAAGACTATGGACCACTGAGCAACAGTCCCCCTTCTCCTCCTTGGCTCAGGCAAGATGTTTCTGGCATTGTCTCTGGTTCAGTAGCAGTTTGATGTTAGGAATTCACCATTTGTAGCCAACCTCCTTCATATGACTGTGAGTGATGGCTCTTGATGCACTGACACCAGCCTCAGTCATCTCCTTGTGAAGCTCTCCCAAGTTCTCAAATCCATTATTCTTGGCTGTCCTCTCATGGCTACAGTCATCCCTGATGCCTGTGTATTTTTTTTCTACCAGACTTTTCTCCTCAAGTCAACTTTGCATTCAGGTTTCAATGCAGCACACTGCAAACGGCCAGCTTTGATGATCTTTTCTGACTTCCCCTTCTTAATGAAGGTGTTGATGACAATCCTTTTTCAGTCAGCAGTCTACCTCTTGGCTGTAGCTTTATGTTCTGAACTGGACCACTGAATAGAATAGAATAGAATAGAATAGAATAGAATAGAATAGAATAGAATAGAATAGAATAGAATAGAATAGAATGCATTTTATTTATCCCTGAAAGGGAATTTAGGTATTTTGCAGATTAAATGATAAAACATTACATAAAACAATAAGTTTCCTGTCATCTCGTCTCCCATTGGCTAGAGAGTTATGAACCCTAACCCTGAAACAAGAGTCACCGTTTCTGTTTCTCTGGTCCACCAAGATGTTGTGAAGTGGATCTACTTCTTTGTACATCAACCTAGTTCCAATCACCGCCCACCCGTTGTATTTTACACTACTTCCTCAGCAGACTGCAGCATAGAACAACACATTTGCCACCACAGAGTGATAAAACATCTGCAGCATCCTTGAGCAGATGTCAAAGGATCTGAGCCTCCTTAAAGGTAGGGGCTGCAGGATTTCCTAAAAAAATAAAATGTCAACTTTTACAGGAATAATCCTGGTCTATTGTCACTTCTGGGCATCTATACATGCACGTGTCAGTGTCAGCATCTGTGTCTGCCCCAACCCTCTGTATGTCAATGTTTTGGTTTTATTGGACAGATAGTAGCTGTGGTCACTTCAGCCAATCACACGTGCAAGTGACTTTGCTTGTTGATGATAGTGAGTGGAGATGTAATCATGAGTGGCTGCAACCAAAGTGAAACAAAAACGCCAAACAGATAAAGCTTTTTGCCAAATGAGGGTGAAGTTTGGCTTGACTTTCACTTGCTTTTGGGCACTTGGAGAGCAGCACGGCGCAAAGAGTGATGCAAGATGCATGTAAAATACCTGTGACTAGCTTGTGCCAAGTCAGGTGCATGGCTCTCGAGTCTTTCTAACATAGAAGCTGGTTGCTGGTCTGGTGAGTGTGTTCACTTAGTCACTGTCAGAGGCTGTGGGTGTGTGCTGCTGCTGGCACTGAGCCAAAGAGGGGGATCCCAGTTTGAATGTTGTGTTCACTAACAAGTAACAGAAAAACCTGTGGACTCTACCTTTAAGAAAAAGAGGTGGCTCTGCCCCTTTCTACAGAGGGCATCTGTGTTGAGGAACCAGTCCAACTTGTTATCCAGGTGTACATCTTGATATTAGTGGGTTGGCACCACCTCCATGTCCACCTCACGAATGTTAAATGGCTGATGGCAGAGCCCAGATCTTCAGAAATCTACAATGGTTTATAAAAAATGGTTTATATAAAATGTTTGTTTTTCCCACTCGTTTTGCTGTATTATTATTATTATTATTATTATTATTATTATTATTATTATTATTATTAGGATTGTTATTACTATAAGTATATTATTATTATTATTATTATTATTATTATTATTATTATTATTATTATTATTATTATTATTATTATTATTATTATATTTTGTTATCGACCTCCACAATATCATATATTATAATTTATATAATAATTATATGATTAGATATTAGATAAAATAATATTATATAGTATAATATTTAATATTTGAAGTATTTGATAAATAAAATGAAATTGCATTGATACACCAAAATGGCTTTTATCAGACAGTTACTATGGATTTGATGGTAAAATATTGTCAAGACTAAAAAACTCAGTTACACTGAATCCTCAGGAGGCCATGAAACTCAGTGCCGGATTTTGAAGCCGCCAATTGTTTTAGAACACGTCAAGTGATTCCACTACATTTCTTTTCACATGACAAGCCAACATTGTCTCGATACCTGCTGTTAACTTATGTTAAAATATTTCACAAAGAATGAAAGTCAAGGACAGGTGATGAACCATGGAGCTAAAAATGTTTTTACTGACGGTGATGAGAGAGAAATTTTCTCCTCTGAGTATCAAACACTCCAGACTTGTTTACGTCTACCCTTGCACATAAAAGCAAAGTCTCCTCTGCTGTTTTTGAAAATCTTCTCTCAGAACTCTCAAAAGGACATCTGTTAGTGATGTATAGTTTTTTTAATCATTTTTAAGTACACTTGAATAAGTATTCTGTGATCTGCTGCCATGAGGAAACTCTTAACTTCAAGTCGCTCCATCTACTGTCACTGTTCTCTCCTCTATCGTCCCTCTCTCCATCTTTTGTCGAGCCGCCTCAGAGCTCTGTTTTCTCATGTTTGTTTTGTTCTTTGATTCTCATTCATCTCCCATTCATTTCCATTACTCACAGGAGACTGAAGGGAGAAAAAGTTGCCTTCAGGCCGGGTTGCAACCGAGAGTCGATGCTTCTCCAGTAAGTGCTTTTTCATGTTGTCGGGGTTTTTTCTGCGATAGTTTGTGCTTCTGGTGTTTGCTGAACCAAAGCTGTGTTTGACGGCTTCACAGGCAGCGTTTGACTGGGACCTGAGTGATTTCAAATGCAGCTAAATTAAGACACATTCTGTCATGCTGCCAGACGCGGCTTGTTTTGCTCTAACGTCGGCATCTTTTACGCCTTTTATGGGTATAGCTGCATATGTCTTGTCCATCAAACGTCCTCAGAAGTAATACCTCACAGACCAGACACAAGGTCAGCTCTGTGCTGGAAGCCTCTCTCGATCAATATGCTCAGACGTTTGAGAGACTCTGGCCAGATATTTTCCCACTGAAGCTTTCAGCTCTCGTCGTTTTTCTTCCTCGGCTTTTTCCCCTTTTTTTCCTCCCAGATATTTCCCATACATCATAGCAACACTCTGTTTTCTTCTTGTTCAGTTTTCTGTCCTTCATCAGGACAGAAACGCCAACCTGAAAAGTTTAGAAAACAAACTCTCAAAATTGATTGGAGTGGCTATGGATTAAGAATGGAAGCGTTTGGATTATGGATTATAAATTGGTGGGGGCTGAAGGACATACTTAAGAGCAACAATACAAAGGCAGAGTAATCACATGTCAGTGTGAAGGGTGGGGCACATTGTCACAGGCTTAGAGGACAGGTCAGGAGGGGTTTTATCTTTGGATCAGGAAATTGAGTTATGAAGCAAAGTGGCTTCAATGAAAAGAGGTGAAGTGACAGTTCGGAGCTGCACGGGTTAAGCCATCTTGAAGGGCACCTAAAACTTTCTTAATTAGATTGTCTGACAAAAGCATGTGCGTGTTTGTGCACGAGTGTGTGCTCAAGGGGATTGGAGTGACTCGGGGCTGGGGTTGTTGACTTGGGCTTCATTTTAGCTCCTTTGTGTGCCTTTAAGTGTGAAAGGGTTCACTGAATAGAGGCCTGATTGAGATCTCACAGCTGAGACAAGTTTCAAGGTGGTTTTAAGGAACCCACAAATCCCATTTCCAGTCAAGAATATGAATACTGGATGATTCTGCAAAAGCAGGGATTACATTCAATGTCAGTCTTTTCAAATTCACACTTCTTGTTTGACGTGGCAACCATGGAAAGGTAACAGCCAAGCAAAGAATGTGGGACAGCAAATAAACTTCAGGGCAGTTAGAAGGGATGTCCTGGACAAGGTTCTTTCTTTTGGCCCTGTTCTTGATCTGCATTTTTCACATTGGATATATGAGCACAATCCTCATATTTAACCAAATGACCCCAGTGTCTACATACACCGCCTGGCCTGAAAAAAGTCACCACCAAAGAAAAGGTCACACACTCTAATATTTTGTTGGACTGTCTTTTGCTTTGATTACTGCACACATTTGCTGTGGCAGTGGTTCTATAAGCTTCTGCAATGTCACAAGATTTATTTCCATCCAGTGTTGCATTAATTTTTCACCAAGATCTTTCATTGATGATGGTAGAGTCTGACCGCTGTGGGAGCCTTCCCCAGCACATCCCAAAGATTCTCAATGGGGTTAAGGTCTGGACTCTGTGGGGGCCGATCCATGTGCGAAAATTATGTCTTATGCTCCCTGAATAACCTGGTCATTCAGTATATTCAGGTAGTCATCTGACCCCATTCTTTGAGCACAGACT
Source organism: Halichoeres trimaculatus (assembly GCF_033239565.1). Taxonomy (NCBI): domain Eukaryota; kingdom Metazoa; phylum Chordata; class Actinopteri; order Labriformes; family Labridae; genus Halichoeres; species Halichoeres trimaculatus. The sequence goes on along the minus strand of NW_027437188.1, from coordinate 8,743,119 downwards.
GTTGCTGAACCTAGACCTGACCAACTGCAGCAACCCCAGATCATAGCCCTGCCCCCACAGGCTTGAACAGTAGGCACTAAACATGATGGGTGATCACTTCATCTGCCTCTCTTCTTACCCTGATGGCCCATCACTCTGGAACAGGGTCAGTCTGGACTCATCAGACCACAAGACCTTCTTTCTTTGCTCCAGAGTCCAATATTTATTTCCCTTACGAACTAAAGCCTTTTTTTTCTGGTTAGCCTCACTGATTGCTGACTGACAGACTCTACCATCATCAATGAAAGATCTTGGTGAAAAATTAATTCAACACTGGATGGAAATAAATCTTGTGACATTGCAGAAGTTTATCAAAACAATGCCACAGTGAATGCGTGCAGCAATCAAAGCTAAAGGTGGTCCAATGAAATATTGGAGTATGTGACCTTTTTTTGGTGGTGACTTTCTTTTGGCCAGGCAGTGTATTTCAGCCAGACATCTCACATTTTACACATTTCATGACTTAAAAAGTGCATTGCAGCAGAAAAAACATTGTTTGTGTTTGGTAACTCAGCTCCAACTTGATCACAGTTTCACATTTACCTGAAAAATATAAGAAATAATGCGATAATATGTCAAACCCCACTTTAGTTCGAGCCTGGAGGTGGATTCTGAGGAGATGATGGGGCTGAAAGTTTGAATGCAGCACTGGTGCGGAGCAACAGTGACAATAGTGTTAGTGGTGAGGGACCAGGAACCCATTAGCTTAAACAGGACACCAAATTGGGAAGATACACTGCATTGGTGATGCATGTGAAAATGGTGCGAGTCAGGTGTGAAATCAGTGCAGCATGAGTCGCCTGCCTTTCTCAGCACATTATTACATAAGATCAGCTTAAACAGAGGATGTATGCAAATTTGGTCAAATACTATAATTGTATGAGGTATATCCAACTGAATAAGGCAGACTTCATTTTTCACAAGCTTCTTCAACCATGCAGCTCCTGGTTCTACAGCATCAGACTGATAAGCTTAAACTGTTCACATACTCAATATGAACCTAGCATAATGCTTTCTGCTCTGCAAAGAAACCACTGGTTTGATGAGCATGTTTTACCATATTCATGTGGATTTCTTATCAGAGTTAGTGACATAAGTACTCAGTTGAAACAATAAATATCTCTTCCTTTTCTTGGAAGCCTTACTGGCAGTGCAAACGCTCTGGGATTCATCGCTCATGAGCAGTCGGGGACCTGTTCTGCTGTGTTGCTTTGGCCAATAAGTCTGTTTGCAGTGGTTCCAACTCCAAAGCCTCAGCCAAAACATGACCTTGTCATTTAATCCTGTCCCAAGATGCATCATATTCCATTTAACCCAATGCACTCATCTGTTGGGATACAATCTTTGTGTGCTGTTGAAAGGTTGCTTGTTTGCAGTACAAGGAAAGACAATGACACAAAATCCAAGCCTTGTTCTCTGGGCCACAGACTGCATCACTGTGTCCATCAAATGATGTCACTCCAAGAACGGAGCTGTTTCCCAGAGAAACAGAGAATATCCTTGAAACAATATTGGTCATGTTATACTGCACCCCTCTACAGTTTTCTAATTATTGCCTGGCTGTGTTAAATACTTGATTCTGATTGGTCAAAACCGCATGACCAATCCTGAACGAGACAAAAAAAAATAATTTAAAAAATCACATACATCATATCAAATTTATCCAATAAAGAGTCAGGGAAATTTATAAATCACATGATGTTTCCTCTTCCTGTTGACAGTGTGGCAAAATGTTTTCTCTCCATAAGATTGGTAGCATACCATTTGTGAAGAAGATCCAAGATACTTTCTTATCTGTATCTCACATAAAACTTCATATTTGTGAGGTATAGCTGACCATTTGAACAAAAAAAGAGGAAAACGGTGCTGTGATGTATAGCAGAGATTGAAAAAAATGGCCAAAAAAATAAATAAAAAAAAAATTCTAGGTCAAGCACTTGTATTTTAGTTTCCTGCAATAAACAGCTAGCATACATCACACCACAAGTATTCCTTTGGCAAAAGTTGCAGATCTGCAGTTTCACATCTGTGATAAATAAACTCACAAATTAACCCAAATACTGGACGCTCTTCTTCCACCATCTGTGCTTGATTTCTACCTGTAAAAAGGATAATGGGCTGTAAAACCTGGAAGACCATTTTCCCGGGCAGTCTCCCACTGAGGCTGCGGTAAAAAGAGAGGCTTTGTTGACAGAGGTGTTGGATTGTGCTGATTATATTAAGACAGCACCAACATTCCAGCCGAATCATGGACACTGCCTGAACTTTCAACATGACTTGGTTTACTTTGGTTTGCCAAGTCCGGCAGCCAAAGTCTTCTTTCCATGTGACCTCCCTAACTCTCTGCGTCTGGGTTTCTTCCTCTCATTTTGTTATTTTCTGTCCCACTTCTTGCTTGCAGCAAGGGCAGAATTTAGCACCTTTCTTTGTCTCTCTCCCCCCACATCTGTTTATGTTGGCCACACAGGCAACGCTCTTCCGTATTTCAGCAGCTCTTGAAAATGTCACATTAATCTAACAGTTGTTTTGCCAGAGGATCCTCTGCTTTTGTTACAACATAATTATCTTACAGATGGATGACTGTGAACATGGTGAAGTATTCATGGTCCCCAGATGTTTAATTTTGGTGATCTCCAGGATTATTTTTGTGCCACCATGAGAATGGCACATGATGTACAGTGTTTTTGAATGGATTATTTCAAAGGGATAGTATTTTTTTTTTTCAACATCTCTTGTTGTTCTTTTGGTCAATTTGACACCAAATCTTTTACCATCAAAAAACAAGGTTTACTTTTTTTGTTAGAATGAAGGGGCAAAAATTGTGGTAATGAGTTGGGATAAATACTAAAGGTGTAACACAGGATTGATGACAATTTATTCCATAAGCTTAAAATAATAGTCAAACCAGGCCGGAGTCATTTTGACCCCAAAGGACAAAAGGTGTATGGCAAAACAAGGGTTGAAGTATTTCACAAGAGGCAGTAATGATATTTTTTTAATACATACGGTAGATGCCAGTGAGACACCTGTGCCAAGTCTATGAACTGCTTCAGACTGGACTTAGATCTTAATATTCTTGAGACACAAAAAGCAATGGATCTGTGTGTACCGGCCAAAACATGAACTTCATTTTAGACTTAATGTGTTCAATATTTTTACCTTACAGTCAAAAATCAACTTTTAAATACATGTGGATATGGGTGTGCTAACTATCTAAGATGTATGTTTTCATTTGACCAAAGTTTAATTGTCGTCATTATACTCGTGAGTCAGCCCCCAAATTTGTATTCTATTGAATTATTTAACTTCTCTGTATAACAGGCCTGAAATGCTGTTCACGTGTTGTGTCTAAGCTGCCAAGACACCTGTAGCTTAGGTTAGAGGCTACAGCCGATGCTCAACAACCAGGATGTAAACAGGCACAGAACAACAGGTGTTGTCTCAGAGGGCTGTGTGATTCTGCAGCATTTTGAGGTTGAAAATGGGGATAAAGTGGGATGCATGGTGGTGCTGTCAGTTAGCACTGTTGCCTCACCACAAGAAGGTTCCTGGTTTGATTCCCTGGCCAAATGGGTGCCTTTCTGTGTGAAGTTTGTATGTTCTCTCCATACATGTGGTGGCTCTTTCTTGGTACTCCTTCCACAATCTAAAAGCCTGCTCATCAGGTCAGCTGGTCACTTTGAATCAGTGGCTACGTTTACACTCAGACAATAATCAGGTTAAGGTCCATATCCCGGGTTCTGAAACATTCGGAATAATCCATTTACATGCAGGAGCAAACAGAGTTCATCTTGTTTACACGGTATCCCAATCAAAACGGGAATGCACGGGTAACAATCCCGATGCATGGAAAACGTCATGACGAAATGTGTATCATCTCTGCTTTGTCTTGCTGTACCCACAGCAACAACAACAGTAGCAGCACAGTGAACTTCCTGTACTCAAAAGACCAAGGTTCCTTGCAAACAGAACATGCGCAGAACACAAATTTATGTTCCTTTAGATGGGTATATCCCGATAGGCGTTTACATGACCAAATACTCGGGTTAGAAAAGGAGTACCATAGGGATGTTTTACAGGTTTTTAGAATTATATGAGCTTATTCTGTTTTTTCAAAAGAGTTTTTGGTGTTTGCATGAACCTTGCACAACTGGGTTAGGTCGGCAACCTGTTCAGGGTTGGTACCCCACCTTTGGCTCAACAGGCAGCTGGTATAAGCCGCAGCTTCCTGCACCCATGAAAGGGAAAAGTGGTTAAAAGTAAGGGATGGAGATAAGTTTTCTGTGACCACTCAGCTGGAGACTTGTGTAACCACCACTGGCATTTGGATGTTGACTTACAAGTAAAATCAAAGGCTGAAATTAGCTACACCTGGCAAACCAGATGGATATTCTTTACCTGATCCAGTGTTGAGAACTTGTGCTGGATTGTGACTGATTTCTTATTGCTGTTATACCTTAAGACCAGTTTGCAGTCAGAATCTTAATTTAACTGACTGACCTTGCTTGTGGTAAATGCCTCGTACAAGCCTTAGTTTAATCTGCCTCTCCAAAGAATGTTCCAGGTTGGCTGAGGATAAATTAATGGCCCTCTGATCAGTCTTCTTCTAACTTTATGTGTACAAGATGGACTGGCATCAAATGTTGTGCAAACCAAAAACTTTCCAGTCTTTTCCATCCAAGTTGTGTTTCTGAGGTCAGTACGATTTTTTCACGCTGGAAATATCCCCGCTGTATACATGCATTCTTTGTAATTGTGTTATTATTTATTTATATAAATGTTTTGATCGTTCAAATGCAGCGCCAAGTTGTCAGAAATCTTACAAACAAATGTTCTCAGTTGATCAAACTCAGCCACGCTAATCTTCCTGCGTCTTCCTGCTACTCCTGCCAACATTCTGCGGGGGAGGCACACGTTCCCTTTGAGGCCGATAAACATCTCCCACTGCAAACTTCAGAGCTGTAATGTATGCATGCTTGGTGCTGGTAATTTCTCCAGAAAATGTGTAAAACATCATTTTGGCTCAACGTTTTCCTGAGCCTGTTTCTAAAACTGTCCAGCCTCTCTCCTGGGCCATTATCAAAGACTCAGGACAATCAGCGATTTATCGCCGCTGGAAGTCTGCACAGGAAGCAGATGTTGTTCTGATTAAAGGCATACACACACACATACATGCATATGCTGTGCCAAGTGAGTGGCTTCAAGGCCTGATAGGAGCTGAGAGCCAAGTCCCAGAGTCCAGAGTCATGATATCTGCTGAGCATGTGCTGCAGGGGGAACAAAGTACCAGCAGATAGGTCAGAGCTTTATTTTCTGAGAGTGTTTTGGTTACATGGGGAGACAGTGACAAAAAAGGAGGAAAAACAAGGCCAAGGATGTGCTTGATGCGCTACTTTGGCTTCTTCCTTTCGTTTCGTATAAGCCCTCCATTATTTGCAATCATGTAATGCAGTAATCAATGCAGGATAGTTAGGTAATGATCTCTCCTCTGCAGACTTAATGACGGCAATAAACTGGGAATACGCTGATGGCTTTTCCATCAGGCTCTCCTCCTAATGTGTGTGTGTGTGTGTGTAGGTGTGTGTATACATGTATAAATGAGACATAAGGACATCATCATATTGTTTCTACTTTATTAAGAATGCACTTTGGCACCCCTTTATTTTCTTCACTTTAGGCTATTATTTTACAAACTAGATATAAAAGGACATAAATAAATGACATAAGTTACATGTACCTAGAGCTCCTTGACAAAAACAAAATAAAACAAAAAAGAAACAAGGCCAAAAAAACATGATCATGTCAAAAAATGTACAAAAAAGATTGAGAGAATGTTAGATCTACATGACTAGATCATATGGCATCGGAAGGCATACAATGACAAACATTAACTCTTGTGTTCTGTTAATTTTTTTCTTCTTTTTTCAAATCGTCCAACATTTAAGTAAAGGAAAAAAGTATTTTACAGTACATTCTGGTTTCCTTCTCCTTTCCAACATGTCTTGCATATTTCCATACAGGTCCTTTTGTCGATAGATAAAACCCAAAAGAAGAACGCGTCGCCAAAAAAAAGGAGAGCAGTACAGCTGTATTAAGGACGGAGGTGTTTCTGTATTATATGAAGCGTCACTTACAAGTTCAAAACATTCACATAAGTATAGTTTAAAGAGATAAAAGATCAAAAAGGATATAGTCCATTGGGTTAAACCTGTAGCTGTATGATGTGCTCTGGAGAAAATAAAAGAAATCAACAGTTTTCCCTTCTTAAACACCTTTTCTTACACTTCTGATCCTTTATTTGTGTCTTTTTAAACTGCTTCCATTTCCACATGGAGAGAAACAGAGTTCCCACATTTCCTCCTCGACCTTTCAGGAGCTTGGAGCGTCCAAACTCAGGAGGCTTTTGGTCACACTTGTCTGTGTTTCCAAAACCGTTTGTCCATTTGCAAGCCGCAGTCACTGCCAAAGCAGAAATGGGGTGCATTCCAGAAAGCGGTTTTTATAAATGCTGTAACTGAGAAGAGTTCGCACGATCGCAGAGACACAGCTGACGTTTTTTTTGTTTTTTTTTAGAGGACTTAAAAGAAAAATAGTCCAAGTTTTGTTTCTTTTTTATGTCAAAACAATACATCTCTGTTGTCCCCTCTTCCTCCACAGTGGCATGAAAACAGACACCATTACTGATAGTACTTCATAGACGTTGCCACTCATACAGCTTCACACACACACATACACACACTCGTGCACACACGTCATCACGTCCACACACCCAAATCAAACGTTTGTTACATTACATGCAAACAGAACGAAACAAGAGAAACCAAACAAAAGTCACAAAATGAAGTGAAACTTTTCAAATTAAAGTACATTATCCGCTGGAACAAGCCTTCTCTGTTATATTACATTCTTCTCATTGTCTCTGTTTTATGAAGCTGTTGAATCATTCATAAGATTTCCAGTACATTGCTGAGTGGCCAAGCACAAGCACGTGGAGGTGGCCAGTATGTCAAGGTGACGTGTTGTGGTGACGGACGTCCCAGACGCTTGTGGATGGATTTGTCGTCTCAGTGTCAGAGGGGGGAAAGCAGGAGGAGGAAGACAAAAGAGGAGGTCGAGGAAGAATCCTGATCGTGGCGAGCCAGGCTGGGATCCATCAGGATGGACGGCAGCAGCTGTGGAGAATGAAAAGGGGGGAGGAGAAAAAAGGGAGGCTGCATCAGTCATGGTGGTTTTGAATGTAAACAATTTCTACTTGGCATGCCGGCCCGACCAACAATACTGCTGCGCTCCAGCTCCAGCTCAACGGAACATTCGACTCATCTGCTAAACAAAACCCGACGCCAAAGCCAGAGCATCTAGAGACTGCGAGCGGCCGCCCTGCAGGGAGAAAATATGGATTTCGTGGCAACGATGTATTAACTTGTGCGCACCACATGTTGTTGTGTTTGTATAATATATGAAAGATGCCCTTGATTTATTGGCCCACTTTGAAAGCGCACAAATAGACATTTAACCATCCAGAGTATTAGATAAATACTGCAACAGACGGTCAAGTCGCTCTGTTTCCAAACTGAAATAAATCCTCTGTATGGTCTTCAACATTCCTCAAACAGGAAATATGGATTAATTACAGCACAGGAACTCTAAATATTTATCCCAGCTTTTGTTTCATGCTCAAAAAAACCTTGTAAAGCATTTTTGGATAATTTGTTTAACATGAAGTTAATGGGTTTACGCTGAAAGATTAATTGCTTTATGATGCTGTTAGGCTTTTCCTCGAAATGAAGTCCGCCAGCACACATTTGAAACAGAAAGGCATAATATTAGGAATACTACTCATTAAAGTCACATTTACACATGATGAATAGATTAAGGGGATATAAATTAATCTAAAGTTAATTCTTCTATCAAGTTACTGTTTCTTTTTCTGAGTCATTTATAAGATTAAGCGACTTTAGGTTGAGGATTTTATGTCCATTTAAATAACTGGTGAGAAAATGATCCAACTTTTTTGTGTGTTTGAGACAATTTAGCGCACAAAACAACCTTTAAATCCCATTAGAGTGGTGCTGATACAGGGATTTAACATTAAATTAAATACACAATGTATTATGGGAATAACTAATGGGCATATTAATCGAGAAAATGAATTAAAAGGCTGTGTGGTAAATTATTTTAAAGAGAAAGTTTTGTTAAGTTCCAAACTTTGGACCAATTAGTTTAACATCATGGAGGTGTATTAATCAGTGTATCAAACAAGCATTTGATGCTTTGTTAACTGTGTCTTAAAGTTCTCACAGTGATTTAGTTAAAGGAAATAAAGCAATAATGTCTCATATGTAGGTATTTGTTCATATGACGAATATCTTCTCACATCACTTTGATGACCAAATGCATTTTATGGGTTTTGCCTGATTCTTAGTCTTTGGCATTTTGTGGTTTGAGTGCCATCCTTTTTCACATGAGTTCAGGATTTTTTCCTGATTTTTGTAATACCCGTATGATTTATGTGTTATCATGTACTTTTGAACTCATGCCTGCTGCTGAAAAACAATTTTCCCACGGGACTATAATAAAGTTGAAGTTGAAGACACCTTAAATCTAAATCTAGACAAGCCAATAGAAAACAACGACCAGTTTAACTTAACAAAATTAAAAGCACGATGCTTCTGTTACCATGAAAACAAAACGCTGAGCTGCCTCCAAACAAAGTGTGGCCAACACTTTCTCCTCTATCTGCAAAGTGTTTCACAGCTTTACTGGGCTCCTGTTTGGCTGACTGGAAGTCAGCGGCTGATTAATTTTTCCCATTAACATGCCAGCAGCATGAGGCCCACAGACTGATCACAGACCAGCAGCTATTGATCCGCTGTGGCTGCCTGAGGTGCAGCGACCGGCTTGTTAATTAACACAATTTCTGGAGCTGAGGGGCCACTGATGAGAGACGGGGGGGACTAATGAATCTTCTGATACTCTGTGCCTGGACACAGTTCACATTAATCGCACATTATGATTATAAACAGAGCTTTAAGCCAATATATTCATCTGTGTCTTCTTAATTAGACCTTTTTTTTCGCTGAGTCTGTGAGAAAAAAATAGAATTTATTCTCACCTTGATGATGGGTTGAGTAATCTTCTTCACATTGTCTTGTTTATTTTCTTGGTGATGATGATGGTGCTGATTCATTCTTTGTCTTTGTTCTCTTTGTTGCAGCCTTTTGTCCAATAACTCCTGCGACTTAACTCCATCAGATGCGTCCAATTCATGAAGTCAGTGTGGTTTCAGAGGAAGAGCTGGAGGGTCTTACAGAAGCAGTGGGGCAGGGTCTCTTATTCACATGTGGGGTTGAATGGAAGTATCCAAAATGTGTTTATCTGAGGTGTAGGAGGGCATTTTTTTTCTGGGAAGACAAGGGAGTGGGAAAAAATCCTCTGGAAGATCAAAGACATTCTCAGCAACATCCTGAGGGCAACAAAAGACAGCGTTCTGGGAGAAAAAACAAGGCCAGAACGGAGCCAAAAACACAAAAAGCTCCTCAAGATAAGCCCCCCGTGAACTGCCATCTCTGCCCGGAATTCAACCCTCAACCTCTCAGAGAATCACTGTTCATACACAAACGTCAGGATCCTCATGTGGGAGATATCAAACAGATCCAGCTGAGAGGGAACAATGGCGGCGTCAACGGCCTGCGAGTTCCACAGAAACAACTCATGTACAATAAACATAGTCACAGGAAATCAAAAGAAAAAAATCTGCTCCACGGATTATTCCAGAAAGAAAGTTCCAGAAACAACTCTCTGCCCAACAGGAGGAAGAAAGGTATGGTTCCCTCCCTCCTTCGCTTTTCCTTCCAGACCATTAAAGGCACTCCAGATTGGCCTCTCGGAAGCACTTTTCCAGCCGTCCCTCCGTCTATCCGTAAATGCTGCTCACACACAGAAGCGTCCCATTCTCCAAAACAACACAGAAAGGGCAAGGTAAAGGTCTGATTCAAAAAAAGTGCCATTTTCTCCACTTTTTTCTTCTACATCGTCTTCTCTTCTTTTAGATCCAATTTAAAGTGCATGGATGAGGTAAACTATTTCTTCATAGTTTATTTGTCTCTTCTTTTTATACTTTATCTTTTTTGTTATTTATTTTTTTCATAAGAAACGAAGTCGCTTTGAATCCTTTTTTTTTCCTATTCCTTTGTTTGAAATCTCTCAGACGGGAACCATTCTGCCTTGCATCTGTTGCATTTGAGACAGCATTCCCTGGACACTGGTTAGGATCTTGTTCTGATGCGCTGCCGAGGAGATGCCCATGCGAGCCATGTCCCTGAGAAGGATAAAGAGAGGAGGCCTTTTAGGATCGGGGACAACAAAAACAAACAGGTAGATCAACTCCACATGATGAATTTAGCAGCCGAGCTGCTCGACAGCTTAACTGCTGAACACGGAATTTCACCTGCCAACACAGTGATGCTAATCCTGTAATCTAAACAGATGAAATATACATACATTAAGATCGCAGACAACTGGCAGACACTTAGGAACATTTTACACATGTAGAGTTCACTGACGACCACAAAAAAGATTTTCCTCTCACTATGGAGAGGGAACGTTGAACTTGTGCTGCTTGTTGCTGCTAAAGCGGCGCTCTACATCACCGTGTTGAATCTGTACGGTAAACTTTATTCTGAGGAGATTTTCTTCACAGAAGTTGTTAAATTAAAGATTTAATTTCATATTACTAATTGAATTCTTAAAAAGTTTTTGTAATAAATCAAGTACCAGCCAGGAAAATTGTTGAAAATGTAATTCCCTAAAATGTTCTTATAATTGCTCCTTCATTACCAGAGTAAATTGGCTTTACTTCAGAATCTCTTTTTCCTAATCATCCATAACTTTAGAAAAACATCAAATTTAGATTTATTTATCTATCATTGGTTAAATTCTTTACAGAGATCTCTGCATATTTAACCCCTTGTGTAACCTTGCAGAGCAGATGGACCTGCCTGATTCAGTTTCTGAAATCCTGCAGATCCATCTTGCCTGGTTCCATTGACCAACGATTTCACTCAGCTAAATTGTAACCGGCCCAATCAGAGAAGAGAGGCGGGAGCTACTGAGGTGACAAGCAGATGTGGCATCAGCAGGCTTTCGTACTTGTCAGTGTTCCTTTGATTCTTAAGCTAACTTTACAAAAAAACAGCAGCAGTCGTATTACGCCATAATCACAGCTGTTTCTCACGTTCCTGTAATTGTTCGTTAATTGTATCTCAGCAGCAGTGCGCATAAGCTACGTCATGCCATGGCTTGATGTGGATTGCTGACTTCTTTGAAGGTCCTACCTCTGAAAACAAACCTGAAGAGCTGCTACCCAGATGGACTAGTGAAATATTTCCATGGCGGAAATATGAAACTGTTCGTCTGGCGTGTCAGCTTAACCCCTTGTTGCCTGTCGTCGCAAATTTGTGACATACCCTGTCAGGTCTTGATGCAGCTGAAATGACTTTTGTATCTCATTATTACCTTTTGATTTATATTCCACACATACCAAAGATCACATCAGATCCATTATGTCACAATATGTTGGTCAGGGGATGAACTTCTCATGTCTATGTATATAATATAACTTAGTTATGACTTTTGTGTGCACTCTACTCAAATTTACAATCTCCACTCAGTTAAACATCTGTAAGAATGCAAAAACACATAAAAGCAATCTGTTTTTATAATTAATTCAGGCAGTAAGGGGTTAAAGCTTTTGGACCCCAGAAAACAGGAAGTCCACCTCAATTCACTGTTTACTCCTTCACTCTTTTCTTTCAGTCTCTCCACTCACTCTTGTGTCATGTGGACCACAGCCTCTGGAGTGGTGTATCCAGCGGCGGTGAAGTTGTCGCAGTATCTTTCCATGCCGATGGCCTGCAGCCAGTCCTCCACTGTGCCCGCAGCTGATGACGCCTCGGGGCTCCCTGGTTCCAACAGGGTGGTGTTCGGCCTGTTGGGTGGAGGAAAGAACAGTTGAATCTGAGTTTTATTCACTTTTTTCTTCAGTTCGTGTTTGAAGCATCTGCACCGTGATGTTGGCAACTGCCTGTGCAAAGAGGCGATAAAAGTTACATTCTGTTAAAGTGCTTTTGATTTAAAAGGTAATGATCCACTTTCTTTTACAGCCTAGAGCTCCTCTGATTCATGACAAAACAGCGGCGTATGGGAATAAGGGTTTTCCTGATTCCCGGCTTTGATGCCGTGGAGTCAGAAGTGTATGACACATACACCTTGCATGATGACAGAGCGCTTTCCACAAGCCGTAAAATGCACCGTGCAACATTTCTCCCAAGTTTTGTCCTGTCAGCAGCTCAGTCAGGGTCTGCTCTGGTTTGTGTCCCTGTTTTGTGAGTCCTACTTAAAAATCCAGCCAAAGCAAACACGGTTCCTCCTGAGTGTGATGGACACAGTTAGTTAATCCTTAATTCACGAAAAGCACACAACCCTGCCACACTTTGGTGAATTTTACCACACACTAGAGTTTTCATCACATTCAGATATTCATCGGGTGAATATGTCTCCCTTTTTCTCACATTCCTCTTTTCCTTTTCTTTCTGTTTGAGCGGCGCCGTGGGCCATGAAACATTTACACGGGGCCGGTGAGTCTGAGTCGGTGGCGGTGTCGTTTCGCTCTGGTGACTCTCTCGCTCTCACACTCTTTATCGCTCTGTCTTCTTTAAAAGGGATGTTGAGTTAAACTGTGAGAACAGGATGTCAGACTCTTTAATAAGTCATCTCTTCTCAGTAGGTGGAAAAGATTATGCATGGAGATCCCTTTTTCACAGACGCACACCTCACTCAGACACACACATTCCTCTCTTCCCCTTCTCTCTTGTAACTGTAAAAGCAGCATTTATAGGATTCAGCTCTGCTAATTACTCCACCAGGACCCTCTCTTGCTTTCGCTGCGTCCCATTAGGTGAGCGTCTGTGAATGTGTCCTGCTTGCATGTGCGCACACACTCATTAAAGTCAAACAGACTCCCACTGGCCTGCGTCGAGTCTGTAAACACACGTAGGTCATTCTTAACACGTTTAGCCGCTCGGAGTAATGGTGTCGGAGCCGTGGGGTCATGTTTGTTTTTAACTCAGCGTTACATCGTAATTCTCCCCCCTGTTAGAGCGGCTACATTCCTGATTATACAGCACCATTAAAGCTAGTTTGCTGAGAAATCCATTACAGAGGGTGTTTGTGCTGAAAGAGCCACTCGTTGCTGCTAGATAATGTTTAATGGTGAATGTAAACAGCGGCGCGGGGGGACTGTGAGTGTGTGTGTGTTTGCTTTGGTGTGAGAGGTCAATAATGTTGCACAAATTGCGTTGAGCCACAAATAAGCCTTACGAGTGTGTTTATGCTCATTAAAGGTTGAACAAGACATAACTGCAGAGTGCCATGGTGAACTAACTGCATCCTCCCTCCACTTTCTCTGCTCTTTTTGAGACTTTTTTAAAGATATTTATTATAAAGATACTTTTTATAAAGATATTCTATAAATTTTTGAACCTTATTCCTAAAGAGCAAAGTAATATTGACATTTACTTTGATTTAACAGGCAAAAAAACTGGAGTCCAGGCACCAAAACTATTGTGAAATGATTTTCATCATAATAAAAGAAAAAAAAAAACTTTTTTGTGAATCATGTCACTCCCTGAATTGTCTGATAGTTGGCTCATTTTATAGGAGCTAAGGACTCAAAAGCTTCCGTATTTGCTGATCTATAAATGAGGAGAGTTAATGGGTGAAGGGCCGGTGACTGAGGGTGGAGCAGAGGGACACACAGTTTTTTCCAGTTTCACGTAAAATTACTGACAAAACCTCATCTCTAAGTCCAATGCATGTCTCAAAAAAATATGAAAAACTAACTTGTGTGACGGTCCATCTCTCCTTCATATGAAGTCTTAAATTATGTGATTCATCTGTTTTTTTCTTATCTTTCAGACACAAATGTTTAGCCTCTTGAATCAGATTAAAGTTTAACTAATGATAAGAGTTTATTAGCTTATGAATCTTATATTGTGTAATGGTGATAACAGAAACAGCTGAACAAATTATTTTATAACAGTGTTGTAACTCTTGATAGATGACCTGGAAAACTGTATGATCAAAAAATACCAAACAATAAAATTACGAACATCCAGCCACCCTGATTGTGGACAACAGATTAAGACATAAACATATTTACTGGTGACTTTGTATCTTAGAGTTTATAGCACACAGACAATTTCAGGCGAGTGAAATAATGTGTCTTAGGCTGATGCAGTCGTAATTCTCACCTGACAACAGCTTCTCCCCCGGTCCTTTTCAGGGTGTTCGGGTTGCGGATCAGTTTGTCCAGCATGTTGACAATCTGTCCAAACTTCGGCCGGTCAGCTCTTTCTCTCTGCCAGCAGTCCAGCATGAGCTGGTGGAGCGCCACGGGGCAGTCCATGGGCGGGGGCAGCCGATAGCCCTCATCAATAGCCTTGATCACCTGAAAACAACATCAATGAAGTGGTGAGTAACTTTGTGTCTGACTGCGTTTGTTTGGAGAAAACTGTTTGTTAAATTTCTGTTGATTAAATTTGTTGTCAGCATCTGTGGTATTAGGCGTGAACCCAGTGTTTTCTCTGAATGATTTACTGCTTTTGTGTTATCACCCGTGTTGGTAATTTAATCATGTAACTAAGTTATGAAGGATTTTTACAAATCCCCCCCACACACACACACACACACACACACACACACACACACACACACACACACACACACACACACACACACACACACAAACACACACACACACACACACACACACACACACACATCTCACATTAGGGTGTTATCATTTGAGCTCACACATTGCACCCTAATGCAAGATTCATGATGGTCTGCACATAATTTAATTCCTTCAGACTTACGTCTTGGTTGCTCATATCCCAGTATGGTCTCTCGCCGTATGACATCACCTCCCACATGACGATGCCGTAGCTCCACACATCGCTGGCCGAGGTGAACTTTCTGTAGGCGATGGCCTCTGGGGCTGTCCAGCGGATGGGAATCTTCCCTCCCTGAAATTGAAAAAAGGGGCTGATTAATGAAAGCCGACAAGTAAGGTGACGCACAGACAGACCACTTGCTGTCTCAGGAACATGCTCACATACACACACACACTCACCCTGGTGGTGTATGCAGCCTCAGGGTCGTCTTCCAGTACACGGGACATGCCAAAGTCGGACACCTTGCAAACCAGGTTGCTGTTGACCAGGATGTTGCGAGCTGCCAGGTCGCGGTGAACGTAGCTCATGTCTGAGAGGTACTTCATTCCTGATGCAATCCCACGCAGGATGCCGACAAGCTGGATGACGGTGAAGCGACCATCGTTCTTCTACAGAAGGAAAAACAACATGATTGAAAGCTTTTCTCATGAGAATGTATGAAGTATGTGTTATATTCCACTATAATTACTTTTAAACATCATCACGGCTGAACTGTACATGAAAGGTTGTTTTTCTTTCCATCATCTGAGTGCAAAACAATACATAAGTCCTTATCTGCTTATATCTGCGTACACACACCACTCAGTGACAACTTTAAACTAGAAAAGCACTAAGAGAGCACAGACCTCTGCCAAGCATATTGTGGTTGTCATGGGACACTTTCGTCCTACTTTAATGTTATACTCCCTTTCAGCAGACTGTCTGCTACAATTTGGTGTTAGTTGCAGGTTTGTACCATAATTTGTTACCTGACAGTGTTGAAAATTATGATGACCCAGTATGTATCTCATATTCTAGATCTTAGTATCCAGAAAATTGCCAGGAGCTGGATTGTACTCTAACATCTGTCAGAAATTATGGTGACCTTGTCTTGTATTGTTTTGCAAAGCAATCCAACCATTTATCATGGTAATAACAGCCCTATCTAAGGATGATAAGGAATCCTTTAAAAAAGTCCAGGATCCAGTCAGTAATCCGGATCACCTCCAGAATCTAATCACTTCTCCCTTATCCCATTTTGAACATTCCCTGAATTCTTCTTTAAGATCCGTTTGTTACAATTTGAGTTATGTTGTTCACAAACAGACAAACTCTCCCAAAAACACAACCTCCTTGGCGGAGGTAATTATTCAAACATTTTTAGTCTTCTCTAACTTTTATCTCCCTTCTCTGTCACTGTGTACTGCATAATCTCTGGAAAAGGCACCATAGCATCATCTGAAAACCAGAAGTTTAGTGAACCCTGAAGGTAAAACCCGAGCCAACCAATCACCTTGTCAGAAAAACAGTAAGTCGATCAAGGGGAGGATAAAGATTAGGGGGAATGTTTGTGAACGAACACTTGTAATTTCAGGTGGATGACATTACAGAGATAAGATGGGATCAGCACGCTTCAGTTCTATCACACACACACACACATAGGTACACACACATGTGCAGACAGAAACGCATGACTGACCCTTAGGAATGCATCCAGCGATCCGTTTTCCATGTACTCGGTGATAATCATCACTGGCTTACCTAGAAAGAGGGAGAGGAAAAGAGTGAGAGAATGAAAGGCGGATGATTATGGTGGTAAACGATGCACATCACAGCCCGACGTAGCAGGGGGGTCTCAGGGGAATGTGTGTGTATGTGTATGTGTGTGTAAGACCATCCATCTCTGTCCCGTAGTGATTTAATTAGCTCAGTGTTACGGTTGCCCTGACGTCTCTCGTCTTTTCCTGCACATGCAAAGGCATCTCTACTGAAACAAAACACCACTACACACACATACACACAGATACACACACTAGCTTGTGTTTATGCAAATATGTACTGACGTTGGATGCATTATCCAAAGTGTCATCACAGTCAACCTCCCAGAATCCCTCTGACTCCCTATTTATGTCACTCACTGTCCCTTTGCCCTCTTTCTCCTCTGCCAATTTTGGACGCATCTGTCACTCTCCTGCCAGCTCCTCTATGTTTCTCCGTCTCTAAATACTCTCCCCTCACTCTCTTTTCCCCTCCGATCCCTACCACTGCCACTCCTCTCTGGCCTTTTTCACCCCGTCCCTCTGTCATCTCCTCTCCGTCTCTCCTGGGGGATCGTCTGTGTCTTTATCTGAGCCGGGGCAGGCGACGGGGAGGGTGGACATTCCCTGGTGGGTCTCTTTCTGTCTTTGTCTCATAGGATGGGGGGGAGAAAAGCGGGCATGAGGAAAGGAGAGAGGAAGAGGAGAGAGGAAAAAAAGGAGGGAGGGTGGCTTGTTTTTGTCCCAAATGGCAGCAAGCTGGTGCGTAACCAGGCATGGCGGCAACACATGCTGAAAAAAGCGAAACTGTAAATTCCAGTGAGAGCAGTGCCGTCTGATTTCAAGCAGCTCTGTTAAGGTGGACTTAAATGCTCAGTACATTTAGGAAAGTGCTGACTTACAGCTAAAGTCTAGTGTGAAAACTCTCATGCACTCCTGCAGAACGCTTACAGCAGCGACGGCTGAGCAGTTGGCAGCTGAGGTCTGGAAGGTGAAGTTCCTCCACTCCACAGCAGGCCTTAAGCCGTGCCAAGAGGCCGTCAGTCACCGCCTTACCCGCCGCGTGATTGGCACTCCATTAATTACGGGGCACTCCGGCAATGCCCCAAAAAGAGGAAGTGAAGTTAAAGTTGGGGGAGAGCTGGGGGCTCTCTTTGTCAGCCATCTTTGTTCCCTTTGTTGCGCGTCTCTGCCCCAGGGCGGCCGTTGATTGACAGCTCCCCAATCAAGTCTGAGGAGCGTCTGACCTGCGACCTTAAACTCTCGCCTCCACAGCCCCGCCCTCTTCCTCCCTTACCATTTGCATGCTAATTCCTTGTTTACTGAATACGCCCTGCCGCCTTTGGCAATGAACTCTGGGCAAGGGCCCCGCCAATGGGCCGATTATCACCTGCCAACAAAACCAGGGCAGAGAGGAATAAAAAATGCAACAGGGGTACAATATTGGGGGAACGTTGAGCAAACGCTCTCCAGAGGCTCTGGCGTTTGCAGAGAACAAAGATCGGGCTCTTAAACGCAGATCATTTTCAAATTAGCACGCTCTTACTTTATGTAAATCAGCTGTTAAACATATCACGTCTGAGCTCTAATAGGGCAGAGAGTTTAATTACATGCTAGCATGATGGAAACATTAAGTATATCCAAGCTTCAAGACGGAGGAGTCCAGCCAGCAGTCCTCAGTGAGACGTTTTTGCACATTTATGTATTTCAGTGCCTATTTGGAGTTCCTCCATAATTAATAAGGCTTAATTGGCTCTGTTGGACGTGCCAGCAAACTGAGGCCAGATTGAGAATTCCCTTTAACTTGATTGTAATGGAGAGGGGAGTGCAATTCAAATAATGGATTTTTAATAGATTCCACTGACACTCTCAAGTGTGAAGGACTAATTTACCCAAACTTTGTGTCAAGCTCTGAGGAGCAGGAGTGGAAGAGGTGGAAAGAGAGTTATCTGATGATCTCCTTGCTTTGGCTGCTGTCACTGCTGCGTATCTCACCGTCTTTGTCTCTTTCTTTTCAATCCACCGGTTCAGCAGTTTTACCTCCCTGCACTTTCCCTCGCTGTCTTCTACGCTGCTTTTCTCCGTCTTTCCGTGAATCCATCAGGCGCTAACCGCCCCCCTGTCTCTTCCTCTCCACATCTCTATTTGCGCCCTCCCTCTCTGCTGCTTGTCTCCGGTTTCCCTCCCTTCCTCCTGTCCATCTGTCCACCTTTTCTCGCTGGTTCCTGCTTTCGTCTCTGTGAGGTCTGAGAGGTCATTCCCTGCGCTGAGAGGTGTGATAGGTGATAAGCAATTCAGCCTGTGCTGCTGTTCACTTTCAGCTCAGGCTAGGGCCAAGTGTGTGTGTGTGCGTCCACCCAAAAGTGTGTGTGTGTATGCAAGAGTGAAAGAGACAGCGTTATCTAGCGCAGATAGAACAGGGCTGTTGTGTCACGACACATTAAGGCACTTCATCCATCTAACCTGCGCACTATCAGCTACGGTAACACTCACACACACATGCATCCAATCGAAGACGCACAGACGCTGCAGTGGCATGTGGCGACAAGACAAGACATCCACACACACACACACACACACACTTCTGGCTGAACAAACAGCATCAGGGAAGGTGTAAAAAGTAGGAAGAACAAAAAGAGGGGAGTGCCAAGGGCAGAGAGGGGGAATTGGTCGGTGCTTTGTGGCCGAGCAGCAGCAGATAGAGGAGGGATAGAGTATCACTCCCTAACCCCAAACACATTTACCGCTGACACCATGATTAATGAGCCCAGTGCCACGCTACAGGGCCTGTTTCTGGACCCATTAGACCGCCTACTCAACTACCAGGCTACCTCTAGCTCCCCCCACCTCACCAGCGTTAGACCCCTTCCATCTGGACACAGACCACCTGGGGATACACTGGATGGGACAAAACGCAAGTGCATGAATTTTAACGCAAGCCCTGAGACTTCTGAGTGGTTTTAAAGCTCAAGATGTCCCTCTAGGCTTTGTTACAGATTAATCATTTTATTTTATAGCCTAGTGTCTGCTTTGTATTTAATAAATTGGCATCAAAACAGTTTAAGCATTTAAAATTCCTCGCTTTTTTGCAGTTTGTCTGGTGTTTTCTTAAAGCAATTTAACTGTAACTCAAATAAAAGCTCTGTGTCCCATTTTTTTTAAATTAAATTAAAGTTAAAGTGGCACTTTCAGAAGCTGAAACCACTTGAAGTAGTCTTTTTCTTACCTTTTTGTCATTAAAATAGATCACTGCATCATTTCCAGAGGGAAAGAAGGAGTATGCAAACATTCAAACACGCACTGCCACACACACACACACACCTTTTGCTCAGCTAAGATCTGTTTGTCCCTGCACTCACCCTTCTCCAAAGTCACCTAAAAACCGCAGACGTGGTTTGTAATGATTTATTGTTCCAATTTTTCAAGGAAGGAAGGGGACAGCAGAAATGAATGTCCTTTCAGTGTTATTATAATAAAATAGTCATTGTGTGTAAATGTGATTGTGTGTGTGTGAGCAATCATTTCTTGCAGCGATGTAGTTTTCCATTATTTAGAAATGAAAACCCAACACCTGTCACCCCTCTGTGCGTGTGAGGTAAATAAAATGTTGTGCTGAACCTACATTTGGTGACTACGCCCTCCAGGTGGATGATGTTCGGATGGTCAAACTGTCCCATGATGCTGGCCTCAGACAGGAAGTCCCTCCTCTGCTTGTCTGTGTAGCCGGCTTTCAGAGTCTTGATGGCCACGCAGATCTCCCTCTTGCCTGGCATCTTCAGGCGGCCGCTGCAGACCTCCCCGAACTCCCCTGCGAAACAAACACGATCCGGTTTGAAACATGGAGCGATGAAACACAAGCACTCTGATACCAAAGTGCTTGGATGATAAATCACATCAGGACGGGAGTTTGAGAAAGTGTGTGTGTGTATGTGTGTGTGTGTGTGCACAGGTTAGAAGGGGTCCACTTTAAACATTGATCAGGGTCTCTAATCCCTCACGCTCCCTCCTCCCTTCAGCCACTGAAGCAGAGAGAGGGGGAGAGGAAATGGATATTGATTCTTTCTCTTTATTATTTTGTCATTGGATGACTTTTCTGTGGCCACAGGAATAGCGAGGACAACATATTTAGCCTCTTATAGCTTTCTTTCCCTTTTTTTCTGCAACTGAAGCTCTCTAAATGCCGACTAAATGTTGTTGTTCAGGAAAACAAACATTTTTTATCCTAAAGGAGAGCACATAAAAGCCTCCACAGCCAAACATGACTCACCAGAGGCAGATTATTTGCATGAAGCGAATACCAAATATATGATTATCCAATTAGGTGGATGCTTTTATCCAAAGTATGTTACATTACGCTAGACTGAAAAAGCTTCCCATAAAACTTCACTTATAATAATTTGTTTTAAAAATGGCTCAAAGAATCACAAACAAAAAGCAGCTCCTCACCGATGCCAATGACTTTTTCGATCTTGATGCAGGAGGCATCGATCTCTTTGGCAAACTCTCGGACAGCTTGGTTTGGGTCCTCGTAGGTAAAGGGGTCAACGTAGATCCTCACTCCTGAAGGAAGGAGTACAGAAAGAAAGAAAGAAAGAGAAGAAGGAAGGAAGTGAAAAAAGAAAGAGAGAGTGAAAAGTGAAGGTTAATTCATTCCGGCAACTACACTCCATCTGTTCTTTATTTCCATCATGCTGCAGGCTACACCGCCTTCCTCTGTGGAACCTCTCCTCCTCCTCCTCCTCCTCCTCCTCCTTTCTTCTCTCCATACCTCGCTTCACACTAACTCCATTGCTTGTCATGTCACTGTGGCTGACTCAGATGAAGACGGAGCTCATTAGCTTGAAATTTTTGTGGGACACAAATAACAATGCTGATGACTTGATAATGAGGTGTTTGGAGCGTGCAAGTGTGCAAGAACATTAACTTCAGAATAGTTGCTGTGTTTTTCCCTCTCATTTTACGGGCTTCATTTGCAGTTTAGATTGAATGCACATGAACACACCTGACAGCGCTAATGTTTTTCAATTACAGAGCGTGTGGGTGGAGTGTTAACTAGGACTTACCTTGATGTAAGTGCTTCTCTTCGTCAGAGTCCTGCTTGGCCTTGCTGTACTTACTCCTTCTGGGGGCAAAAACAGCAGGGCGGTCAGTCACAGTCACAACAGCAGGAACAAGGATTTCACTCTTCAAATGTCAGCGAGGATGTGTCAGAGAGAAAAGCAAAGATCTGCTTGAAAGTAATATTTAATGAAAGATTAATGTCTGTAAAGCCATATTAAAACTTCAACCAAACACTTAAGAAGCAATTACTTATGCGAAGTGGAGGCACAATCACTGATTACTGAAGAGACTTTGATATGCTCAATTTAAATTATTGTTCTATAAATTATTAATCAAAAGGAACTCATTACTAAGGCAGTAATGGGCTAACTTTCTTTGTCATGGTTAAATCTGCTTTTTTCAGCTCTGAGAACAAGAGGATGGCAAGAATTTTTCAAACATTTACATAAATACACTTTTAGACTCCGTCAAGCATTAAAAGGATAATTTATAACACTTTGACGTCTGTCAGCGTGGGGGTGCATTGAGAAAGGGTTAGCATAGCTTAGCATATATTAACCGAAGCAAAGAAATCAGAGAGCCTGGTTCTGTCCAAACACAATTTTTGAACCACTTAAGCTCATAAATATCAGCAAAGACTTAACAAGTACTGCTTTGGCCACAGGGGGCGCCAAAAACAATAGAAAAACACAAATGTTTAGTTTTCGCTTGAACTTAAAATTCTGTAACTTGACTTTGTAAATGAACAGGTATAAATGTTCCATATAATGACTTAAGTTGTCTACATCATGCTGTTGATGTCTTTTACACAAGGCTTTAAATTCATTGGCTAAAGCACCGCACACCCAGAATCTTTGGCAGATATGTAGCCTCCAAAGCCGCGTTTCCACCAAGCAGACCTGTTCAGTTCGGTTTGTCTCGGTAGGGTGCGCATTTTGTGGCATTTTCACTGACTTATCCCGGGACAGATCCCCAAATAGCCAAGACGAGCCGTCCCACTTTTTGGGACCCTTTCCTATGGGTGCCAGACCGAACCGATCCGCTCTCGGAAGGTGGAGCAACAACACTGCAGACCGTTGATTGGCCGAAAGTTTTTCTCCTCTGTTGGATTTATTAGCTGGGTAAACTGTGTCGCGCTGCTACGGCTTCACGCTATCATTGAAAGGTGTGGCTTTTGACACCCGGCTTACACGCCGCCTACCACGAGAGGGCACAGTTTGCTGTGGAAACGCAAAAGGGATCAGGCTTAACTGTACCAAACCATGCCAAACCGGACTGCTTGGTGGAAACGCAGATTTACTTCCCCCTTTTCTCTTTAGGGATGATAATGAGGGGCAGCACTGTTCAACTGTTACCTGAGAAGGTGTAGACTGATGCAGATAAATGCAGAGGTGGAAAAACACCAAAACAAGTGCACCAGAAAAACCAGCGCCAATACATTGCACAAAATATCAAGAGTTTGACTCCGAACAAGAGGGAGCAAGGTGCTGAGATTTTGCAACTAACACCAGAGTAAGTGGTTTGTCCAGTCCTAACTTTGGACATCTTGACACTCAGGTGGAAACAACTGAGGGGTATAAAAGGGAGATAGTTTTTCAGCTCCTATAGTAACAGTCATAAAAGAGCCAGGTCAAATAGCCTTAAACAAGCCATGTTTTCCTATGGATGAGCTGCAGAAAAATGCAGACTTTTTTGCTTCCATATTAGAAAGGTTGCAAGGATGAGCAATATATTAAGAACTAAGCAACAAAAATAATCATTTCAATCATCTGAGACCTTTAAAATGCTGTTTAGATGTTGAGGGTTAACACTCTAAATTATATATATATATATATATATATATATATATATATATATATATATATATATATATATATATATATATATATATATATATATATGTGTGTGTATGTATGCACAATATAGTATTTGCAATGCTAAACTGTGCAATTCTGTAAATGAGAGTACTGACGGTCTTTTTTTCTTGTACTGCTTTATAATCATCAGTGCATCAACTGTTAATAGATTTACAATGTGTAATGTGAGTTTATTTACATATCCCTGCTCTCTGTTTGGGTCAAACACATTCTTAAGCATAAGGTTTATAAACCTAATTCTTTATTTCCTAGTTTCTAGAAGAAGCTGCAATAAAATGCCTCTCAACCAGGAGCATCCAGTGCTTTCATTTACAGTCTTTATATGATTTCCCTTGGTAATAATTCTGTCTCCCTTTCAGTAAACATAGGCTTATGCTTGTAATGGGCTCTTTTTTACTGTGTGGTGTTATTACTCCGACTCTTCAGTATTCTTTGGTTATAAGGGGCTTTGAATGGCGCTTAGCATTCAGCAGCAAATCAATTCTAGAAAAACTGCTCTTAAATCTATCTGAATCCCTCAGGCAGCCTGACACCTGTGCTTATATTGATGTGCCGGGGTCAGTAGTGGAAATGACCAGATGTGCGAGACATTGTCCTCCTCTATGCTTGTGTAATGATGGTAAACGGCTACGTGATTACAGTCCCTCCCCACAATCACAGGATGGCCGCGGCAGCACAATGACAGTGGCCGTCACATGCATATAAAGAAGGCAGAGACAACCACCTGCTTGGCTGTGAAGAGACGCAATCAACAACCTCCCCCTCTTTTACTCCTCATCATTCTCAGCACCAGTACGCACATGCACACAAACAATGCTCTGGTTTCCATATAGAGAGGCACACTACCACACACACACACACACACACATGAAGGCATTAAGTAAAGCCATAAAAAGTGACGTGCAGAAATCAGCACACACACTGTTAATGCTCCCCTTCCCCCGCACACACAGAGGTAATTCCTTTTTTGACATAAAGACATGCACACAGACACACACATGGGGGAGTGTGGTTAACACCCTGAGGTGAGGCAGCCCCATCTGCATGTAATCCCATCTGTGTGACGGTGCTTTGTCCTGCTCCCTGGTTAACACCCTGAGATTGGGTCACTGCAAATCCACCTGATGCCTCTGTGTCTCCCTCACGCTCCCTTCTCTGTATTCTATCTGCTACTTTTCACTGCCTGCTTATCTCATTGTCCACCTTCCTCTCCCTCTTCCTCTCTTTTTTTTTTCCTCTTCTCCTCTAGTTCTCTTCACGGCGGTCAGCAGGAGAAAATAACCAGCGGCAGGATTACAGCCACTAGCTGAGCCATGGAGGGAGAGGGATGGGAGGATGTGGAGGACAGGGAGCGAAGGGTCGCTGATTGCATCTCTTCAGCTGTCGGGGCTGTCAATCACGTCTCCGGTGTGGCGAGTCATCACTCATCCGATGTGAGTGAGAGTGCTGCATTGGCTGTCTGGATTAGTGTGTGTGTGTTTTTGTGTGTTTTTGTCTGTTCCCTGACAGCTACTTTTCCTGGTGCTAAGCAAGACATCGCTCACCTGGGAGGAAAGAGAGTGGGACAGATAGCAGAAGGGACAGACAGGATGAGGCTCACCTCCTGCTGATGACGAAAGCACTGATGAGGATGATGAGAAGGACCACGCTGCCCACGACTGACACCAGCAACACCGTGGAGTTGGCCCCGTCGCCTATGATGGGAGCTGGAACTAGGGGAAAAGGATGGAAAGATGGGGGAGCAGGTAGAGAAAAGATGGGGGTTGGATGGACAGAGACAAAGAGCTAGGTCAATATGATTTGCCTCCATCGAGCAGCCACACATGAGAGGCCAGTAAACAGTCTGTGTTTGTCAAAGTCATTGACAGCTCCTCCCACTTCCTCCCCTCATCTCCCTTCCTATAGCCTTCCATTGAAAGACAATGACGGCCCATTAGAATGTGTGCTTGACCAAGTCCTTATTATGCACTGCTGTCTGGATCTGCATGACAAAAGGGACATCTGGACTTAACTGTAAGCTGGCTGACAGCGTTGTGGAAATTTTGCACCAGCTTATACCTATTTTTTCTTCTCCTTATTTTTTTTTAGATTTTACTCAGAAATACAACATTTATTTCAAAGAGCTGGGACTTTTGTGAATGTAAATAAAACAGAACTAGTTTCATAAATTATCTTAACTTTGCATTTAATTGGAAATAGTGACGGACAGCATAGGAAAATCTTTACCTCCATTTTAAATTTGAGGTTCAAAACACATTTGAAAGAAGTTGGAACAGGGGCATGTTTACCTTTTTGTTTCTTCACCTTTTTTTTTATTTACAGCAATCTCTAAACTTTTGATAACCAGGGATTTTGTCTCTGAAATCAGAAAGTAAATTGTTTTTCAAGTCTTGCTTGGTTAAGAGTTTTAGAAACTCAACATTTTGGACTCTCCTCTGACATACTTTTGTTGTCATACAAGGGATGGGTACTGAATTAGGTTCTTTTATAAGTACCAACCGATTTCTGTTGAAGGTACCTGGTACCGATTCACATAGAACCAAAAGGTACCATATTTAGGTACCTAAATGCATCCTTTTAACTGTGAGGGAGTGGAAAAACAGGAAATTTTCCATGCTGGACGTGAACACAGCATTTCTAGATTATTGAAGAATAAATATGTTAAATTGAAAAAAATATATATTTTATTATTAAACAAATTGATGTGTTTTACCACATAAACACAAAAAAGTACCAAAAATTGGTACCATTGAGTACTGGTACTGATTGCCAGGTACCGAGTATTGGTACCATGTTGTTTCAAATGTGAAAGGTATACATTCCTATGTCATACTCATTGTTATCAATAACAGACAAGTCCAAGCTTCAGGTTAACCACTTTAACACCTGGGCTCCACTACTTTAGATCGTGAAATTCTCTATATCTTCATTTTAGTACTTTAAATGCTGTCCTTCCACCATTTGTAACAAAACACTGAATAAATTATTTGTAAATGTTTTTTAATCAGCATTTCCCACAGTGCACATTTTTAAAAAAAAATCATGGTTGTGTTTGTCAACATTTTGGCCTAAAAGCAAATCTAAAAAAGACTGTTTCTATTTATTTTAGCAGCTCTTTGCGTTGCCAATTTGGTATTCTGACCAGAAATCCACCATGTAGTCTCTGTTCCTGTTATTTTTCTGAGCGTGTTAAAATTTGGAGCCTGGCAGCAAAACTGAAAACCTCTTTTTGGCTTTGAAATCAGAACATTAGGCGACAAAAAGAGTAAGAATTACCTAGCAGCAGTTTTTTTTGGTTAAAATAGCCGATAATGTATCAAACATTACACCCGCTGAGGTTAAACCCCGGTTACCACATCCAGTGAGACTCATCGCAACTTGAATAATGGAAGCGATCAAGTTGCCAGTCAGGTTCTGGGGCAGAATATCATTTATCTTTTATAGATGACAGCTATTTTGATGAATGGCTCTACTATGAAGGAGAGAACCTCGTAAAAGATGCTATCACTGCAGAGTTCTCCAGGACTGGGTGTGACAGAGCCGGAGTTAAGTGTCTGACTCTGCAGCACACCAGAGTCATTAAAGCGGGTAGCTAAACTCACCAGAGTTGGTCATGAACTCAAACGGGCTGCTGAAATCCCCGTAACCGGCGGCGGTGCGAGCACGCACATGGAAGACGTAGGTAGTGAGAGGAGTGAGACCTTTGATATCTGTGTTCCTTGATGAGGTCTTGATGATTCTGTAGCTTCTTTCATTTTGGTCCTGGGGATGACAAACATAGAGAAACAATGATGAGTACGTTCTACAGTCAAAGCTTAAGATGTTTTTTTCAGAAAAAACATGACATGAGATCTCACCTTCTCGTAGTACTTGACCTCATACTCCAGGATGACCCCGTTGGCTCTGTCTGGTGGTTGCCAGGCCAGCGAGATGGTGTGTCTTGTTATATCCTTGGCTTGTATGGAAGTCACTGGCGAGGGAGCTAGTGGGATGATCAGAGACGACAGAAAAAACAGAAACACAAATTAAGCCAACTGCTTTATCCAAGTCCCTGTTGCTGTTTTCAGCCTCGGAGACACTGAGTCTCTTTTGTGCTGCTCTCCTAAATCTCCCACTCCTCAGTCCTGCTGTGAAAGTCAAACACTGAGCCAGGCCACAAGGCAGTCGCTTCCATTTGTCTTTGAACTTGGCTTCTACTCAAAATTGGAGGCGCTACAGAGCTACAGAGCCACACAGCAGAATCCCCGGAGCTGAAGAGAATAGCAATACGCTATTTCTTAACTGATGCTCGGCATCAATAAAAGTGATCCAATTTCACTTCGACAGACACTGGCATGTCAGGCTCTTTTCCTACACGCTGGTAAAATAATGTGTAACTTCATTTTCTGCAGATACTCAGGTCACCCTGGGAAACCCACACTGCTTTAAAGTCTGCCTCAAAATGCTCAGATTGAGCTGGATGCCTTATTTTCTCTCTCTTTTTTTGTCTTCAAGAGAGCAAATCAATTGGGTTTCATTAAAGCTCCAGCGAGCGATCTTATCTCAAACCCCTTTCTGCTGCAGCTGATAATGAGGCCATATTTCAAGAAGCAGTGCTATCTGCGTTCAGACGCCTTTAACATGTGAAGGTTAAAGCACAGATAATGGCTTACACTCAGCCCCCACCTCCTCCTCCCGGAGTGGAACCGCTGCACAAATCAGACCTCTATCTGCAGGGAGTGTGACAACGCCAAAATTGGGTCATACGCACTCTTGACACTACAAAGAAAAACTCACGGGCATGGGAAAGATAGCATGGTAAACAGAGAAATACTCATGTACAGAGAGGGTTTTGAGCACAGAAGAAGATGTATGGGATGGAGGAACAGAGTGAGGAACAGAGAGCTGCATGGTTTAAAATACAACTCAGGTGCAGGCAGAGCAGGGACACAGGGAAACACATGTCTTCTGTTCTTAAGGTTATATGATCTGGGCTTGTATGCATGTCCAGACATCAGCGGGGAAAACAGACCGTTTGTACTACCAGTGGGTAGTGGTTTGCATGAGCCAGGTTAATGCCCAAAAGAGCGTTAAATGTAACGGAGGTAGATCCCACCATTGCAGGCCATAACGTCAGGATTACTGTGCCCGTTTGAAGGCAGACATCTCGCGAAGCGTTACAGTGGACAATCCTTTAAAAAGTGGCAATGTGCAGCCATACAGCAACTTTAGATTTAGGAGACAAGACATTTTTTCAGTGAGCAGATGAGATAAGGGAGACCATCGAAGTCTCAAACCAGCAAGGCTTGCTGCCCTCAGTTTAACAAATTTGATTCGCTCTTTGCTTTTATGCATCTGGATCTTTTCAAGATGTGTGTGGTAAAATGTTGGAGTTAATAAACTGCTTTAAGAGTTATTCATGAAGACATTGCTGTGGTGCTTGTTCCGCAAAGTAGTTTCCTTATAGCATATTTTATTATTGAGGTTTTCTACTGTGCGCTCGGAAACACCACACGCATTTACTCTGTTTAAGACTGCCAAACTTTCTCTTTCTCTTTGTTTACCCAATTGACTCACTGATAACAGCTGTTTGTATATTCTTGTTATAAAATTTCCATTTCTTTTTCTGAAAAATGTTTTTCTTGATCTTCTCTCAGTCACTGCTTGCCAGTTTTATAGCTGTTTATGAGTGGTAGACATGCACAGTTTGAATTTTTTTTCCAGGAGGTTCCCCTTAAGTATGACGTAATCTTCCCCTTTGTCTCTTTTATGGTGTAATTAGTTAGCTGGCCGATTATTTGCAGTCATGCAGCCAAACGGGCCGTTCCTTCACAGAATGTAAGGACTATTGGTCCCGTTTGTTTAATGACTGAACGTGCATAAGAGCCCTGGAAAGTATCCACAAGATCTGATCATATACAGGACAAAGTATCACATTCAAAAGAAACGTCTGCTGGTGCTCAGGTAGCGTTTTAATGAGTCTTCTGCTCTTAAGGAGAGAATCTTTGACCTCTGATCCTCGGTGGTACTGTAACCTTACTCGTTCCAGACCATCTGCCTTTTAAAAAATTACAGTGGAATGATTAATGAGGGGTTCACGCTCCACTGATTATGATTGGATTATCTATGACATTATATACATTCTCATCACTTTGACCAGGGGCTCCAGGGAGCCAAGTCTTCAAGCTAACGTTAACAAAACCCTGCTTTTAGCTGCGGATTGAGTTCAAACAGGCCTGGAATTCAAGTGCCAGCCGCAGATTGAGTTTCAGCGGGGTGAAGAAGCTGCATCGAAGGGGGGGGGGGGGGGGGGGGGGGGGGGGGCTGGGATGGAGATGGAGAGGGATGGGATTGCAGACATCTCTTGGTAAATAGATTAACCCAAGGTTGTGTAATCCTGTTGGCCTAATGTGTTGCGTCTGCGTTAAACAATTAGATGGCGGCCATTTGTATCCCTCCGATCAATCTTCCCCGGCAGCAAGAGCCAATTTGAAGGCCCTCCTGGGGCCGAGCGAGGACGTTCTGGCTCAGAGAGAAAACCCCTGAGAGGTCACAGGCCTTCGTTCCCCAGAGGTAATCCACACATCCATCTTCCCTCCAAAGATGACAGATATGGCAATTTAATCTTGTTCCCCTCCTCTTGTTGCATTTTTATTTTTCCCTGGACTAATGTGAGGATAAAGATGAGTGATTTTCTGAGTGGTCCCTTCTGAGGTTCCATACGTGAGAAACCAAGGTTGAAAACAGCCCAAATGCTGAACAGGTGATCCATCAAGGCCAAGGTTTATGACGTATTAAAGATGATTTAGCCAGAGGAATGTTCAAAAACAAAGCAATACACATGATGAATGTAGGAAAAAAACTGGCAAACCATGTATGCACAAAGTGTGCGGAGCTGATGCAAGACAAACCTGACACCCTGAACAGAGAGAAGTTTAACCTGAGGCTGTTACTCGGGCAGACAATGCTCAACAAGCTGGCATCGCTGCAAATGAATTTCAATTATTTGGGGGCAGATCTGTAATTTCTTACAGCCCTCTTAACGCGTGGGCTTCACACGCAGATGGAATAATAAGTGTTAGATACAATGAATATTCAAATCTCGTCTCAAAATTGTGGGCTCCGAAGAAATTAAACCCTTCTGCAGCCTGCAACGCTGACAGACACACTTACAGTATACACACAGACGCCTACTTCACCAAACAAAAGACCTCATTACTCAAACAGCTAGACCCTTTATCTTAAAAACCAAAAACTCTACAAGACTACCTTTGCATACATTTCTGCAAGAAAACATTTCAAAATGGTGTTGGGCTTTGTTTCTGCACACATCCTCTGCAGATGTTTCTGATGTTTCGTCCCCACGTTGATGGATCACGGTGAAGTAAGCAAGTTTGTCATTGCAAGGATGTTTGTGCTGTGAGGAGCAGCTGTGGCCAACACAAGCAGTCGCGCAAATATGCGGTTGATAGCAGTTTGACATTAAGGAACACTGGGGCCACACAGCACATGTGGTTGCCAGATTGAAGCCTGGTTGCCAGATTGGAGTCCCTTGATTTTGCTGCCTCTGAAGGAAAAATAGCCGAGGTGGGAGCTGTTTGTCAGGATGTCGAGAATTCAGCTCCCGCGTATGAGATCCTCCTCCCCAGTCTATAAAGTCTGCTTCCATCTCCCCGAACACATTTCCACATGTCCCGTATGTCTGTCAGATTTTGCCAGAGATATGGAAACTCACACATATGGGCTGACGGACGTGCCCACACACACTCGCGCTCTCGCATGCACTAATTCACTTTCAGTCACCTGAGCCTGCCAAGTATTTTGTATGGAGACATAAACACCTCTGACTCTCTGACTTTCTTTCCCTCTTTCTCACACGTACACACAGAAAGAGCTTGATCCCATAAAAAGGGGGGAAAACATCCATTTACAGCCAGGGGTCAGTTCAAAGCCTGGACATCCCCCCTCTCTACTCTCTCCTCTCCTCATGCAGCGGGGTGAAAGGGTTACAGCCCGGCCGATTTACGACTGAGGAATTGTTCATGGCTAGACGTGGAATCTGACCTCTGCACACACATGCCTGGTCACAGATGTGTGTGCATACACTTTAACAACACTTAAGTCTTAATTTTTCCCCCTCTCATCTATTTCTTCCTCCAAAAGAAAAAAAAAATACATCCCGCCCTAACAACCTGCCTACCTCACTTCTTTTCCTCTCACTGAAATCTGAACTTTTCTGGAAAGGCGCTGGCGGGGGTTTCTCTTCCACAGCACTTATAAATCCTAATAAATCTATCATAATAAATGTGTAATCCACGGTGTCTGGATGAGGGGAGGCGATACAGGGAGAGGGACAGCCACAGATGACTGCCTGGATTACCAGCGGCTGAAACCAGAGCTTCCAAAGCCTCTACCAAGCATTAGCAGGAAGAAATCCAATCAGTCTGGAGCTATTCTCTTTAACACGACACACACACACACACACAAATTAGAAAAGACACGCACGCCCGGAGACGCATAGAGGACATTGTTTGAGAGGTGTATGTAGATCATCTTCATCCATGAGTCTGTGTTACACATTTTCTTGCTTTTAGACAAGCCTGGAGTCAGAGTTACACGTCTGAAAACAGCACGCCATATCACAGCCCCTCCAGCTGCAAGCGTCATATAACTAATCCTGAGGAACAGTTGTGGAACATGCAACGGTGACGAGCCAAAGGCAACACCATCTATATCCTACATCTTGGAGACTGCAGATTAGCCTAGAGCAACCTCAAGGGGACATCGATGTGTGTGTGCGTGTATCGTTATATCTTTGTATGAATACACGAGAGTGTGCGATGTTTTATCCGTGTGACCACATTGACATCCTCCTCACAAGCCCTTGGCCTGAACTCCGGGGCGTGCTCCATTACAGCCCCCACACATGCCTGTCTGGCAGGACTTGTAGCTCTCCCACAGGCAGCACATCCATTCATCTCTATCTTCCTGACCCCGGCTTATAAATCAAGCCACTGTGCCCTTAAATCGCCATCCCAAGCCCTATTCAAGTTATTCGCTTTTCCCAGGGATGGAAATTAGTGATAAAAAAAAAGACAACACAAAAAGGCACTTAGCTTGCCACCCAAGAGCAGAGCAGTAAAGAAGACCATGTAATGATCGGCTATAAGTGGAGGAGAGCAGGGAGGGATGAAGAGAAAGGGCCAGGGTCGTAAAATCCATTTGCACAACAACCGGTTACAAAATAGCTAAATGACAAAACAACGGGACGCTTTGAACGCACCCCAGGGCTGGAGGGCTCTTCTCCAGCGCTGGAGGAGAGGCAGTATTCATGGGTGTATTCTGCTGGAATAATTACACACACACTCACACACTCACACACACAATCCAGCAGCATTTGTAATGAAGCCTCCACAGATCAATACAACTCATCTAATTCATTAGCCAGAGAGCTAAATATAGCACGTTGCCCCTATCTCCAGCCTAGGCTTCATGTGCCTAATTATGCAAAACTCCACTGAATTATTGCAGAAAATCATCTCCCACTGCAGAGAATCCATCACCCTGCTCAGTAATCATCCAGCCCTAACACAAATTATTTACAGCTTTAATAAACATGTTTTGACACGCAGATTGTTGCTGTAAAAAGGTACTTCATGCATTAGTGTGACGCACCTGAGCTCTGCATTAAAACACAGCCATGAAACTCCTTGACAGAGGTTTATTTACATGCCATCACAGACAAGTCAAGGTAAACATCCTCTAGCAAGGACACTAGAGCTGGGACGATATGCTATTACTACGATTCGATTCTATTATGATTTTTGGGTTGCCAGTTCAATTTGATTTGCAATTCTTCAATATTAATGATTTTTGCAATTTTGATGTGATAAAGATATGTTTTTTGGGGGGTCAGAGAGAAATATTTTACCCTCTGCTGGAGAAAAAAGGTTCTTTTTTTTCCAATCCAGTTTTTAAACAAAGTCTGACATGAAGAATTTGAATTTGAAAAAAAAAAATAAATTAAGGAAAAAAATTGACAAATTATCCCGATTTCGATATTTTCAAACAAAAATCCTGATATATCGTTTTTTTCCTCACCCCTGAAGGACACCGTCTAAGATATCCTACGTATAGAAAATTAGCGAAATGTGAACAATCAAAAGACATAAAACTCTTTTGATCAACTTCACTTACTTAAAAAGTGTCAAGGAGTGACTGAAAACCTTGATTTGGCTAAACACTGTGGTTCAGCTGCAGATAAAAGACTGAAAACCTAAGTAGGAGGTTATGATAAGCCTCTTTCACACATGCACAAAACTTGTGAAAAATCTCCAGATATTGCTCAAAGTGCAGCATGTGTGAACACAAACAGACAGATTTTGAAGCAACAGTTTGGGCACTGGTTGGAGTCAGAGGCTACAGTCTCTGAAGCAGGAGGCCAGAGATAGACTCCATTCAGCAGCTCTTCATTACATGTAACTCCTCATCCTCTCTTACAAGGTGAAGAAAGCCCAGAAAAAAAGTAAAATTAAAAACAACAGTTTTCACCCAACTGCCTCCTTACTATCATTAAAAGTAGTACGATCATGTGAAACAAGGTGTTTGCATGAAAGATAAGTTATTGAAAATATCCAGTGTCCTGAAATGTCCTGAAATTGTCAGGAGTTTCAGTCTGAAAGGAGCTATGGTAATCTCCAGGCAGCTAAATTGATGTAACATGGGGTCCTGCAAAAGTAATAGCTAACAGAAGCTACGCTTAAAGAAATATGTCTACCCAGTATTAGTTTCATGCCAAATTGTTCTTGGTCCCTTCATCTTGCAAAACCACTTAGTATCAACGTCAGTGAATATCAGACTAATTTGTCCTGAGTGGGAAAGATTGTGTCAAGTCCTGAGTGGTTGTAAAAAAAAAAGCAGAAAGAGTGACACTGAGAAAACTTAATTAGTTCTGAAAAATAGCAAAAACATATCTTTATCACGTCTAAGTTGTTTTCGCATTAAAACTTCCAGCTAGAGTTTGGAGTTCAACTTTCAAACTTTGGAAGCAGAAGAGTTAAAAACAAACATGAATCCTAAACAAATCCAATTCCCTCTGCCTACCACTGTTTTTTCCTCCCATCAAACCCTGATAACCCACTCACTCAAAGCAGCATTGATCGTCTTACCGGCTTGGTTGGTAGTGACAGTAACAGACACTGCCTGTTCCGGCCCTGGGCTCTGAGGCGAGACACCATTCACTGCCCACACCTCAAAGGTGTAGTTGGTGTGGGCCTGCAGCTCGTTGATGGACACCCTGGTTCCCTTCAGACTCAGCTGCTGTGGGCTGAAGTGGATGCCGTTACCGCAGGGCTGACAGCGCCGGCCGTCAGGCCCACAGCGCCTACACACCACATTGTATGTCAAGTCCTGGCGTCCACCTGTGCTCCGGGGCGGACTCCACTCCAGGTTTACAGAGGTCTCATTCACATTTGAGATGAGATGGACAGGCGCTGATGGAGGGCCTGTGGAGGAGGAAAAAGAAAGAAACGGTGTCAATACTAGGAGTGTGTGAAATACAAACGCTCAGCACAAAAAAGGAATAAAACAAACCGCTGACTGTTGCATTAGCAAAAAGGTTTTTAGTGAATACTGTTAAGAAAGTATCTTTCCATGCATACACATAAAAAAGTAAATGTGTAATTGACTGGGTTCTCCCTTCATTGAAAGCTGGGGCTTCTTGAATTCCCTTTTAATGTTCTGTCCATTACAGCGAGGGAGGATTCAATTTCACCTCAGTTAATTCAGCACGTTAACTGAAATCCAATAGGCCAGCAGATTTCTTTCCCATTCATACGTTGAATCAGCTGGAGGTGGCAGAGCGCCCAGGCTTGCTGCTAACACTGGGGCTTTATGGCACCCACTCAATAACTTTAGACAAAGTTTGCTTTGGACCCTGTTATTAAGTTTCTGCTTTGATGTAAAGCCTACTTGCTGTACTTTTATATGAAAAGCAGCTCCGCAGATCTGTGACGCAAACTCCTCTGCTCATCAATCCCAATTTACATGTCAGCTCTATTGTAATTAATGTGTTTTTTTGCGTTGCTTTCAAACATAAGCGACGGTAATTGACTTAACTCTCCCTCTCCCCCCTTTTCCTTCCCAGTGTCTCTGTTTTCCCTGTCGCGCTTTCTCCCTCTGACTAATGAAGCGCACGCGAGCGGGCCGGGGAGATCGATGCGGGGTGAAATATGAAAGCTGGTCCGTCCACAGACGAATCATTTCACAACGGAAATTAATTATCAGTGTTATTTTTGGAGGAGCAGAGTGGCAATGAATGATTTCACAGAGACACAGAGAGCAGCAGAGGGGACCGGATATAGGAGTGTGTGTGTGTGCTTGGTGCTCGAGGAGCTATAAGAACGCTTTGTGCAAGTGTTTTGCTTCATTAGTGGAGACATGGACGCACAATTTTACACATGGAGCATGAATCTTTAGAGGCGTTTAATACTGTCTGTGTGGACTAGTGTTGTGAAGGCGTGCAGAAGCTAAAGCGGTGATGAAGGACAGACAGAGCGGACAAACACTATCTGCTCATCCAGGAAGTTTATCGCACACTGATTAGTAAGTAAGGAGCAGGTCTGGGTGGATGGAGAGAAGGATGGGAGGGAAAGACGGGGTAGAAATGAACATTGGCGTGTGAGGAAGGGAGTCTGTTTGAATGAATTTGACCTCATAGGCCACAAACAGACACAAGCAGTGAGATAAAGAGATCTGAAGATGCCTACACTGGCTAATATTAGCCTCACTTCCCACTTCCTCTCACCAACCAATGAAAACCTATTAATAAGTTCTCATTAAAAATGATGATAAAGCCCTTTCCTCCCTCCTCTTTTTCATGATTTTTTTTCCTCAGCACCAGTTTTTCTCTCTTTGTTCATCCACCTAACTCTACACGTAACACGTAACAGATGGAGCTTCTATATTAAGGTGCACCCAACCATCATCATTATAGCGCCTTCATTCATGCGCTAACCAAATACTGTACTACTCCCTTTAAACACACTATTAATGATCAACTTTAGAAGTATTACTCAGCTGTTATCTGGACTTACAGTGTCATAAACCCAGCAGGACAAAGGTGATATCAATATTTACTTTGTCTTATTATATGTTATTGTTGTTGCTAGGTTAAAAAAAAAGATAAAGCTGTTCCTGTTTCTTACTAATAGACAGATGGACGGTCTAAAATATAGACACAGAAACAACCATGTACTTACTTCTGGTCTGAGGGGCACTACTAAATGCCTTGAAAGCTAGAGCATGGCGACAGTTAGCTAAGTGGCTAAAAAGATGCTAGCATAAAGCAGAAAACACTTACTGTGATATTTTCATAGAGTTAGCAAAGACAGGGCGAGAAGCTAACTGTTGAGCTTCACAAAAGTTTGTAGTTTTTCATTTAGTTACTGCTAACATAAGCTAAGCTAGCTAGCTTCTGGTTTAGAACTCATGTTTAGCATAAAAACATATAAAGGTAGTAACTATTTACTCATTTTACTCTCAGTAATGATGTAACCTAGCATATCTGAAAGATAGAATGTGATACTAATGTTGTGAGAAGATATTATAGTGTGTGTCAATAAAGCGTGTGTGTGTGTGTGTGTGTGTGTGTGTGTGTGTGTGTGTGTGTGTGTGTGTGTGTGTGTGTGTGTGTAATCACCTTTGACGGATGACTGTCTGTTGCCATGGTAAGAGTGGCAGTAATGCCGTATAACTTTATGACTGTATAAAGTCTTAAACACATTCCACGTATGTCAACGCTCCTTGCATTCCACACACTCTTACATCACACACACACACGCAGACAAAACTACCTTTAGCTCTACCTGTCCCTCTCCCAGAATGCACCAGTGGGAGCAAGGGAGCGTGGGAGAGCCGTCGGCTGTGACTGACACCCGGTAATTAATCCTGAGAGAGAGAATGGCGGGTGGAATTGGGAAATGAAACGCTCACACAGCCCTCATACTAAGTTAGCTCCACATGGCCTTAAAATTCACACTCCTCACGGGGAAGATCCGGAGGGAGACTTGCAAAGTTTCTCTGAACAAAGTTGCAAATTTCTTGCCTCCTTCCTCTCCTTTTTCATTCATGCACAGCTCTGCAATTTGCTCTGAGCCTTGTTCCTGACTTTCCTGGAACTCCTTTGCTTCCATCCCCGTCTCTCCTTTCTACTTCACTCCTACTTTCCTTCATCCCTCTCTCTTTCTGTCTTTTTCTATCAGTAATTGTTAGCTGAGTGTTGTGCAGGGCCAAGGTAGAGAGCACCACACTAAATTGGCCAGAACATCGACCCCGCTATTACCATCCGGCTGGGATTCATTCAATGCCCCCCTCGAGTCCACCCAGATCTGCGCCTGTTCCTCTCTCCATCCCTCCCTTCTTCCTAAACCAAACCAAACCGCTGCTAAGAAAACTGGGGAAAGTCTGAGAAACACATCAAGGGCCAAGAGAAACCCCAAAATGGAGAACACCCCCTCAATTTAACCTGAGCGCAGCAGAGAAACCAGCTCCCTTGGGTGTCTGTCCCTGGTCCTCATTACAGCCCTGTGGTGGATGCACACACACCCACATGTACTCATGCGTATTACCCTCAGCATAGTTTGATATACTTTACCGAAGTCTGCCCATTAATTGATTCAGCTACACACTGTGTTTAGGGAACTTTGGACTTAGTGAAGAAAAAATCCCCTAACAGAAAAAATATGCCTACGGAAGTTAGACATTCGTCTTCATTAGCGTGAAAGTCAGAGTACGAGTTTCTTCAACTGCTTCTGAAAGAGTCTCAGTCTTGTTGATGCCTCTTCCTGACCCACATGGTCAAACGGTTAACAGCCAAAGGTTTGGTTATATTTTAATAGAATCTTAGTTCAGATTTTTTGTGAAAGACAAAAGAAAACAGTTTTCAGCACTCACCAGGAACTATATTTAGATCTCCTCAGGTACGCTTTGGCAGCTAGCAAGTTAGCAAGCAGGAGGATTTTTTTTTTTATGTATTTTTCACATTCTTTATTCTTTGTACTCATGGCTGATATTGGATGCATGTTTTTGGTTGAACTATTGTTTTAGACAGAGGAACTTTACCACCAGGGCTTCTGAGCCTAAGAGCAAAATGGTTCTGAGCAGGATTTAACGTTAATGCTTACATGTCAATGCTTAACTATTTAATGAGAAGGAAAAAGTGTGTTTCACACTGCATCCTGCCAAAAGTTGCCTTGAAGAAAGAAAAGTAATCTTTATAAGACTTGCTTTTATTCATTTGTTTCCACAAATGCACACTTTAGCAAAAGCCACATCTTTACAACAGTGGGCAATGGTGCTCATGGGAAATGCAGTCATCATCCCAAAAAACACTACAAATTTCTCTGAAATGGTTCACCATAATCACACCATGGAAACGCCTCATAGTGACTAAAACGATGCTGAAAGATGACATAAAATTACTTGTGTGGCAATGTTTCATAGGACAAAAAAGGGCAAAGAAAGAGAGTGAGAAACAAAAATACTCACTACAAAAAGATTGGAAAAGAAAACAGAAAAAAAAACCTTCAAATTCTGTATTAAACAGAAATATCCATCGTGCCAGGCTCCTCAGGCAGGTTGATCCAAAGTGGGAGGCAAACAATAAAAGGCTCTCGTTTCTAATCTTGAAAGCAGCTGTTTCAATCACATGTGCCACACATTAATCACAAATCAAAGGAACAATTGCTGCAAAGGAGCAAAGATACTGAGGCCGGCGCTGACAGAAATACAGCAGAAGTGAAAGGCCTGCACACAAACAGTCCCACAATGACAGAATTACACAACATTCATTTTTAATCATCATCTCCCATCTCCAGACTCGGAGCTAAGAGAGGGGAAAAGCGTTTTCAATTACCCCCCTGCAAACACACACACACGCACACACACACACACACACACACACACACACACACACACACACACACACACACACACACACACACACACACACACACACACACACACAGAAAGAGAGAGATGCAGACATGCACCTCAATTACCAGAGATGCCGGCTCTTTCCCAGCCTGACCTTCAGCAAGGCAAACTGGGAAATGACTTTAAGAGAGCTTTTCTTTTTTTCCTCATCTGCTCTGTTCGTGACTCTGAGTGGGTTTTATGCGAAAGAGAAGGAGAGAGAAAACAAAAAGTGGATGAGTAGGGCTGTGTGACTGACAGCTGTAATTACAGAGCTCCGCCATGTGGGTGAGAAGTTAAAAAAAAGTAGTCGAGGAACGAAAACAGCAGACGACAGGCAGGGTGGGAGTTCAAAGATCAAATGTTGAACGGCTGACGAGGCGGGGCATAGGTCAGCCAGAGAGTCCGGCTAATGTTCAGTTCCTCTCGGTGGAGCTGGGAGCGTAGTGGAGACGGCATAACAGGGTCCAATAAAGTGAGCCCAGTAATGAGCTTTGACAGCTGTTGCTTGCAGCAGCCGCACTCAAATGCCATACCGACTAACGGGACAATGGGGATGGGTTCTGAGCTCATTAATTAAAAGAGGGGTCGTAACTCAATATATTAGCGGTGGGAATAAACAGTTAGTGGGCACGCAGATGAAAATATACCACAAGTTAATTAATGTCTTTTGGTCTTTAAATGTTATAAAACTTCACCTTAATTTAACAAGGTGTACAGAAAAGTGTTAATGTTTGCTTTGTGGTTACCCTAGTTTTTCCTGGTCTGAGTACAGGACAAGAGCTGGAATTTGAAGTTTTTTTTTTCTTGCAGTGATAAACTTTTACCATTTTTAAAAACGTATTTTAAAAATAACACAATGTTTTGTTTTGGGCTTTGTTGTTGTGTTCTGCACAACTCAGCTTTTAAAAGTGTTAAGACTCCAAAACCAAAGTGGTCTTCTTGGGATTAGTTGACACTGAAAATGACAGTCCTAGTTAAGCAAAGACAACCATTAAATTGTTGTTATTTGAACTTTTTGAATGACTTTTAGTTAAATCCTCCGCCAAGGAGGTTATGTGTTTGTTTGTTTGTTTGTTTGTTTGTTTGTTTGTTTGTTTGTTTGTTTGTTTGTGAACAACATAACTCAAAAAGTAACAAATGGATCTTGATGAAATTTTCAGGAAATTTTCAAAATGGGATAAGCAAGAAGTGATTAAATTTTGGAGGTGATCTGTATCACAGACGGAATCCAGGATTTTTGTAAAGGATTCTTTATCATTGTGAGATAGAGCTGTTTTCACCATATGTGCATATAACTCCACGATAAATGGTCAGATTTGACTTGCAAAACGATACAAGACAAGGTCAACATAATTTCTGACAGCCGTAAAAGTATGATCCAGATCCTGGCAATATTCTGGATACTAAGATCTGGAATATAAAATATGTACTGGATCATCATAATGTTCAACACTGTCAGGAAACAAATTATTGTGCAAACCTACAACTAACACCAAATTGTAGCAGACAGTCTGCTGAAAGGGAGTATAACATTAAAGTAGAACTAACGTGTTGCGTGACAGTCACAATATGCTTGGTGGAGGTTTGTGCTGTCTGAGTGCTTTAGTTTATTGTTACAGGGAGTGAAACTTGGATTATTTTTGACTATTTAGCATTAATAAACCACACAAAAAGTACAAATACAATATTTACTTTATGCCAAATAAGGTTTAGAAAAACACCAACGTACTTAGAGTTTGAGCTAAGGGGTTGCTAAATAGAATCACGACAGCAGCAGAGCAGGAGTGTGTTTTTTGGAGTGTGTGAATGGCCACAGGACTGTGTATGAAGCTACACCAGGGTAATTAACTAGGAAATATAGGAGGTCACCTCAGTATAAAATTTGACCAAAAGGGGTTGTTCAACAGGCTTAACATCATTAGGATAAAGTTATAAACTATTTTAAACAGAAGCCAGTTCAGCCTTGTGGTTAAAGGGCCTCAATTAAAAATGTTTTCACTCTATTTGATGCAGCCACTGGCTCCACGTCCGGCCACGAGCCTTTGCTGCAAAACATCTTCTTGCCTTGTCTCCTCCTCTTATATCCTGTATTCCTTCAGCTGTTACATGTATAGAGGCAAAAATGCTCAAGATAAAGTATCTTAACCGTGAAACTGCTTTAAAAAATGTGATTAATCCTGATCAAGGGTTAAAACTCAGTGGTTAACTGCAGAATAAAAAAAAATGCATCCTCTTTTGCTAGCCATGGGGGGAACAGTTAAGTTTGGAGGTTTTAAATTAAAACTTAGTGATGAGATAAACTATTTGTGGGATTAATCTACTGATTGTTGAAGATCTAGAATCTGTGTTTTCTTTATAAATGTGATTTTTCGGAGTGCCTGGTAAATAAAGTGTTACTTTTTACGATTATAAATGATACTGTTTTATGTTGCTGGGATATTTTGTTCAGTTTATTTGACACAGGTTTCAAAAAGATTTACTGTTTGTTAGTGTAACTGAACTTTTTTATGATCTGTTACACTCAAACAGAGAAAAAAATTAGGTCAACGCTTAGCAACAAAAAGCTGTTTCCAACATGAAACAATCAGGGATGCTGCAGATTACCATCTTTGCCTGAAGTCTTACATTTACATTTTATTCTTAATCATAAAAATATGCCAGAACAGAACATTGTTTATGATCCTGCAGAGATACGGTACAGCAGGGGAGTAATCAGAGACTGTTGGGCTCTCTGCAGTGAAGTGTCAGGCAGTAAGAGTTCGGCTGCTTGTCTGAGTCAATAAACTGTTTCGCTGAGTGACGAATCCACAGGAACTTGACAGATCATTCAGGCCAAATGTAGAGCCAACTATGAGCTCAGCAACCTAGCAGATGTTTTGGTTGTTAGAGTTGTTTTATGACACACACACTCACTCATACACAGACGTCTGCCATGTTAGTATGAATGCTGTTATTTTCCTGGGGAATGAGAGTGCACGGCTTTGTGTGTGTTTGTTCTCTGTTTGTGTAAACTTGTACCATTATGAACTCCCAGTCCCATGACTCACGGAGGGAAAGAGGTTTTGAAAAGGAAGAGGTATCATTAGGCTGTTAACGATATTTGTTATCACAGTGGTGCTGACCCAGGCGGGAGGTTTGGATTCGCCACTGGTGGATTCATACAGCCCGGCGGAGCAAAGCAGAGACACACAGTGTGAAATTGAAATGTTCCTTTAGTTTGATGCATCTTATCTTTCTCCTTGCTTCTTTAACTCTGTTTCTTTATCACATATCATATCCATTCCCTGCCTGTATGTCCAGCTTTCCACCTGCCTTTATTTTCCTTCCTTTTCGTTCACCTTACTGCGCCTCTACTATCATTTTATCTTTTTTTGTCTTTCCCTATTGTTCTGGCCCTCCTCTGCTGTGGAAGAGTGTGAACAGAGAAAGCAGCGGTTTATACCCTCATTAGTTCTCTGTCACTATGACTGATCACTAAGTACCACCTGGAATCAAAAGACACCTATTAATCCAGCAGCCGCCTCTTTATGTGTGTGCAGAGAGTGTGTCTCTGTGAGTGTGTGTGGGGGGGGATACTTGTCGTGGCATTTGAGTGGGGAAGAGAGGTAGAGAATGCAGATCCCTTTCACCGTCTCTCTTTAAGTTTTGTGTTCTTTTCCAACTCAATAATAATAAAAGAAGTGAGCTGAGCACAATACTAACCCTGTTTAAAATTCACTCTAAATCACATCTTTAATGGCTCAACAGTCAAACCCTGTTAAATGTACATTTATGGAATGTACGCTTTAAATGCTGCTGGACTTACGGGTGCAGGGCATAGATGCCGGGTCAGTTTCAGAGCGAAAGTATCCTTTGTCACAAACGCAGGACGTGGATCCCTCCCTGACGGAGTAACTGTGGAGTGGGCACTTGGAGCAGGAGCCATCAGTTGCCAGAGCACGGTAGTATCCAATCTTGCAGGCTAAAAGATGATGAAGAAAAAGACAAGAGTGGTTTGGTTAGATGTGAGGTCAGCATTTGATATAAGCATAAATTTACTTGAAGCTGAAGAATATCGTGCATGAGGTTTTAAAAGTGTGGTGAAAATGTACAGTTGAGC
This sequence comes from Halichoeres trimaculatus, assembly GCF_033239565.1. Lineage (NCBI taxonomy): Eukaryota > Metazoa > Chordata > Actinopteri > Labriformes > Labridae > Halichoeres > Halichoeres trimaculatus. Next base: position 8,699,561 of record NW_027437188.1, on the reverse strand, counting down.
CATTTTATACCATCAAAGATCAAAATGATATATGCCAAGTGGAATGGGTCATCTTTCTAAAACTTTAACAACAGGCTGTATTAGTAGATGTAGCTTCTTGTTTTCAAAAGGGACACCAATATGGAAGAAAATGTGAACAGCCAGAGGGGGGTGACTTAGCTGGTTGCAATGATGGGCATGAACCCAGTTTCAGTGATGTTAACAACTGGTTTCTGAAGATAGGGCCCAATAAAGAAGGAGCCATATTGGAAATACTGGCATTAACAAACTTCTTACTGATCTTGAAACTAGCAGGAGTAGAGAGGAAGCTATAGGTCAGAAGTGGCCAACCAGTCAGAGGCCAAGAGCCACATCACACAGGTTGTCTTACAAACGCACATCCTCTCACACATAAACCAAATGATATAAAATGAAAATCAATATATTTACAATTTTCAAAGCAAGATTTATTGTGTTTGTAAGTGTGTTTAAACTTAGAGCCGTGTCAAAGAAAAAATTCTGTTTTTGCTGCAGAAGAGACAAAGTTTCATCTATCTATTTATCTATCTATCTATCTATCTATCTATCTATCTATCTATCTATCTATCTTTTTATCTATCTATCTATTTAGTTAGATAGATAGACAGCTATTGGCACATGAGCGATTTAGAGGAGTACATGTAGAGAAACGAAACTGAAACTTAAGTATCAATCTCATCAACCAAGTATTGATCATACTGATCCCAACGTTGGCATCACCACTATTCATAACAATACATATACAATATACATATATTTTTTTTAAAGGATGAATCGAAGAGCCACACACCGAAAGGCAAAGAGCCAAATGTGGCTCACAAGCCACAGGTTGGCCACCCCTGCTATAGCTCCTCCATTGGCCAATCAAGGAACTGCAGCCCATTACCCTCTTGAATTTGCTTCAGTTTTTAAGTCTTCCAGATTGTTTTATTTCTATAGGGACATTTTCTTTTTGAGTTTATGGTTCTTGGTTGCAGGTTTTGGGTCTTCTTCATCACAAAATGTTGATTTCCCATTGCCTGGTTTATAAAGTGAATTAATGATAAAGCAGAGTATACTCAGAGCCATCGCCGCAGATCACTAGTACTACAGCAGACTGTCATGGGATAGAGTCAACAAACCAATGGGTCTTGGCCTGGTTGCCTGGTTGCCTCATCCGATGTACAGTACAGAGTATGGTTGAAACAAAAGGCTTGGGTGTCAAACTGAAAACCTGATGACAGCCCAGGAATAGTCATTTTAAAGCTTCATCCAAACCAAGTAAAACAAGTTATGTTGGTGTTTCTGCTTTCGATGTTGAGGAAATGTGGCAGTAGCATTCCAGTTAACAACAAATGGTTGTTTTCCACTGAACGGGGAGAGGGAAACTCCCAATTTTTCCATTTCCTCCCAATTATTACAATATGTAACCCAGAGGCTTTCACATCTCTCCCCAAACCTCCCTCTGTTTTGACTTTATCCTCCATCTTCAACGCTTCCCCATCTTGGTCCTTTTTTTCTCACGAAGCTGCTTTCTATGATCAAAAACAACAGAGCCGGAGTAAAGGCTGCTATTTTCTCTGACAAAAAAGAGCAGATCAAATAACTGCCCCGTGTCTTTCTCACAAATTTAAGCTATGCTCCATTGGCAAGATTTGGAGCCGCAGTGAAACCAGAGCCATTGGCATTTCAGACCATTTAACAAACAAATGCCACCACACTTGGCACACCAGGAGCTCTGTCACTCTCACAAAGCTGTTTTCACAGTGGGAGGCTGAACACACACCTATGCGTACACCTCAGACTGAAAATGGTAACCTAAGTGACACTTTTTCCGCTTTTGGCGACAGTGCTCACCTTTCTTTTGACTGACAGTTTGATTGGAGGGCTCGTGTTTCAAGGGGTTTCTCTCTCATCTATCCGTTTCTATAATGGCCGGGGAAGCCTCGCAGGGTTCTATTTCACCCCCTGAGCGCTGAACCAGAACAGGAGGACAAAAGAACAATTCTCTGAGAGGTGCTGTGCAGACAGTCACGACACCGATTGGACCAAATAACCTGTCAATCAGTACGGCTGCTGTGCGCTTGGATGTGGGCAGCGAATGAAGCCGCAGGGTTGGTGGTTTAGGATTTTATGGAGTGGGTGGTGTGTGTTAACGTATGTGATGTAAAAAGAGCCGCTGGAGATGGATGGGTAAACCCATACCCAATATAAATCAGATGATTATACACTTAGAGCCTGCAGGGTGAAGCTCCACACTCACACTGAGTGCCAATGCACGGCAGATACACAAGAAATCAAATAGCAGCAGATGCAGGAGTGCAACAAACTGCAGTTCCATTAGTGTCCACTTGAGGCAGGCTCAAAAAGCCACAGTAACTCCATTAACACCCTTTTTAATGTTTTTTACAGTCTAGTCTCTATGAGTTTTTAGATATATGACATGGATTTCAGTGCTACAGTCGTGAATGCATCAGGGGGCACAATGCACAAAAGAACAGTCCCACACTCCTGCATGTGCTCACCACAACAGAAATAGAATCAGCATCCATCCACACGCTGCACAGCTAGAAGCAGATCTGTCCTCCAACAAAAACACACATTCCTCCAACCATTCCCAAAATACCGGGAAATCCCTCTCTTAGTGGTGTAATAAAGTCAGGCTTTTTGCCCCGCAGCCACTCCCGCTCCTGCAGCTGGATTAGGATGGCGTAGCGTTAACCCAGGCTGGGCTAGCTGCTACCTGCTGAGCCATTCTTCACCCGTTCCCTCTCAGTCAATCAGGGCTAAATCCCTGCCGCTTCACTCGCTAAAGCTAAGCTAAAGGTCCCTTTGATTGTAGCCTGCAGGGGTGCGTGAAGCCTGCGTTTCTTTTCTTCAAGAAGCGGAGAGATTAGTCAGGAGGTGCTTTGTGTTATCTCTCTATCTTTCAAGAAATCTTTAAACGCCCGGCCTCATCATGAGAGACAGAAGCACACTGGGATTTGTGAGTATTGTTTAAAAGGGTTGTGACCGCTTCAGGTGACAGAACACAAAGTTGCAGTAAGGGTTTGTACATGTGCGTTGACCAGGAAAAGTGTCCAAAGTTGAGAGAGGGGTCACCCAGCTGTTTGAGACGATGGCCCTTTGCTAAGAGCTGCAGGGAGAGTTAATTGAGTCCCATGCTTCACAGCTTTCCATCCTGAGCCTCTTTAAAGTGACGGTCTAAGACCAGGCTACCTCAAACTGTGCACGGTTGATGAGTTTCTGGCTCATCAATTATTAAGCTGTCCCAAGCTGACCTCAGTGTCCCCACAGGCCGTCCCAAAATTCCTTTCTCGACTCCAAACCTTGTTTGCAGAAAACACACTCTTGCATTTTTATCCGCGGTTTTAAAACTCAAGGTTTCAGAAATTGAGTTTGAAAATGTGAAGTCAACATATAAAGGCTTGTTTATAGCGGCGACTGCCCCGCAGAAAGGAACAGTCAGGGGAAAAGAAAGGTCGATATCCAAGTAAAGCTGGGGAATTTGCTTCCTATTAGGGGTGAGAGTGTGTGTTTGAGGGAAGAGACCGCACTAGTGGGTGGTCCAAGAGACCGTGGCTTCGGAGAGGAATCTCCCTTAAGACTTGTTGGATTTATCACTGCCCGGGCCAGCCCTGGCAAACCCACACACAGACGCAAACACAGACACACACGAGCACAGATGTATTTAGTTTTATGGGATGTGAACGGAGGAGCTCATCATATCCCCTCATACGGCTCTGAGAAGTTAAACCCACTTTTCCACACTGTCTTTTTTACACTGTCTCGTTTTTCGCCCTGTCGCTCTCTAACTCTCCTGTGTTATTTTTTTCTCACTCTCACTGCCCTCTATCTCTCCCACTCTCCGAGGCTTTCTCTCCGCAGGCCTCCTTTCAGACAGAGAGGGGTTTGTCAGGTGCCAAATCCCTGAGCTGAGAGATCAAAGGCAAACAAAGAGACTGGTGACTTACTGTTCTATTCTGGAAAGGCAAAAAAATGGAATCCCTCATAGACCGGGACATCGCATTCTTACCCTTTTTTCTCCCCCAGCAGCTCTTTCACTCATTCAATCCTCCTCTCTGGCTTTAGTCCTTTTTCCCTTTTGTCAGGCCTTCCCCCACCCCATTCTCCATCTCTGTTGTCTCTGAGCTGAAGCACGTTTGGAGGAAAGGGGGCGACGTGGGTGGAGGGAGAAGGTTGAGGGAGTTAATGAGTAGTTTTGTCTGTGTGGTGTGGATTCTGCTTGCTGAATTAGTTGTGCCGCGTTAGGGGAGGGCAAAACGGGAACTTCTGTACAAAATGAAACCATCGACACTGCCGCTGACGAAAAATGAAGGCACAGAAAAGCTAATGATACAATGATGACTACCCACACACAAGCCAACTAAAAACCAAGCTAAGTTTTCCTCTGAGTGGAGACAGCCTACACAGTGGGCTTTGAGCAGCCGTGGATGCTCCCTTATCTGCAGTTAAATAAAACCACATCCACCCACACACCCACCCACTGCAACCCACCTTGAGTGACCTGCATGAAAAGCCTGATAGGCAAGCTATTCTGCAGCCTCCACAACAAAGTCTCAAATACACTGGGGACTGAAAGCATGAGAGCTAACTTGTGCTACAATGGCCGGCCAAAATCCCAAGGAACATAACACCCAGCACACGGCACACAATAACAAGACCTGCCCAGGCAGAACAATCACCCGTATCTTTAAAAAAAGGAAAATTAAGTTCAAGCTATGACATTCTCCCTCCTTTCAAGCTTGCACTTTATCTTCTTTGGATGATGAAAACTCGGTCACTCTTTTTTTAGTCAAAACAGACAGTGAGCACTCTTCAGAGGAGCAGGCAGAGGCATCCTCACAAAGGCGCTCTTTCAAACACCAAGCGATCAGTTTTCAGGACCTGGGGGCAAGGAGAGTCTCTCCTTCTCCTGCACCTTAAGGAGCCAGTGATCTCTATTCAACCTGCTTTTCTGACATATCAGTCTGCCTCTGTGTCTTTTCTATCTCTATTTCTTCTCCTTGCTCCCTGCGGAAAGCACCGCCCCGCACAGGTGAGACTCCGGCTTGAAAGGATTTCTATTCTAAGAGTGCTTTGCTTACCAGCTGGGTGCAGTCCAATGTTGAATTCACAGAACAACATATTCAATATCTTGGGGGTATATGCTGTCGTTTTCCTCCAAAACATGCAAAGAGATGATAGAGTACCAGCTGCATCAATACACCTGAGCCACTGGCATATTAGAGGGGATAACTAGCTGCTGACCGTTAGCATCTGTCGTCGTAACAGCAGGAGAGTGGAGCAGGTTAACTCATTAATTCCTTCTCTGGGGGTTATTAATTACCTCCGGCCCTGACGGCGACACACAGCCACACGGCCAGCGAAACCCATCAGCGTGATGGATGAGGGACACACGGCAACCGAAACTGATCACCATGATTGAAGACATTACACTCACCACACATCTTGACCTTGACCTGAGGGGAAAAGGTCCCATGCTAGTGCTGCCCTTCTCTTAAAAGCAAAAGCAAAGAAACTCGAGCAGTGACATCTGGGTTGACATCCTTACTGGTGTTAATGAAGGCTAAGAACAAAAGCCAGCAGGGCTAACGATGTTAATAACACAGCAGCCAACCTCGCTGACAATCACCGCTACTTCGCTAATGGTGGCCAGTGCCAGGGGGTGCAAGAGTTGCCAGCAGTTTGTCTGTCATTGCTGGATGATTTATAACTGTATTTTCAGCAGCACCGATCCATCATGCAAGAGCCACCCAAGACACTGCCCTAATTAAAATGTCTGTACCTGACATATAGGAGCAGTAGCTAAAGGAGCAGATGAGCAAAACTTGTTGTCAAAATCAAAATTACAACCAAGGTAGAAGGTTTCCAGAGATGTGATCAATTACAAAACAAATTTCTTGTCATATATGTTGATTCTGTCCATATGCACACAGCAACAAGGTTTCTGCCTCACAAGTCCTCTCCTTACCTACATTTCTGAGCCACTTTTGTTGAGTGAGGTGCCACCTACATTGTCCCAGTTTTGATTGCATAACTGAAATATTGAAATATTGTTCTGAAGGCTTCCTGCAGACCGAGGACTCAACGTTCTTATTGACACGTAGGCCACAGCTTCCTCCCAAATTCCTCCAGCTTGGCCTCAACAAGGAATATTAGTACAATGGTTATATCGTTAAAATCTCAAGTATTCCACCCAGCCACTTCAGAATGGACAAAACCACCCATTAAAAATGAGGCTGGGGTACTGGATGTGCATCTAACAAGAATAATGGCTGAAAAAAAATGTGGACACAAAGGGGAGAGGTATGGCAGCAAACAAGTCCATCTTTGTTTGGTGAAACCCTGTTTGACTTGGCTACACAGGGTGTGGACCACTCAGATTCCCCTTCTGCACCCATGCCAGGTCCGCAAAAGTGGCACCACCCAAACCTGGGCAGAGAGCCAAACCCTCTGTAGACCTTTTGTGACCTAAGATTTGCACAGCAGGTGGGTAATGGTAATGGTACGCTCGGAGGCAAACAAGACAGAGATACACACACAAACAGAGGCTTACATCTGCACACCTGCACACTCTCAGGTATGCACACAAAGCCCTTCAAAGGCCCTCTGGACTACACAGACGCACTGAGCAGCACCATACATGCAAATCACACACAGAGAGCACTACACTTTATGTACAGAAGAAGACACAGAAAATACGACGGGATGTAAACAAATTCAGTCAAGGTGTTGTCTTGGTCCAATTTCCCCAAGGTCTCATGGGGTTACAGTCTCATGTGGGACATCTGTGAGAGTGCATCTGTGTGTTTATCTAGCATGCTTTCCTGACATTGTTTACAATGAAAAGAGACGCATTTAAATTCAATTATGAAAAAAAGAGACACTGAGTTGGGAGGTAGGGGAGTATGCTAATGTAGCCGCGCGAGGGAACGCTCTCAGCGGCACACACCGCTAAACAATTGGGAGAGCTAAACTATTCTGCTCGCAGCAAGTCAAGGAGAATGGGGCAGGAAAAGGGAGGATGTGTGAAGGAACACACAAACAAACACTAAGAATAGGTGAAGAGGAAGAGGAAGCGATAGGGAAGCAGTCTCAATGGGGCCTCATATCCAAATCTGTAAACAAGTGTAAACCACGTGTAGGGCTGAAGCACAAATACAAAACAAATCACTAAAAATCCCCCACAATGCATCGCTTAAAATACAATAGTTCTGTCATGTTAACATGAGGTAATTTTTCCTTAATTAATTTGTGCAAAGCAAAAATTGTGCATATTTGAGAGCGAGATGAATGTAAGATAAGATCGTTGTGACATACGGTAAACTTTGTGTCATAAATGCTATCTCTAGCAGGAGTTTGCAGCATCTGTGCAACAAGCGGAACAAAGCAGATCTGACATTGTAGCTTCACAGAAAAGTCACAGAGTCATCCTATGCACATTGTATATTCAAAATGATCAAAATGGATTATACAGTTATGTTACCAAGTTATTGCTTTCATCAATTTCCAGAAAAGTCTATATTATTTGATAAAATGGGCATTTATTCAGCAGTATTTTGGCTATTTAGCCTACAATGGTGATGAGGAGCTGCACCATTGATTTGCAAGTCAGTCAATACTATTTCCAATAAAAGGAGTAATTAGCACTTAAAACACTAATTTTGGAGATAATAAGTTAAATTTAAGCATTTGTGTAGAATAATTTTAATAGATAAGTTTTAATACATCAATGCATGCCCATCTTTCTTTCTTCTGATTCATTTTATTTATTTATCTATTTAATGTTCAGGTAGGTTTTTTTCAATGATTTTTAAGAATGCACTGATTAGCATTTTTGCCCCTGATTAACTTAGTCCAGCTTGTTTTGCAGTTTAAATCATCTCATCTGTTTAAGATGAAACTTGTGTGCAATAAAGAAGCACAGAAGGTGAGTCAGCTCTGACTATAACTCTAGGTGCATGGTCCAAAAAACTAATTACAGATAAATTAAAGATTCCAAGATCAGCAATATTTCAGTGTATCACTTGATATTGGGATTGTGTTGCAGTGTGTCTTTCCACGGGTATTTAATCTCAGGAAAGGAGAAAAATCTTGCTCTGGTTCCTATTAAAAGTTTCATTGTACTGCCAAGAGAGGAAAAATTCAGCGAGAGATTTGACATATATGAGTGCATGCATTACACTGTTCTTGCCCCACTAACCACACTTGGATAAAAGCATTATAAACCAGGATGCATATTTACATTAGAAGTTATCTTCTGTCCCTTTAAATTGTAATAAAACCAAATATCCATAGAAACGCTCTTCACACAAGTGTCATAATTGCCGTGCATACGCAAGTGTCAACAGTTAAGTGCGCAGAAACATGCACACAAAAACTTTAATTACCCAGTTGCCTGTGGTCTTGGGGCAAGTTTACAACAATCAACTGTGTCGGTTTCTCAGAAGTGGTTCCGTAGTTTACGAGGAGGGGTTGGCAAGGGTCGACCCGTGGGTGAAAAGGAAGGTATTTTTAGGTTGTTTGTCTAGGTAATCTACTTGTAGCTCCCAGACGACAGCCTGTCTGGGGCCTTAGAGCACCTCCATTGTGCATGTGTGTGTGCGTGAGGGTGTGTGTTCCTGAGAACATTTTGCACACCGTGTGTGAATACATGCAGTTTTATGCAATGTGTGTATAGTAAGTGTGTGTGTGTGTGTGTGAGTTTGTGCGGTCAGTCAGGGTACATAACAACTTTCCTGGGTCACTAGCTCTTCAACAGCTCATGTCAGCCTGATGACGCTCTGCTGGTCTCCACTGTGGCTGTCACTGCTTTAACCTTTGACCTCTGCTGGTGTCACTCAGGCCTCAGTCTTCAGACCACTTTCTCCCCCCTCTCTTTCTCATTCTCAAAACAGCATCGAGGTCAGCGCAGTCATGGAAGTGATACCCTCTCCAAGTTGAAACTGTGTCAGCTCCTGTTTGCATGGTACGGCTCTGCATGTGTGTGCATTCCTCAGCTAGTAGCATGTACACATGTGCGTCCACACGCTTGGTGTGTGCTGTATGCCCTGCCCTCCCTAACCCCAGGCTAGTTGAACCTGGCCTTGCATGGGGGCTACAGGGAAGTGAAACAGGAGCCTGGGGTTAATGACTTCTGCTTAGGCAGGGTTACTCTGCTAATGTGTAACATTTTAGCTTCTAGCTTTGAAGTGAGGACAGACACGCTGGCTCTGTGAGGATGGGAACAAAAAGCAAGTAAGAATCCTTCACAGGCAGCTTTGAAATGAGTGGGCACTGCTAGAAGAGGGTCAAGTTTCTGGGTTACGTTTTATATATCTCACCGTCTTTACTCATACTCTTGCTACTGCTCTTTTCCTGCCCTGACTGTTATCACTTGGTGTCTTTCTTTCCTTTCATTAAGTCGGGTGATGCTCCAAACTTGGCAGGTTTGTCTGTGATTTAAGCAGCACCAAATGCTCAGCAGAGCTGCCAAAAGGGTGTTCACAGCTTCCTTTAAGCTCTGTATTATTACCACTGTTTTAGTATCCTAACACATTAACAAAATGAGAAAACTAGCATGATGTCTCACTAACAAAAAATCCCCACTGATAAAAAGAACTGCAGAGACAAAGACAAATGCTACATAAGCTAGCTTAATTATTACTGTCAGATGTAACTAAAGAGATTGTCGACTTAAACATGGTGGCTCACTGCTAGGTGACATATAGTTGTTCTGCTAGGGCTACCTGAAGTGCTCTTTAGCTCTGTTAGCATTCAAAACTAAATCTACCAAACACCAACATTTCACTACAAAGCTAGCTTAACAAAATATTTAGCCTTAATCTTTGTTATTATTAACAAGACTAACTTCTGGGCCAACAGTTAAAGGTATAAACTGTTTTATTTTATGTTAAGGGTAAAAGCTCCTCCCTTTTAACTTGGTTAATCATACAAACAGAGTATTAGCGTTCCAGCCCTAGTGCTCTACATTAGCGGCTAATTTCCAAGTTCCTTCCAAGAAAATTAAAATTCTGACAAACTGACAAATATCAAGGTACAAAAAAAGATGTTCAGGATCACAGAGTCTGCGGGTATAAACAAATTGGTTTGCAGAGGGTGGCTAACAGCAGAGCTAGCTCCACTAACTTACAGCTCTCCTAGCAGGTTAACGTCCATTATGCTAGCTGTCAGCTTCAGGGGTTTCATGCTTCAGCTAAGACACAACAAATGAGAAATTTAACAATCAGCTCACCCAGCTAGTAGTTTTGTCACCATCTCACAAGAGTGATGTTAAATTGTGTCTTAAAAAAAGCTGAACATCCAAACTCTGTAGTAAAAAGCTTTGACCTTGCAAGCTCCTTTAAATTCACTTTCTAGTCATTCTTCATTCATTCATTTATTTTCAGCTAGGAACTGTTGATTTAACTGTTACTACTTTAACTACAGTGTGCAGAGTTCACTGAGAGAAGACCGCCCTCCACACAGTCGTGTTATTGACAGTAATATCAACCTGAGCTGCCAGAGGTCACGACACAGACGCACTAAGCTTGTTCAAAAAGCGATCACCATCTGTACCCAAACCCCCCTCTTCACCTTTCACATCTCCAGCCGTTTATCAGGGCCTCTAGACAGGAGTCAATTCATCTTTCTGTCTCCTTTAGGGGACATACACACTCCCTCTGTCACACACATTCACGCTCTGTCTATGCGGCTGTTTTATTCCAATCACTTCTTTTCCTTTATCTCGTTCCTATCTGTCTTCCTCTGTTTTCTTTCTACTCCTTCCTCTTTACTTTCTCCATGGTGTGAGCCTTTCAAGCGGTCGCATCTTTTTCCTCCCCTTCCAGTAGTATTTGACAGCCTGCCGCGGATCAGGAGGGATCAAGGTTTCTAATCCCAGAGACGTGCCCTAGCATGGACACACCTCTGCCTTTGGCTGGAGATCTGCAGCTCTGGATCCCCGGGTTCTGTAAGACCTCAACATCCTAAATTACATTTCAGCTCTCCCACAGAGAGGTTACACCTCAGAGGCAACCCTGTGGTGTGTTTGATACACATGTAGTTTGAGCGCCGGTATGCAGACACATGTATTCACAGCAAGAGGTCAGTCACATGATCCTTCTTCTGGGCTTTAACCCGGATAGGTGCGTGTGTGTTTATGGAAAATGGCAGAAAGAGCAGCCTACGGTTATTCTCATGTCGATGATTTCATTATGGGAATAGACAGGTATTTTAAGGGACATGCAGATTGGATCTTTTAATGTTTATTCTGTAAACGCTTCTTGAAAAGTTGTATTCAGCTTCTCTTCTTTATGTTTCAAAGTACATAGGTCTGTACCTTGAACTTGCAATCAGTGAATCAGCTTTTCTCTAATGCAGCTGTTCATCTCTTGCGGTGATGATTCATCAGTGAGAGTTTTATGACCATTTAAGTCTTGGAAGTGCTCCAAACTCATCCAGCATAGTCTATGGCAACCCTATCGCAGACATCCTTGCAACAGCCTGCATAGAAACCACACAATCAAAGTGCGTGTGAGTGTTTTTCTTTAAAGCGAACACGCCAGTGTTGCCATGTCCTCCAGCACCACGCTCAGAAAAGGGGGATCTCAGCTCATTAAAATGGACACTGTGTCCACTCTCAGGGCACATCAGATTACAGAGCGGTTCTTTATTGCCAGGCTTTTTGTCATAACCCCTAACTGATTGCCACGGAGCAGCCTTTGATTTGGCCAATGAACTGTGCACCCCCTGAGAAAAAGGATGACGGCGAAACGGGAAGAAAGACCACCGCACCACTATCGCCGGGGCAGGATGGAGAGAGCTTAAGATAGAAATCAGCAAGAGAAAGAAAGAGGCAGAGATAAACATTTCCAAGGTGTTTGCAATCAGCCTCTCATTGTTGGAGGGAGAGCTGGATGTCCGTCTGAAGAGCTGCCGGCTGCTTTGTCTGCAGACGCAGATCGCGCAATAAGATTGGAACGTTAATAGAAGTTTATGATACAGCATGTGATATGCCTGCTGCAACAGATGCACAGAATAAATATAGATAATAGTTCAGACACACACACTTTCTGTCCGTCCACACACACCACCACCATCCTCGCAATCAGTAACACATTGCCCCAGATCAAAGGGATTTCTGTGCAATGGTGAACCTACGGATGAAGTGTAGAAAAAGCACGGTTGCCAGACTGGAACTAAATCTCTTTCCACTTCACTTCCCCCCCGTGTTTTTTGTCTCCCTCCTTCCCTCGCTGCCTTCTCATCCCCATCTCCTCCGCTCTCCTTGGCGAAAGATGTCTGTCCTCCCTCCCTTTCAGCACAAAGACGGTGGCAGAGGCCCTCTTTCTCTTTCATAACCTCCCTCTTTCTCCCACTCTGAAACAGTCCACACATGCCCACTTGATGGCTGTCCACTTCTGCCTCTCTCCGTCTTTCTCTGCCTATACATTCACCCGTCTCTCCCTTCACAGCTCCTTCTCTCTGTCTGTCAGCTGAGGGGGTGAAAAGGGTTCGGCAGGGAAACATTTTTAAGTGAGCAAAAGAGAAAGAGGAGAGGGAAGCGGGAGAGCGTGGAGAGGAAAATGGAGAGCGAAGGAGGGAAACAGGCAGAGGAATGGGGGAACAGCAGGGACAGAGAGATTGGGGGGAGGTGAAAGGACTGCAGGGTTGTGTTGGTAGAGAGCTGGGGTATTGATTCAGGGCCTTTTGACATGCTAATTTGCTTGCTGACTGCTTTAATCGCTCCCTCTTCCCATCGCGGGCTTCAAAGAGAGGATGCTTTTCAAAAAGATGAGAGAGGAGAGCAGAGGAGAGAGAAAGAGAAATTTTATCATCCTTTAAAAGCCCTTTTGACACTCGTACAGCTATATGCTCCTGATGCCAGCCAACAACCATGTTAGCGCTGCAACAACATCAACGCAACAGATCATGTAGACAATCTATTACCGAATAATAAGCTTCACGATGTTCACTTTGCGCCAACCCAAATTCCCTTACAGAGCTGTCCCATTAAAGCTTTTAGGCTGAAAACTGCACATGGGATTATCTTCAAAATGCTAAATCACAAAGATGAAAACAGAACTGTGTTCAGTGCTGATTAAAAGCTGACATTTTGAGATGTGTTGTCTTCTGGTGGTGCACGGTATTAGTCAAACTGCAACTTGACGGGTGACTTCTTCAATGTCAGGTTTTGTTTTTATCCATTTCCTCCAAAATCCCTGAAGAGTTGGCTTTATGCTTTTTTATTTTTATTTTTTTTTTATATCCTCAGATGCTTTCACACCTGTAGCTCATCCTTACATCTTCACATCCCGGTTTCCTTTTCCCAGTGTACGTTAGTCTGTTAGCCCTCCAACAAACTAAGCTGTGGGTCAACTTGGAGCAGAAAGGAGGTTAAAAGCCTCATCGACATTTGAATGTATGAAAATTCTTTCAACTGTTGGGCATCACTCCAAAAAAGTTCAAAAGTCCTCAAAGTTCAGAATCAGCCAACAAACTGTGTCTGTAGTTCGTAGAAGTCTGAGACTCGCCTTGTAAAAATGGGTATCACACTTAACCAGTTGATGTTATCAAGTCATGTGATGTTTTTATGCCTCTTACTACCAATACTGATTATTGCAGTTTTAACACTTTAACACTGTAACCCTAATGCACCCTGTAATTACGACAACCAATAATGCATCAGGCTGGAAGTCGCCAGTTTACAGGGCAACAAATTAAGCTGAAACACCGACCCCACTCTGCAGTCTTGAGGCAAAGTTGGGATGTTTACATTTAAGCTGCTGTAGCATTGACGTTAGCCTATCGCTATTATTATGCTAACTATCAGCTGTGGTTGAATTCGCATACCAGCTGGACTTCTGCGGCTGCTAGCAACTACTTTTACCACCTAAAACTCTCATCACTGCTAATAACATCAATGAACTAGTGCTGGGGTGTTATGAAGAAAGCAGCTACATGTTCAAGTTTCCACCTCCCAGGTAATCTCAGCTCACTTGTTTTGTTCTACAGCTAACAATTTAAAGATTTTGACATTATGTCTTTGGAGCGTTCTCCAATACATGTGATGCATAATAAAAAAGGTCCAAGACAGCTGAATTTAAAATAATAAATCCTGTTTTGAGATTTACTTTTGTAAGAAAAAAATCTCAGATTTATGAGTTTACTCGTAGTTTTGAAAACATAAAATCATGAACCTCCACTACCTAATTTTAAAAGACACTTGTTGCTTTTCTGACCTTCATTTGAAACCTGTAAAATAATTCCTCACAGTTTCTTGTAAAGAAAAAAAAATGTGACTTAAGGAGAGAAAAATTCAACAGCTGAATGTGTTTTAAACAGTCTTATCTATTTCTAAGTATTTGCCAGGACTTATGTGTGAAATCATGGGAAGTTTCCAAATGTTTCTAGAATCAAAACTGGTTTACATTTACTAGGTTTGACAGGAAATATGACACTTGTTGAAACTAAGATTTTTTTTTTTTTTTATCTTGAGAGGAGGGGAAAATAATTCTCCAGAAAATGGCAAAAAGGAACTTAATTTTCACCAACAACATTAGCTTTGAAATCTCAACAGGAGATGAATGGCTTCAGGATGCATAGTGGTGTGGCAGCCGCTGTGGGAGCACTACGACCATCAGCCTCGGGTCACGCTCAATCACCAGCAGCTTCCTGCCTGAACAGGGCATCGCGAGGGGAAAGAGAGCGCAAGGGGTGATGAGTGTTGAGAACTGTAAAAGGAACAAACACTGAGGCAGGACGGCAGCCCAAGCAGGAAAAACATTTCAGCACCTCGGCTAATGACGGCTGAATTACCACTGAGCCCCCCCTCCCCTCACCTCACCCTCCATCTCCATCCAGTCAGGGAGGATTTGTGTGTGTTGAAGAGAGATTTTTTTTCTTCATTTGTGGAGCTAAACAGGAACAGAATACAGGAAAAAAAGCCTTAAGCAATTATTTCGGCAGTAAGAGGAGGGGGTGGAGGGATTGCTCGTGAGACATTTTGTCCTCCCTTTCTGTATCTGTTGTTCTTTCCTGCTCTCTGTTGGTAATAGATTCCTCGTCTCTATTCAGCAGCACAAAATGAGCCTCTCTGGTGGCAGAGAGAGTGATGAGTACATTCACCTCCATTCTGCTGCGCTGTGCTCAGCCCTGAGACTGTATGTGTGTGTGTGTGCCAACGCATACTGAAGCCTGAGTGTGTGAGCGCATGTGCGATACATATTTATGAATGTGTCAGTGTGCTTGAGTCTATTACTTAACGTGTCTTTTTTTTCTACATGCGTGTGCGCGTACGTGTGTGTGTGCAGATTTGCGTGGGTATGTACATGCACACACTGGTCCCTGTCTCCTTAGACACCCTGCATGTGTCCAGCTTCTTATTATTCAGGTTCGTGTGCACGCTCACACTCTTGTGCATGTGTGTTTGTGGGAACAATGACGGGTGATGATGTTCTATGTGCCGCTGCGAGCTGCCTCCCTCCCCACAGTGAAGGTAATCTCATTATTCAGCCCACTTCCTGCCGCTGCCACCAGAGACAGGCTGACAAACACTAACCAGCTCGATGGCCAGTGGGAGAGAAAAAAAAAGAGACGAGGACAGAAAAGACAGAGTGTGAACTAGTGAAAACCACGAAAAGAAACTCAGCCTAAAGAAAGGAGGGATGTTTGAAAAGAGGTAAAAGCTTGTAAAGAGAAAATGAAGCAACAGGAAATTAGAAAAGACAGTAGAGAAGACGGACAGAAAAAAAACAAGCAAGTATCCAAGCCAGCTGAGAAGAAGATGCAAATACTTAATTTGAGTGTATGCAGAAGAGCGGAAGGAGGAGGGAGAGGGATGCACAGCGAGAGACTCAGTCAGTGTATTTAAAGCCATCGGGGACCCACGGGCTAAATAGAATTACGTGGTGAATTTAGAATGATGCTCCCAAGCGCATATTTAACACTGTCAACAGAGGGAGGGAGAGAATGAAAGACCCAGTTACACACATACACACTCCCACGCACACACTCACACACTGTGAGTGGTGCACAAGAGGAAAAACTTCATCCCTAAAACCTCTTAATCCAACATGAATGAGAGTTTCCAGCTCAGCTCAGACTGTGGGGAATAGAGAGGGGCAGAGGGGGGAGGGGGTCTCAGGTGGGAAAAGGCTCTGATCACAGGCTGACATCAGAATCAGGAGCTAAGCTACAGGTACACACTCTCACACACACACACACGCAAACAGGTTGAGTCAAAGTTTGAAAAGACGATTAAAATTTGTGAAAGTGATATTCTTTATCCTCTATAGTGGTCGGCTCAGTGGATCAAAGAAGAGAAATGTTTAATGGTGTGTATTACAAACGTAGAACAAAAGGATTAATAGATAGATACAAAAAAAGTCTAAAAGGTTTAAATTCAGGTTTCCGATGATTAAAAAGTATTTTAAATTTGAGTGACCTTGCTTTAAACTATCTCAGTTGATTTAAGGTAAATGCAGCTTAAAGCTCCTGTAAGGAACTCTGAGTTTGTGTCACTCTTGGCGCCCCCTGTGGTCAAAACCATGATAGCATTTTAGGGCCAGGACTGAGAAAAAATATATATACTACAAAAAGAAAAAGACACTTTTTCACAACATCAAGACAAAATATGGAGAAGGAAATTATTTTTTCCTGAACAAGTTTGAAATACAATTTCATAAATAAGTTGGCTAGCACAGGTTTTCTAATAAACTTGTAGCTTTCCTTTTCTCTTCCTCTGTGTCCAGTGACATGGGTTTCAGAAAGACTGATGGCTATTTTGTTTTAAGGCTATTATCTGTCAAAGAGCCAAAGCATCTCTATCTCATGAGTTCTGACGTTGACATTTTTTTTTTCTTGGAAGCAAATTTTGACTTTTTGTGAGAACTTCAGCTTTGCGTTTGACATTTCAACTTTTTCCTTGAAGTACTGATGAAAAACAGTCTTCCTCTTCTGTTTATTTCCCTTTCCTGACCCTAAAACTGTCCCATCTCAACAGTAGCCTATCTTCTTATTCCTTTTTCTGACTGTGCAAGTAATGTTTTCTTTCTATTTATACACTTTTATTTCCTCAAACTAAAACTTATTTCCTTATTTCCAAAATCAAACGCACCTGTAACAGGCATTAACATCATTATGGTTCCTGATGGTTTATTTTGATTTCTTAGCCATGTAGAGTCCGTGGTATACACTTTGGTCTGTTTTGTAACCAGATAAAAACTCCTCACAGGATCTTTAAGTAGTGTGTGTAAGTGTGTGTGTTGATTGATGGTGATGAAAGGTTGTGGATTGCCAGTTCACAGCTCAGCGATGACCCAGCATTCAGCAGTGTCAGAAGTGTCTGTCACCTTCACAGCTTTTACTAAACTGTTTCCACAACAAACAGACGGTCAAATAAAACTTGCTGCATCTGCTAAAACACACACCACACACCGCAGAGGTAAAAACTGCAGTCCACGGCACACTGCTGTTCAAATGTCTCTCTCAACAGACAAAGAAAACAGTTGAGGTTATCATTTCCTCGTAGTGACATACACGCTCTTCACTAATCTCACCCTCCCTCCCCTCCAACAGTAGGGACCCCCTCACCAGATGAGGAGCGAGGAGTCTCTGTTGCCCCCACTCTTCCCCAGCAGAGTGTGTGTGAAGGGGGAGGTGGTGGTAACAGTGAAAAAGGATCCCAAATGCAAACAGACATAGACCTCTCTTCTCGGATCAGGGGGCCCCGTGGCCCTCCGTGCCCTGGTTGCTCCTCTCGCCTTGGCCCTGGGTGTTCACCCTGGCCACCCCTGGCCCAACTTAAGCACAGGCACACACACACACCCATGCCCCAGCTGTCAAAACCCTGATGTCTTAATCAATCCTGGATCCGCAGCCCTGTCAGACGCATCAGTAAGATGGATGCAGAAGGGGGCGACCTCTGACCCCTGCCAGGGGTGTAGAGTAGCCCCCTCCTCACCTATCTCTTTCCCCCAGTCTCAGACTCAGCTCTGCTGCTGCCCCGAACAATGATGGAGGAGAGCCCATTCATCCTGGGCTGGGAACCAGAGGCCAAGGTGCCCTTGTAACCCCGCACGAACACAAGACAAGCTCAGACCCACAAGTTTGGGAACACACACACTCATATACACACTCACACAAACACAGTAGGGCTTTTTCTGAGTCTAAGACCAAATTGAGCCAATGTTTTTGTGTACGAGCTGATGTTCTCTCGCACATGTTTTAAATATGATATCAAATAAAGATGAATTATCACACTTTGAGCCTTTAGCGTCACACTCACTCCCCCCTCTCCTCCAAACTTGGACATAAAGCTCTGTTAACACTGTCGCACTGGAGGGAAGCTGCTGTCCCGCAGAGCTTGTCACATCAGAGAATATTAACCAGCTCATCAGTGCACTTGAAGAGTGACACTGGCCAGCACCTCTTCACCCTTCAGTCCCCAGAGCTGACCCAGTCTGGCGCCTCAAGCACGCACGGCGCAGCATCAAACCAAATGCTCTTTATCCGGCTTCCAACTGGAAGTGAAATGTTGAGAAACTTTTCAAACAGCATAATTGAATCAAAGAGGGATGAAGTGAACGTACTGGCACTGCAAACTTAAACAAATTAAAGCAGATTCAGTGATATGTGAACTAAATGGATGTATTGGCTTGAAAATCAATGCTGCCAGCTCAAAGCCTGGCAGGCGCTGTGAGACTGCATTAGTCACATAAAATCACAGTTTCCAAATCCTTTGTTGCCCTCTTTAGAGAGTACGAGCTATTTTTCTCTGCTGAAAAGAAAGAGGAGCGATAAGAAGCCTATTTCAGTCTCGCAGGCGAGTAAAAGTTATGATATAGAGTATGAGATCAGGGTTCTCACCGTGACTTGAAACAAGAGAGGTTATTACAGTAAAAAGCATGATATTAGGAAAACCACTTCAGGGGAATTTTACCTCAAATCTGTAACTAACTACTCTCTGGCCTCTTTCCCTCCATCTCCATCCTGGATCTTTGAAGCCGACCCTGGGGACAGAAACCTGGCCAGGGAAACCTGAACCCAGCAACAGGGGAGATGGGCATCCGTCCAAGAGACAGCTCAAATGATACGTTTTTGGACGACTTCACACACAAACCCCATCTGTGGCTCCTTGCAACCATTTTCCTCCCCACCCCCTAAGCAGCCAGTGGTACCCTTAAGTCAGCAGACCTGCTTGTCATGCAATTAGTGGCTCAAGATAAAGGCTCCCTCGTAAATTAAGAGAGGTGTAGCAGTCCGTCCCCCTGTTAATCACCCGTGCCCACCCTCTGACCCCTCGCTGCTGTGTTTCACTGCTTTTTGTGTGTGGCAGTGAAGGCTGGCTGGTGGATTAGACCAATAAACTGTGGTGGCAGGAAGGCATTCATTCGTCAGGGCAACCAACTGCTGCTCAGTGCGGCAAAATGCTGCATAAAGTAATACCAAGTGCTGTCAACAATTAACTTCTGCACCAGAAAACTACAATCAGCTTTTCAGCGAGCACCAGCAGGGGTGTGTCAAGACTTTTCAGACTGGAGGGGACCTGCTGGGATGCTGATTTATTGAGGGGTGGCAAGAAGTATCTTTGCACCTTCACACATAAACATTATTTATTGAGCCTTTCTTTCTCCTCGTATCATATTTACTTTAACTTCTGCTGAAATTAAAGCATCACATTGGTGATATAACACTCTGTTTCATATAAAAGTAACACAAACATCTTCTCAACATAGCATATTTTTTGTTAACGTGCAAATTTATGTGCTATTTTCTGAAACAAGATCATTTATCAGATACATTTTAGTACCTAAATAATGTTAATTACTTTAATTAAGCTTATACTTGGATGTATGCAGAAGTTTACAACCAATATTTGATAGACTAATTCTTCTCTTATTAACTTGTCTTGATGGATGTGAGAGTACTTTTGAACTATTACAAGTCCAAACAAAACAAAAATACTGAATTGAAATGCAAAGCAGCCTGTTTTGAAAAGGTAAACAGCCAATCACAGTGTCAGATTTTGGGTTGCAACCATTTTTCAATGGGGGCCCATACCATCCCTCTACACATGCCCCTGAGTACCATCAGGATAGTCTTTAATCGAGGTCAAACTAGCAATATCCTAAAGCAAGAATTCATAAAAATATGTTGATGTTGTTCCAAACAGGAAATTCAAGGTAGTTTTGTAAATTCTCCAACATGCTCAAGGCTCTGAAGTGCTCCTGATTTATAAAAAAGAAAACTGTAAGGAACCACTGTGCACTGACCTTAAAACCTCATCAAACATCCCACTATAGGATCACAGCGAGCTGAGACTAGAGTAATCGCCTACGAAGGGCTATTCCCCCATGCCAAATAGCACCATTTCAACCTCATCTCACAGCTGTGTATTTTCACTCGTCTCAGACCTGCTTGGAATGATAAATTCACTTTTTCTCCCTCCTCCCCTTCCTCTAAAGCTGTCTATCTCTTCTTCCCAGCTTCAGGCTCCATAAGGAATAAGAGGAAAAGCATCTGGAGTGAAAGACACAGTGGTAGTGCAAGCCCTGGGAGCCCTTCTCTCCTGGTGTCATCAAGTCTCCTGGGATGCATCCTATTGCACAAAACCTCCCAGTGGGCCAGCTAATTACTTCATTTACAATCATCATTGCTTCTATCAGCCAACCATTCACTGGTGAAAAGAATGGGGAGAGTGGAATGGGGGGAAAGACGTAGACGAAAGACATATCCAGCAGAGTGCAAGGTGGTTAAATCGAGGGAGGCAGGAGAGAAGGGACAAAGAGACTGAAACATGGGGACTGAAGATAGAGATATAGAGTCAGAGTATGGGGAGAATTTCTAAGGTTTGATACTGTGAGAACCTGCAGAGTTCAAGGAAGAGTTAACCATAAATAGAAGAAGAGTCAGCCCTGAAGAACAAAAGACAAATGTCAGTCCTTTACCTTGGCATTCTGCATTGCGCTCCTCATATCCAGGGTTACACAAGCAATTCCCAATGGGCACCAGCCACTCCCCGTCAGCCCCGCAGTACATTTTTGGAACCTCTTTCTCCTCTGAATTATCCACGCATGAGCCACGAACTTCCACAAGTGAGGAGGTATCAGCTCCAGTGATGGTGTCAGGAAACTGGGCCAAGTTACGCACCGCCAAGGGACATTTCTTGTAGAAGACCCTGACAGACACAAGCGCGATGCACGCTCCAACATCCTGGAAGGCCAAGTAGAAGCCCTTCCTGTTCAGGGCACCTACATCCCGGACCTCCGTGTTCAGCTTCATGATGCGATCTCCGATGTCCACCTGAGTGAAGCTCTCATCCGCAGCGATGGTGTCGATCTTGACGAACTGGTTCTCGCGGATGTAGCGCTCCTTGTCGTTGTTGGACTCGTAGTAGTAAAGATTGAAGGTTTCCTTGCAGGTTCCCATGACCCCCGGGAGGCTGTTGCAGTCTCGCAGGGTGAACTTGATCTCAATGTAGACACGCTGGGCTCCACCTCGGGGGATCCAGTCAGTGCGGAGCCAGTTGTTCTGGCTGGGCTCCATGACATTACACACCTGGTACGTCCGAATGGGAATGTTCTTTTCATCCATGATGCTCACTTCCTCCCACTGGGGAAAGCACAAACGTAAAAGATGTTACGAGGAGCACTCCTCCATAAACCGTAAATGTTTCAACAGTGTCCTGCTTGGATGAATTTAGATTGTTTTCCAAAAGTACAAACACTCTTTTAATTAAAATGGACTACTCGTGTAAACATACATGGATGAGAGCAAGTCAAAGCAGAGAATGAAAGGTGCAAAAGAGCATGCAAGAAAGATTAGTCAGTATTTGAGCCTCAGCAGAGCAATTAATTGATGGCTAAACTTAATGCATATTTTATGAATGGCACCTAATAGAGTTGTTAGGCCCTAATATAGAACCGTAAAGATATTAATATTCATGGCTTCTTCTCAACTGTGAGAGAGGAAATTTGTAATTAGTTCTTTGCCTCAGTAATACCAACAGTTCAATTACTCGTCAGGTGGCGTAGGAAATTGTCTCCACGTATACAAACAATAACTGTCAGTGCCATGCATGGCTCAGAGTGTTAGAGACGAGAGAAAGAGAAGAATGAACCGTGAACTTTAGTGGATGACAAACCAAAGGTCTCCAAATCAATGCTAATGATGTGCTGTGTGCATGCCTTTCATGTGCATACGTGACAGGGACTGCGGGACGCAGGCACACATGTTCTCTAACATGGACTCATAGGAAAGAGAGGGGGACGCTGACGTGGGGATAACGTAATCCAGTGCGGCCTGGTTTATTTTCACCAGGAGGAGAATGTTTGTTTTACTTATGGTAAAGTTCCCCTCTTGACGGATCCCTGTTGAGCAAATACGAGCGTGTTTGCCTCAGTTTTGCACCGTGTGTTTTAAATGGAGTCCTTGACTGAGCTGGGCTGTAAACAAGAGTAGACAGGCATCTGGCTGCTGCATCTTCCACTGTAAAAAAGTCATAATAGGACAGTGGAAGATATGGCATATACTGCCAGATTTGATTTGACGCCTTATCATAAACTATCTGACTTTAAGCCTTACATCTCCGGAGGAAAGAGGGTAATGCTTAACATAGCTGCTGCTGTGTGATTCGAGGGAAACGTCCATTATTTCCTGCCGTTCATTCCACTCTCCTTTCCTCCTTCAGCCCCCTTTTGTTGTGGAAATCAAGCAGCGCTGAGATAAGGCCGCACCTTTCCCCGATAACAGGGAAGAGGCAGAGGAAGGCCAATTGGTCGTAATGAGAGGGTGAATGCTGGCTTGCTGGGGCTGCCAGGACCCTGTCAATCACTTGTTTGTGATAAATTGGTTCAGGGGAGGACCTGAGCTTAACGCCAGCCAAGTTCATTGAGAAAAGATCCTGAGCTGAGGCTGTAACAGCTGCACCAGGTGAAACCCAGATCCCTCTGGGTTCGTATTCATTAGCTGGCATCAGTGTTGCTAATTTGTATTAATTTTCATTAGACATTTAAGGTTTGTTGTGCTCACCATGACATTTCTGTGCGTAGAAGCAATAAAGAAGTAGCTGCTGACTGCAACATTTCTATTTGCTGAGCAGTTATTAATTTAGGTCATCCCTGACACCCCAAAATATGGCATTTCAATCATTTTTACCCATTTGTATGATAATTTTACAGACTTTTTAGGAAACGCACAGCCTCTCCTTCTCCTCACCCTTTAATGCCCACAGCAGACTGCAGCCCCAGTTCTCTCCTTATCAGAGCGCCTCTCCATATCCCAATTAGACTGAGGGATCATGCATTTGCGCGACCCTATTTTCCCGTCTCTTTATAGCCAGATCCAGTCGTCCTGCGGCAAGAGCTGAACCCCACTGCACTTTCCCCTCTTATTCATCCATTCCAGAGGACCCTCTCTCAGCTGCCAAGTTCCTCTCCCTCTGCCTCTCCTTCACTCAATGGTGGAAAGGGATATAAAGTTTCTCCACAAAGACCGATTCAATCCACCGTCTATTCAGGAAACCTGACGCCCGCTGCAGTATCGGCCCCTGCATCTGACCATTGCAGAATGGTTAGAGAGGAGGGGAGCGAGGAGAAAGGAGAGCAGGGGCTGTTGGTGAGGGGGTGCCTGTCGAGCAATGCTTCTCCAAGTGGATTCCGGGGACCCCACTGAGGCCTAAAGGGTGTTGGAGAGGGTCGCTATGTACACACTGAAATTGCGAATTTCGATTTTTAAGCCCAAAGACAAAGGGAATTCTGCGGTGAACTCAACCTGAGCCTAATACCCCTACCGTGCAGACAGCTGCACAATAAATCATCAACAAAGATACTCCCATGAAGGTCTCACCAGGACAGAATCTTATCAAAGAGGACTGTGTATCCAGTCCAGAGCTCCTGCCAATAATGGATATTATCTCTCCATTTTTGCTCAATAGGGGACCATGCGTCCTAACAAGGGGACACTTCTTTGCAGTACTTACCCCTCCTTCTGTCGGGTTAGCGACCCATCCCAGCTCCCCCTGAACAGATCTGGAGTCCAATAACGTGACTGGAAAACAAAAAAGGGAGAAGTGAGCACGCAGTCTGTGTCTGTCCACATAACATCAGCTCTGGTAATGTACAGTCCACCAGCGTTCGACAAAGAGAAGAAAAAAAGATTTATTTAACTTTTTTTCAGTCAGGAAGGGCTTTATGAATACAAGTGAGTGATCGAGGAGAGAAATCTCCTCATGATGGATGTCAGTAAACAGAGGAAAGACTGTAGGCCGGAAAGTCTTCATAATAGACGTGTCGATGTTTGGTTGCGTATAATCCCCTGCTGTCGTCTGCTTTTGATTGATTTGCGTTAGATGAATGATTTTCAACAAATATATGCTAACAGAAACTTCGAGAGATTCTTTTTTTTTCAGTTTCCTTTAGCTCCAGCTCTCGGCTCCTTTGATGAGATTGAAATCTGCCTGGAAGCCGTGCGCGTAAACTTGGTCACTGAAGATTTAAACGCATTTAAAACGTGTCTGACACAGAACGAGTTGCTTGAGAAAAATATGACTCTTTTTCCCGTGAAGCAATCATTATGATAAATTTTAAGTAGAGCTGAGATGAATGGAGAAGCCTCTGCGCAAATGTATAGGGTTGTTTTGACCCCTTGTGAGTTAAATCCACAGCTCCGTTTAAATGATTCAATCAGCTCGTTACATAAGTTATCAGCATAAATTATTTGGTGAAATGAGGATGGATTTCTTTTGAGATTTGACAAAGTCATTTCATGTTAAGTTAACTGAGCTGGTGATACGGATTTGCACACTTGTTTTGTCAGACGGCTACGCTCTGCGGAGAAAGCAAAAACAGAAACACAACTGTACTGGGGACGGATTCATTCAGCTCTTGAAGATGTTTCACTGAAATTTAGTTTCATTTACTGTGTTTATCCTTGGATGGGAGGATGAATTCTGTATCTGGACTTGAATTTCGAAACTAGATTCACTGCGCCTGGACCCTGAGCAGGGCAAGCACCTCGAGTCCCGAAACCCTCCGCGCTGATCTAGCTGGACGCGACGTGCTCGATTGAAACAGAATGCAGCTCGGTTGTAAAAACACAAAAAAGAAACAAATATACAGTTTAGAAATACCATTTAGATTTTAAATAGCAGAAAAAAGTAGATGTTTCATCCAGTGTGAAAACACTGGACGACACACTTAAACTTTAATGTTTTTTTTTTTTTTTTCAGTTATCTCCACAATCACATTCCCAAAACTGTCCGTGACAGCACGAGCGGTCCCCGCAGATACACGAACGTGACAAACACAGAGCCACTTGGTCAGTCGGACGTGTGCCGGATTTGCGACTCGTTTTGAGCTTCATGTCTGCTTTGCAAGACCCGTCCGTGAAGCTTTGCAACATAGAATTGTTTTTGTGCACACAGGTTCGCTTGACCTTTTCTCTTGACAAGAGATATCCACGCGCATTACAACTGCACGTACTGTTTTCCCCAGGCTTTCAGAGGCTGGCGCGATCCAAACCCTGAGACGAGACCAAAACAGCCGATGCGCATTTGGACAGCCACTTCACATTCCAGTTTCGTACACGAGAAACGCAGCAAAAGTCGCTGCGTAAAGGTGACCGTCGGTGTTTTCCACCATTTAACTCATTGTGGCTCCACGCACTCGCAACAAGGGGCCAAGAAGTGAGGCTCCACAGCGCAAACACGCGCAGAGACGGAGCAGGGATGAAGTCAGAAGTCCGCGGCAGTTATTTTTCTCCCGACAACCTTACCTTCATTTGGAGGGTACGTCCGTGCCGGCGAAACAAATGTAGGAATTCCCAAAACAAGAAAGGTAGCCGTGAACAAAATCCCTGCCATGAGTGCCATTTGTGTCGTTGTTCCGTTTTTCTCTCCTCTTTTTCTTTCGTTGCTCTTCTCCCAGGTCCTGCGCTCTCTCTCTCCCTCACACACACACGCACACACACTCACTCTCTATGGTTCTCTCTCCCCCTCTCTCTCTTTCCCAGTGGAATAAGGGTTTGAAGCGGACAGCGGAGAGAGACGCAACCAGCGCACCACAGCCAGGAGGCGGGCCTTGTCTGTGCGCTCTGACGCGAACCCCGTCTAATCATATAGAAAACGCAGTGGACAGAGAGAGGGGGGAGGTGGTGGTGGGGGGGGGGTCAATAATCATTAACCCCCCTTAAACATTTTACTTTCTCATTTAGAACAGACTCAGAGATGGGGTTGTTGTGGAAAGTGTCATTTCACTTCGCGTTTTCCTTCCAGGTACAAAAATGCTGCGAAAACTGACCAATGCTGTGTGAGCCACAGAGTGACATGACACGAAAAAACTGCAAACAGGGAAACATCTTGCTTGTCAACCGTAGAATCGGATGGGAAGCGTGCGCGCTGCCTGAAAGGGACTCTTTCTTTGTCAAAGTCATTCTACTTCTCCCCCTGCCTTCTCTAACAACAAATATAAACTCAAACTGACCCTAAATTCTCTCTTTATGTCTTTGTTTGAATTGCAATGCGTCACTTTCTGTCCTCGGTGTTCCTCTGTAGTCTCACTGTGCTGTTCCTGCATGTAGTCTGGCTCCAGTCAAGCGCAGCGCTGTCCAAGGTGAGCCGCATCGGACTAAGGTCGCCACCTAGCGGCGATATTGACGCCTGTTCTGCCTCTAGAATTGGATTTTAGAACAAGCATGAGCATGACCTCCTTGACATTACATGCTATTGCACTTTGTGAAATTGACAGTGCCCGTTTTGTGAAGGGGGGGCAACTTGTATTGGATTATTGTCACTTGCTATTATTCTTATATTACAGAGGCTTTGAGGGCACTTATGATGAAATGCGCACTAAGATTCATCCATCAGCGCTGACTGTGGAGCACGCCTGTTGCAGTGTGGAGCTGGAGAGGTGAATGATGCTCAGGAATTGATGTTACCTCTGCAGTTTTTCATCAACAAAGGCTTCATTGTTCATATTTGTGAAAAAGCCAGCTGTGTCCAGGTTTGGGGTTTTGCCCAGGGTGCTCTCACTCTTTTATGTCCTCCCACACAGGTCTTCTATTGCTCCCAGGAGATGTGCCTTTCAATGATCTGCAGAGGAGATTGTCACTGTGTGGGCAGGTTAGGGCGTTCTGCATCACCACACGCTGCTGCCAAAGACTACAGAGAGGTTTGCACCAGCACAACCAGCACCTTTGTGTATGTGTCTCTTTTAGTGTGGAATTTGGCCTTTAGCAGCACACACAGACAGTGATTCAGACAGTGATTCATCCAGGAATCGTGCAACCTGCTCGAGCGTCCTTGGATAAGTCATTGGATCTTTATCAGGAGTAGAGATGTTGATCATTTCTGAGGTGGGGAAGTCAAAACAGAATTTGTCTGCAAATCAAAAAAGGTGGCTCAGTTTCTGAAGCTCCTTCTCAGGAAATCTGCTGTCCTTCAAGTTTCATTTGACCTGCATTTCGCTTCGAAAATAGCACATTTGTGAAGACGTTGCTGGCTGTATGCACTCAGCAGGTGTCTGGATTCTCTCTTCTCCAAATCATTTCACTCTCACACATCTATGAATGTGTCTTTGTGTGGAAATACAGCCTATCACCTCTCCACGTTTTATAGATCCTAAATGCAGTCGTTCCCATGCCTCGCTGTAGCTGGCACACAAACCTCCCAGTTCCAAAACTTGGCTACAACATATATACTTCTGTCCATACATGGAAACATCTATGATTTTTCTCACAGGGCTGATCTCACTGCAAATAGACCTGCCTTTGTCTTACATGCTTCTCCAGGCAAAGTGTGGCTTTATTTTCCCTTGCAGATGTCACTCAGAGAAAGAGAGAGTTTAGTGTTTTTATTTAGAGCTGGTCTGAGAAGGACGCCAAAGAGTTCTGCTCTTGGATTGCTCAAGAAATGAGAATAATGACGCAGATTTGGGGGCTGTTTAATTGACTTCGGTTTTAGAGCAAAACAGACAAGTATTGTTGTGTTTCAACCTTGCATTTACACAGAAATGACATTTTAGCCAACTTAAGACACAGACATCAAAAAATGGCTTCCAGAGTGGAATTTTTCTGAAACTCTGCCGCCACCATTGCCATGTAAAAAGTAAGCGGAAGTGCTGGCGTTAAACTTCGCTTTGCACAAGCCCATACTAGAGTACAACAGTATCGTTGTTTCAATTGTCATGGACTACCATGTTGTAGAGGTGCAACAGCACACAAAAAATTTTGGTTCGTCACAGTTCTCAGTTTTAAAGTTTTGGTTCGGTACATTTTCGATACAACAAGGGACACGACAGCAACATTTTTTTAATTTAATGAACATTATGCATTTCTGTCTTCTGTCTTTTTCTCTCAATTGCAGCATCAACAGGTTTCTTAATAAATAACATTTTAATTTGAAAAATGTAAAACAAAAACATAAAAGAAATAAGAGTAATGCTGCAACCTTCAACCAAAAGATGCCACAATAAAGAAAAGGTAGTAAAAGCATTCAAGGATCATATATATATATATATATATATATATATATACATATATATATATATATATATATATATATATATATATATATATATATATATATATATATATATATATATATATATATATATATATATATATTTATACATATAGGTTATATCTAGAACAAAAAAAAAGTGAGTGTTTTTCTTCTTGTCTTGTTGTAAACAAACACACAAAGTCTCAAAATGAACAGTTTAAGTTTATAGGCTAACAAACTAAGATATTGTCTTTTTTTTTTTAGGGAAAGGAACTTTTCCACTTGGTCCAAAGGGCGGCATCAAAGGTTCAGTTACAATTTAAATGTCTGATTAGTTCCATTTAATGTTCATTTTTTGCAAGAAAAATCAAGTTTGCTCCATAATCTCCTTTCTCCTAGTCCCAGTTAAGTTAATGTTCGCGTGGTGCCTCTTCAGAAGCTTCAAGACGTGTTGCCAGCACTGTAGCTGATGACTGCTGTTGTTCCTACACAGGAGACCTCAAAGATGTCGGGGAATCTTCCAGCTCGAGCTGTTGATTTGTTGTGGTTGCCATGCCGCTTGCGGTCTGTTATGTGCTACCTTTTTGCACACCATGAGGAAACAGGAGTACAGGCGGAAAAAAACTTTTGTACTCAGATCACTTCGCATGCCAACCAGACTGAAGGCCCTGTACCGAAACCGTCTTGTCCGAGTACTATTACCATTACACCCCTACTGTGTTGTGCTTGTGCTGCTCAATCTGCTGAATTTGCTGACTGTCTTTCAACAAATTGTGCATCTGTTTCACCACCTCTGCTCTTAGTATTCACCAATACACCAGATGATCGGCCCAACTCTACTTTAGAAAAGCTGCAGTTATAGAGTTATAGCGCCAACTACAGGCCTGATATGCTTACTATAGCGCTTTCAGACCCTCTACGTTTCCGTGTAAACACAGTTTTTTTTCACTGCGTTGTACATTTTTGGACGAAACATTGTTGTGTAAACAGGGCCTTAGGAATATATAAAGGGTGTGTGGATTTTTAAGAGTCTGTGGTGCCCTGTACGATTCGGGTCCTTCCTGTCGTAGGATCTTGACTCCAGTAATGAAGCACACAAAGCACCTGGTGCCTCTCCAAAATTGGCCAATTTACCCCCTGTTCATTGATTGTCCAAACCTACGCCCCCAAAAGAAGCGCACTTTCCCCTTTGTGTCCCCAGCTACAAGCTTAGCAACCCTACAACAGCCTGAGGGGGACCTGGAGGGACGCTTTTGATCTTTTTCACCAGTGGCCAAAAAGTTTTATGGAGTGAAAAATGACAGACAATGATGGTGGTCGTCACAGGGTGTGTGTGTGTGTGTGTGTGTGTGTGTGTGTGTGTGTGTGTGTGTGTGTGTGTGTGTGTGTGTGTGTATGTGTATGTGTATGTGTGTGGGCAGGTTTCGTCTCTCGTCTGCTTTATTTGTGTCACACTATTTTTGATTGATTACACTCTTAAATTTCCCTTTATCCAGCTGTCAAACCAGTTTTTTTTTTCTTTCTTGGGGGAGAGTAGTGGAGCCCCCCCTCCCTTCTCCAACCTTTCAATTCCTCTCCTCCACCAGCCCACTCCGCTTTCTCCAGATGGCATCTGCTGCCCACACATCTGCATTGTGTGCCAATCATGCACACCGACTCTAAATTCTTTGTTTGAGCACACACACACACACACACACACACACACACACACACACACACACACACACACACACACACACACACACACACACACACACACACACACACACTTTCTCAAATAAACTCACATTCACTTTTGTAGTAGGCAGATTTGAGATTCCAAATATCCTTGATAAAAATACAACTGCATATCTGTCACTTGTGTATACTGAGCTTTGCATCACTCAGGGAGTCAGTCTGGGAAACCATTCATAAAGCATAGCTCAGATTTATTAAACATCTTAAAGGAAAAGTTGTATAGGACAAAGCTGACTGAAGCTGAAATTGAAATTTCTAGTAAAGATTATGAAAACACAAATATTATAACATTTGAAATGAAACATGTCTGCTGGAGATCTGTTGGATTGAGATCTGGTGACTGTAGAGTACAGGGAACTCACCGTCATGTTCAAGAAACTAATTTGAGATGATTTGTGACATAAATCGTTATCCTTCTGGAAGTAGCCATCAGAAGATGGGAACACTGTGGTCATAAAAGGATGGACATGGTCAGCAACAATACACAGGTAGGCTGTGTGCCAAGAACATCTCCCCCACACATTACACTATCAGCAGCATTCTTGTTAGAGCCTAAATGTAACAACAACCCAAAGTGTACTAACTGACCCAAAATGTAACAATTTGTTACCTTTTGGAGGAAAAGTTATCTCACTTCAGGTTTTATTACTCTTTTTATAACATTTTGGTCAGGTTTAGCTGTTTCTGTAGTTTATAATTAGGAAAATCTCTGGAGAAGCTTTACAGTCACACTAATTCCCCTTTGATGCTACTCACTCATTTGATCCCATTGTTAAAAAACAGAATGATTCACATTAAATTCATAAATCTGTAATCATCTCCAGAACCCTGTTACCTGCACTCTTTCTGTATCCTTTATCAAAGACTGCACACACCATATCTGTATTTGTCAGGTTTTATTACTTTTTCAAATTACATTTTGGGCTCTAACAAGACTGTTTGTTGATACAAGGCAGGAAGGATCCATGCTTTCATGTTGTTTCCGCCAAATTCTGACCCTACCATCTGAATGTGGAGCAGAAATCCAGACTCATCAGACCAGGCAACCTTTTAAAATCCTCTATGGTCCAGTTTAGGTCAGCCCCATAGATGGTATGAAGCATGGGCGTAGTCTACACGACATCACCTGTCTGTTCCTGATACCGTGATATTAAAGCCAATCTGCAGATGCAGCATGAATATGACTTTCAGCTTCATTCTAACAGCCAAAGAGCACCTGTCAGTCACGTGAGCTGAGCTGTGTGTCTGGTTGGACAATCAGACAATCCTAATTTCTTCTAAACCAGGGGTGTCCAACCTGTGGCTTGGATGCCGCATGTGGCTCTTTGCCTTTCAGCACGCAGCTCTTCGATCCATTCGTAAAAATTTATATGGTTAGGAGTAGTGGTGTGCCGATCAATCTAAAATATTGATATACTGATGCCAACGGTGGGATCAGTGTTGATCAATGTTTGGCTGGACACATTGATACTTCACTTTCAGTTTCTCTTCTCTAATATGAATTTAAACACACTTACAATCACAGTAATCTTGCTTTGAAAGTTGGAAATGTATTGATTTTCATTTTATGTCATTTCGTTCATTTGTGAGAGGACGTGTGTTTGTAAGACTACGTGTGTGACGTGGCTCTCTGTAGTACCACGGTCATTTCTGTGGCTCTTGGTCTCTGCTTGGCCACCCCTGTTCTAAACCATCAAATAAAAAAAAATTCACCCCCATACGGTGTGTGCTGATAGCAAAATTAGCGTTTCAGATTGAAGCAGTTTTTTAAACCAGGCTGTAAATACGCTTTTTAATGCTGTAAAAGTCTGTTTGTTTAGCTTGGTGTGTATGTGGTGTCTGGTCTCTCTGTAGCCAGCCTCATGTGGATTCCTGATGAACTGTAACTTTTTAGCACCACCGCAGAGGCTTCATTTTTCTAAACCAGATGTTGCCCCTTGTTGAACCCGTGTGAGCTGTTGCCTCAGAGATGCTCTTCTGCAGACTTTGATTGTGACTCACTGGATATTTCCTCTTTTTGTGACCATTCTCTTAAAACCCTAGAGGTGTGTGTGAAAATCCCAGGAGATCCCAGCAGTTTGTGAAGTACTCACTCAAACAGTCAACATTGGAAGTCACTTGTATAAGTGTGCTGACAGTTTTGCTGACCGAAAAAAATCAAATCAAATTATCATCATCATCATCATCATCATCATCATCATCATCATCATCATCATCATCACTTTAAACACCTTTCCAAATGCACAATGCTGACATGCGAATGGCTGATTAGATATTTGTATTGACAAACAGTTATACAGGTCTAAGAAATAAAGAGGCTGAAGTTTACTTTTGTCCCTTAGCTTGAAAAAGGAAAACCAGAATACAGAAAGTGTATTCCACGTGTTCAAGTTTAAATCATTTACCAGCATTTTTGGATAAAAAGTAACTTGGCACACAAGTTGCTGGGAGGCATCACTAATAACATTGCTGCCATAATAGATGTGCATTTTTGATGTGTTGTAATTTTGAATAACCTTGTGTATTTGGCTTAATCAGACTGTTTCAAAACGATTTATTTATTCAGTTTGGGTTTGATGCTTTGCCACATTTTCTCTCAAAAGCAGCAACACACTACAAAGTGCATATTTTTTATTCTTAGTGTTCTGGTTTGAAATTTGTCTGGCCAGGCGTCACTCTTCATTGCTGACTTCTAGAGGCCTTACACCTCCCGGAGAGTAAAACTGCTCAATCATCATGTCTCTACAGGAAGTGCACCTCACATTTAAAGTCAGCAAAGCAAACCTCCTTGTCTTCCATCACCTCCCTCATACAGTTTAGGCCATTGTTTCACTTTAAAGCTGCTAATGCCCCTCCTGCTGGCCTGTGACCCCCTCAGGCTACAGGCCCTGCCCACCGCCTTCGGATCCCCGGCTTCATGCGAGGATCTTGGGCCTCGACAGTCTGTGGAGGTCAGTGTGAGTGGGAGTCGGAGGAGACCAGGACAGAAAGGAAGGAGGAGATCAAAGGAGCAGCAGGAGGGCAGCGCTGAACCGCAATGTCAGAGAAGAGATAAAATCCACGGGACTGGATACATCGTTCTGAAAAACACACAAGCTCCACAAAACAGTGGAACCTGTTTCTGTAGTTTACAATTAACCAAATCTCGAGAAGTTTTGAAGTCACACTGATTCCTCTTTGATGCTACTCACTCATTTGATCCCATTGTTAAAAAAAAAGATTCACAAGAAACTCATAAATCAATCATCATCTCCAGAACTCTGTTACCTTCATGCTTTCTGTATCCTTTATTAAAGACTGTACACATCATATCTCTATTCTCAGAGTTTGGCTTGACACTTCCTGAGCTATTTCACTGTTGCAGCACTCAAAATGTCTCTTCGCTGTTTTCTCTTTATCTACTCAGGACAGCATTTGAAAATATTTGCTCTACATTATTTCTGACTCGCATCATCTCTGTGTTTATCTACTGCTCCGCTGCTTGACCAGGCACTTCCTTTTTCTGCTTCCTTTTATATTTTAACGTACAACACTTCACCCAGGCTGTCACCCAGAGCCATTTACAAATCTGCTCAAACTGAGGTACACATTAGGTGACAATCTGCTGCCCTCGTATTACCTTTCATTTCCTTATATTAAGATAACAGATTTTAAAACAGTTGATGTTTTTACAGAGTGCCTCCTTTTAAAGTCTCACCTTGACTTTTCTAATCAAAATGATGCAGCTACAGATGTCTGCGCAAATATTTAAACCAAGGCTGTCCTCTGAAGTTTATGTTGTACTTTTCATTCACCACCAAAACTTTTTCTGTAACCTCTCAAGTTGTAAAAAAAAAATTAATCTTGTTTTTTTTTCCCTGAAAGTACAGTTACTACTGACAGTTGTTTTGTTTCTTTTAACTTTAGCAAGCTCTGTGACAGACGTGTAAAAAAACATGACCAAGGTCCAGCCCAGATTCCAATCACGACTGGACGTCCACTCTCGAATGGCTTCAGTTTTCATTTTACAATGTTTTTACTATCATACTAAAATTATATTACTAATTATGTGTACATTTAAAGTTTCTGTAAATCGTATGAACAAAACCAAAGTATATTTCGTAACATCTCAATAAACTACATTTGGACTATGCTTGCTAAAACTCTGTACATTATGCAAAAACTCAATAACTCTGACAGCAGACATATTTAAATAAATGTTGTTGTTGTTGTTGTTGTTGTTGTTGTTGATGATGATGATGATGATGATGTTGTTGTTGATGATGATGTTGTTGTTGTTGTCGTTGTTTTGTCTTTTTCATGATGTGAAAATGTGGGAATCCAAAAAACACATTAGAGGTCACAAGTTTAGACTAAAGTTATGAAATAGTGCAAAAAAGGGGGAAAAACAGGTGCTTTAATCAGCAGTATAAGCAGAAATATTTTGGGCTAAAATGTTGTTCCCTAGTCAAAATAGTCTAAAAAACACTGTGATATAATATAGATCCTGATCCTGTAATTGTGATGTTTGCTGTAGCCAGACTTTTGAGGGAGCGCTACATCATTTGGCTTCACAGTAGGGGAAGACTACAGGACCCATAGATAGATAGATAGATAGATAGATAGATAGATAGATAGATAGATAGATAGATAGATAGATAGATAGATAGATAGATAGATAGAGACTTTATTGTCATTGTACAGAACTCAACAGAAGTCAGTTTGGCAGCATTTCTTAGTAGCTTAGTAGCAGCAGCAAGACAATTCAAAAACGGCAGTCCTTCTCAGTGTGTAGTGTGATGGGAAATTTAGTTCTTGTATGTTTGTGCAACTTATTTGAATAAATTCTCTCAGTTTATTATAGGAATGGCTCAGTTAGAGTCTGTGCTGTTGAAAACACCCAGTATCTGTTCCTGTGGCAAAAACATTCAGAACCTGTTCCTGTTTCTGTACCCCTACATCTCTGGGCAAGAGTGAAACAGTCTTCTGTCGTCTGTCACAGAAAGTGGCGATTCTTTCGACCAATCAACAGTCTGCAGTGTTGTAGCTCCACCTTCCGAGAGCAGATCGGTTCAGTCTGGCACCCATGTGAAGGGGTCCCAAAAAGTGGGACGACTCGTCTCGATTTTTTGGGGATCTGTCCCGGGATAAGTCAGCCAAAACGTCACAAACTGCGTACCGGTCTGCTTGGTGGAAACGCGGCTTTATATAGTTACCATCAAAATTTTGTCAAAAGTACTCGTTACCAATCACGTAAAATTAAAATGCACCATGCTTAGGCACCAAATGCATCCTTGTGATTGTGAGAAGAGGAAGAGAAGTCAATTTCCCATGCTGGACATGAACACAGCATTGCAAGGTCATATTTTGAAGAATAAATATGTTAAATTGAAAAAAGAGAGATTTTATTATCAAACAAATTGATCTTTTTTATCACATAAACACAAAAAAGTACCAAAAATTGGTACAGCTGAGTACTAATACCGATTGCTAGGTACTGATACTGATTGACATTTGACATTTCAAACATGAAAGGTACCAATTCCTATCACCTGTAAACATTAGAAGAAGCTGGAGGCCTGTTTTCTATAGTCTTATGTTATAAACATCTTTTTTTGTTGTATATGTTCAGGCCATGGATAAGAAATGTTACTCTCACCTTTGCCTCCTGTCTCAACATCTCATTTGAAGCTTTGTTCAGTGTAGGGAAAACAAGGCCTCTTAAGGATGATTTTTTAAAGATGCAAAGGTTCAGTATGACAAGATAAAATTACATTAAGCAAAAAGAAAAGTTGTGAGTTCCCTCCCAGAAATATTCAAAGATTCCTCAGCACATCTGTACTGTCTCTGATATTCCCCACCATCCATTCAGCATCCACTCATCAACCCCACGCAGCATCACTGGCTGTTTGCTGACCTATTCATGCCCCGGCCACCCGGCCCTACCCCCTGACGGCAGTGCGTCGGTCAATAAGCATCACGGCAGGTCCAGCAGTCGAGCCCAGCAGGAACAAGCTCTCTCTGTCTGTGGCTGTAGAAAAGCAACCAAGCGGTTAGTGTCCCTTTGTGTCGTTGCAAAATTACCTGAGGGTTTTCAAAGTGGACTATTGTTGTCTCTACCATGTTGTTTACCACACTTCATTTTCCAGTGCGGAGTAGTTTGAGACTCAGCGGCAGGAGGTTCTTACTCACAAAGAGATTTACCTGCTCCACACTGGAATAAGTCTTCTTGAATAAGACGTGCAGAGGTTATGTGCTTTACAGGTAGTATACAGAAGGAGCGTCTGGATGTGCATTCCTTTATTTCGACGATGATGCGTGGCTTACAAATTGCGGTGTCTTGGTTTGTGAGGCGCAAAGTTCTATCAAAGTCACAAATTACTCTCTGTAAGTGTACGAAAACCCGCTTATCTTACTGTTTTGTTGTTGAGGCATCACTTTGGTTTGTTAGGGGGAAGGTAACGATCCAGCAAACTCTCATCTGGCTGCTAGATTAAGCTGCTGCCATTGGACGTCTGAGACGGCACAGTCAGTCAACGCTTAAAGCATCAACACAAGCTACAAATCAGCTCCGATGCTGGGCTGCTTTAGAAATTTTATGCAAAAGATTACATGGCAAAGACATTTGGCAGCTGAAAAAGGGAACAAGCACTCCAGGGTAGATGATTTAAGGTGTTTCAGAGTCATTTCATGGCCCGGTGTCAAAATCATCATAGATGAAGGAGGCAGTGCAGGGACCCCAAGCATATGTATGTGGAAGATATGGAGGGAATGTATGTCTCCATCAGGAACATTACCCTAAGCTTTGGTGTGTTAGGTACGCTGTGTGTGCTGATTATTCATGCACTTAAGCATGTATACATTTCAGTCACAGTGCATTAGTTAAAGTCACAAGCAGACTCCTCTCCCTCCTTTTCCCTCTCTCAGTCTGAGATATTGTTTCAAATGTGAGCCTTCAGTTGAAGCACAGATGTAGCCACAATCGTCATATTCACACACAAAGTGACACTTGGCTGAACCGGTTAGCTTGATTGCATGAGTTGCTGATGGAGCATTGGATCCAACTGATGTCATCTTTAACTTGGTGAGAATTAGAAGAAGACACAGAAGGTAGTGGGAGTTTATGAGCACACAATGAGCATTTGGCCCCTCAGCTGTTACGCTCTGACAAACTGGTACGAATAAAAGGTGCTATTGGAAGTGTAGTTTCTTTCATGGGATTTTTGTGAACAAATAAAATCAAGTTTTGTTTTGAGCACAGATTTGTGGGTTTCAAACTCTAAACTCTGGGTTAACAAAACTGACGCCACATTTTCTCGTGTTGTTCAGTCACAAACATTCCTGCTGACCCAGAAGCTTCCTCGCCTTGAGATGAGGACAGCCCCCTCTTCCTGCTTTAGCCGTAAAGCAATCAAACTTTACAGCCAAATATAACCTGGTGTCACAAGAAGTGACAAGCAAACCTGGCAAGAGGCCAGCACGTTAATGTGGTAATGATTTAGTTATGCTAAAAGCCTACACATTCTGTGTGTCTTTAATTGATTCAGCTCATAAATGTGCTCATTCATTACACAGATTGATGCAAGTGTCAGGGGAGAAAAAGATAAAGGAAATCTGCAGAGGGTGAAGTCTTCCCTCATGAACTAACTGAGATCTATTTTGATTCCCAGTGCATGTGACTATCGAGCTTTGGTGTCGGACAAACGCAAAAAAAGAACCCCTGCACCTTTTTACTTCTCTTTCCAGCCCCAAACTCCACGTACAGAGACTGTGGTCTTAATTGCTGTGGTTACTGATTTGTGAGGCCTATGTTCCCGTGTTTTTAAGAATTTTTTTAGTTTTGTTTGTCTGACTTAAGGAAATGAAATCAAACACTTTTCGATCATCCCATTTTAATCCTTCTTATGATTGTGATGATTTCTGCTGCTGTTGACTGACACAAAATTATGCATTCATTCTTTCATTCATTTATTAATATATTTACTATAAAGTGTTTCCAAAATATCTTCTGGGAATATGGGGCTTAAATTAAAGGAGATGTAGGAACGCAAGACCTAATTTTGAAAATTTTTCAAGAAATGTAGGAACATTGAGAAAATATATCCATCCATTTCAAACTATGTTACCATCACTGCTCACATGCTTCCATACATTCTTCGCACTGCAATTAATCAATACATCCACTGGGAGGGGTGTCAAAAGTTTATAACAACAAAACTCAAAATCTCAAAATCGAACATGACAACAACTGTGGAGGAGGTTTTAATAATGTACGGTTTGCATAAAAGACCAAAACAAAGGCAGCATTGTAGCAAGTAGTGGTCCGTGAGGCTGTTAAATGCATGTATTTTGTACCTCACTAAAGCTTTGTATCAGGTAGTAACAGCAACACTGCCCCGATGGTTACTAGTGGTACTGCTCCATTTGGTATGTATCTGTAAACTTCATGGAAACATGCAGCTAAACGTACAAAATGAACACAGAGCACGTACAGAAGGCTCTGTCTGTATCCGTATCCATGTGTAATGCTAAGCATAAATGGGCCTTTACACGACAAAGTTTCATCCAAAAATGCTAAAATACAGTGAAAAAAAAATCACAGAAACGCAGAGGGACTGAACATGCTGTAGTAAGCATGCCAGGCCTGCAGTTGGCGCTATAACTGTTTTGTCAAGAAGACACTTTTGGTAGATCTCCACTGAGTAGAGTAGGGCCGATCATCTGGTGTTTTGGTGAATACTAAGTTCAAAAGTGGAGTAACAGATGCACATTTTGTATAAAGACAGTCAGCATATTGAGCAGCACAAGCACAACATGGTAGTTTGTGAAGATCGTAACAACGGTACTGTAGTAATGTTGTATGCGCTTGCTCAAAGCAAAGGGTGACGTCAGGGTTTCCACTTAAAGCGCCGGCTCACTGTTTACGCAGCAACAGTGTGGGGAGAAAACATGTGATAGGGATAACAGCTATCTTGGGTATCATAAAACCCTGTTGTGAAAATAACCTTTAGGGCCCCTGCCCACTAACAGTGTTTCTTGTGTTAGTAGCATCTAGTCCCATACAAAATCAATGTAATCCAACTTTTCCTGTGCGCAGTGTCCTCAGCACAAAATCATTCCCAATGCCAGCTGTATTCCAGTTACTGTACTTCTGGCACTTTCAGCTGTTGACTCTAAACTTTTAATATCCCCTTAGTCAACAACAGTAGTGGAGGTGCATTAGAAACCAATCAAACTTATGTTTTGCAATGATTTATTTACAGATCTGCATTTGCTGACACTGCAATGAATCTTTTTTGATTTTTAACTTTTTAAGCCATTAAAAAAAAAAGTTACTAAGGCATACAGATCATTCAAAAAACACAACCGCATTGTTAAAGATACCATCAGTGGAAACGGGCCCTTGGTGTCAGAAGTGACTTCTGAGTGAGAGCATGATGGCTTGAGTCATGCAGCTATCCCGACATTCTCACTATCTGTCTCACTCTTCCTACTAGTGTGCACAACGTTGCTCTGAGCTCCCTCTTGTCAGGAGTTAACAGAGTTGTTGTACAATCAGGTGCATCTCATATTAACCCCAAAGAGGACGTTTTGCACACATGGTGCATGTGTTGAAGCACACAGCCAAATTTGTTTATTCCTATCTTATGCAAACTGCATTAAGCTGGAGTGAGTGTGTGTATGAACTCAGCAGGTAATGTAGCCCAGAGGACTAGCCCCAGGGAGAGGACACTGGACATGTTGAGCAGAGTTTCTTTGATGTTATCATTACTTCTCGCCTCAGTTGCTAGTGTTGTGTTTTCTACTGTTGTGTTTGTATCCCCTTATTTTCTTCCACATGTAAAGAAGATAAAACTGAAAGCAGTCATTACCAACACTTCCTCTTTCTGTATGCACTACTTATCCGCCCCTCCTCACCTGAGTTGAAGTATCACAGAGTTACGAGAGCGCTTCAAAGATAGATCATCTTCCACTTTGAGGTGCATGTGTAAAAAGACAGCACATAAAAATACCAGCACCTGAATTTCCTTTAAGAGGGGCACGAAAATATCCAGATGTGACCAGTTTTTCAGATGTTGCAGGTCTGTCATAGGCTTGGTGTGATAGTGTTGAACATTTCAGAGAATGAACATTTGAACTCTTTAAGGGCTGATCACGCCAGCCTGTATGAAGACTCATGGAATAGATATATGTGGGGGCTGGCAGTGTCAGTGTTTTGCATTGTTGAAAAGAGAGGTTTGAATTGTGAGGCAGAGCAGCTTATGCAACATTTCAGCTCATAGCGCTCTGGAAAATAGTAGTGATGTCTCACTTTGAGCACTTTACTCTGAGTCAAATGCTTTGAAAACTCACTTAAGTTATGAACAGGGACGGATTAATGCATAGGCTCACCTAGGCTGCAGCCCAGGAGCCCCACATATGATATGGTTTTATATTAGCGCTCTTGAATTTTTAATTGATTAGGCCCTTATTTCGTGGCGCAGCGCGGGTGGCGCAAGCCTGGTGCAACCCGCGCAGTGTTAATTTCGTGCGGCGCACTGACGTGTGCTGCCAATTCAACAATTTGGTAGACCGTCTGCGAAGAGATGGGTGTGACAGCGCGCCAGGGAGAGGTGTCAGCAGATTCATGTTGGCGCAGTGACAATTTCGTGCCAAAAAAAGTGCGCTGAAAGCTCGCCAGCTCCAACCTGGTCTATCCTCGGCACAAAACGGAGCGCACCCCACGCAGCTGTTATTTGGTGACAGGCGCACATGTGCATGTCAACAATGCCTCAGAGGCAGGTTTCCAGAGTGTCAGGCACATTTTAATGCAATAAACAACCACAGCAATCACTATTTAAAGTAATTGTCTGAACCAGCATATACATTTGTATCTAAATCAACCACCTGATGTCAGATTAAAGCCGTTTGTCATAATGGAAAGTTAACCTGACGGCAGCTGGAAGTTTAATGCACATCTTACAATTAAACAATAAACAGCCTTAACATCTGATACTGAGTATATATCTGGTTCTCTCATTTCAAAGAAAAGAGGGAGAGAAAAGACGAAGAAAAAAGAGACAAAATAAATGTATGTCACTCAGGATTTACCCGTGATTTCCCATATTTCTCTGTTTTAGTCTTTATTTTTAACGTGATCTAAAAAGATGGAGTACGTTATTGTAAGGAGGATGAGGCGGAGACACTGGGAGAGTATACAGTATGTCACCAAAGGTTCTGCTATTTGGCGATGACAAACCAGGAGTGCAGGTGGATCAAAAGTATTCTGAATGGATAAGCCAGCTGTGTTACTGTCTCTTAACTTTGTTCTCTTATTAATGACAAAGGAACAGATTACATCTGTCCCAGGAACTGGCCCACACGGTGACACGCTGCAGGGACAGCGGCTCTGACCGTCTCCGCTACGGGGTCTTTCCATCACCGCTGTTTTGGCGGTGCTGGGGATCACTCAGACCAATCAGACGCTGCGCCTCAGCCGCAGGGCATTTAAAGGCAAGGAGAGGCGCTCATTTGCTTGGTGGAGACAGCGCTCGGCTTTGTTAAACCCACTCACAGCTATTCTCCTCCCTCTCAGCCATTTGCGGTGAGGGAGGCGTGGATTGGCAGCTCTGCGCTCCTCTGCGCCTTGACTGCGCCCTGCGCCTCTCTTGGCACTGCAGGAAACCTGCAAAGTGCACCAGTCACACCCTGTCCGCGCGGCAAAGGCCAGCGCAGGGCAGGTGCACCTGCACTTGCGCCTGGTCTACGAAATTAGAGCCCATTGTTATTAAGCTGCCATTTATTTTCTTTTTTTATTGTCTTTCTTTGTTCCAATTTGGGCTGTTCTTATTTTAAATTCACATTCACATGAGTGGACCCCAGGAGGAGTAGTCGCTACTCAAGTCGTGACTAATGGGGATCCAAATAAACATGTGCAGGGGCCCTAGGCTCTAGGGCAGGGATGTCCAACTCATGCCATGGAGGGCCAAGAGGCTGCAGGTTTTCCTTCCAACCAAGAACTCCACCAGCTGATTCCACTGATTACCTCACCTTCAAGCAGAGAGCAGGGGCTAATCAGTGGAATCAGCTGGTGGAGTTCTTGGTTGGAAAGAAAACCTGCAGCCTCTTGGCCCTCCATGGCACGAGTTGGACATCCCTGCTCTAGGGGCTCGATTTGTATCCTATATCATTGTTTCCCAAACTTTTTTTCAGGTGACCCACATTTTTGGGGAAACAAGTCACAACGACCCAATCCAAAATGTGTCATCTGTGAATCAATTGACAGGATAACTGTGCAAAGATTAAACAAAAGGGGTTCTTTAATCATGTTTCTGCATCATCTTACATCTTTTGGAACAGCTCACGGGCCTAACATTTTTGACAAATGCATTCCAGCTTTGTTAGGCGAACATTCTGAAAATACTTAAATTTTTACTATACAGGCTAGCCTGCTTGCTTTGCAAAATTGTATCTCAGTCATGTGATATTCTGGACAAGATGAGATGACCCTTCACAATGAAAACATTACCAGCTATGACAGTATGAGGAGCTAATCATCAGTAAACAAATCGGCGAGGGGAGACTTCTTCTGGTCAAGGAAAGCATGAATTTTGTGGAAACATTTTGAAAACTAATTTGGTGACCCATAAAAAATCGTAATCGTAGTAATTATCTTTTAATCAAAGAAAAAAAATCATTTACATTTTTTATATTGACTGTTAATTATCAATTTGCTGTTATTTATGCATACTGCATGTTTTCTTTTAATGAAAGTTTAGAAAATAAGTTATTCAATGTGTTTATGTTGACTCTGCTTACTGCTAATATACTGCAAACAAAAATAAATATTTATACTGATATCAAGAGGTCTGTCGTTTACACGATGTGGCAAGTCACCTGTTGGGCTTGCTTTGGGCTTGTTCCCTTGGAGCTGGTTGCTTATTTCTATCATGAGATCTGAAGCTGAAGCATGTGCCTGTGGGATAGCATGAACTATAAGAGGGGGCACCACAAAAAGAACAGCCTAGGGGCCAATGATTACCTTAATCCTCCTCTGGTTATGGACCCTATATAAATACATGTTTTTCCACACAACTTTTCTGAAGTTACAGCAAAGGATCAGTTTATCTCGCTAGAATCCAGCCAGAAACACACACTGCATCGCCCTGCCTGATCCTCCACAGAGGTGCAAAGAAGCTATAGTCAAATATTTTGTTTCAACCATATTTTCTCCTCCTCTCTCCTCATCCTCCTCCTCCTTCTTTTTTTGTCTTCCCTCTCCCAGGGGTGGGCTGCATTGGCACCCTGGGTGTAGATGGAGGAGGTGGGTGAGGTAGGGCTGAGCATGGTAATCACCTAAAGGTGGGCTGGTTGCTATGGCGTCCCGCGGCTGCACAGTGACAGCAGCGAGAGCTTATTGAGTTGCACAGAGGAGGAGAGAGCTGTCGAGCTGTCGAGAGCACTGTGGATTACACACACATAGTCCAACACGCAAGCATACACACACACGTGGGCATTTACACACATAACAGCAATATCTGACTTTGTACCTGTGAAGAGTGTGCATTAGCTACATTAATCCTTTGAAACGACGTCTAACCCTCCAACCAGGCTAATCTTTAAACTTCATTTAAACAAAAGACAGACAGAGAGACGGAATCATGTACTTTACTTTTCT
The DNA here is from genome assembly GCF_033239565.1 of Halichoeres trimaculatus. Classification (NCBI taxonomy): domain Eukaryota; kingdom Metazoa; phylum Chordata; class Actinopteri; order Labriformes; family Labridae; genus Halichoeres; species Halichoeres trimaculatus. Next base: position 8,655,687 of record NW_027437188.1, on the reverse strand, counting down.
AATGTTCAGTACAAGAGTTAGAAAAACAATGGTCTGCATATGGATAAAAAGACAAGAATACACAGAGTGAGCAGGGGCTTACTAATGCTCAAGAAGACACACAGCCCAGACAATCCAAGCTGAAAAACACATGCAAAGACAAAAAAAAAACACCAGCTGATTCAAAATAAACATATTCCCCAAGAAACAGTCATCCAGGGCACGTTGGCAGCTGCCCACATATTTGCCTGAGATAAACATATTCAAACACTCACACAGATGGAGAAAGAGAGACAGAGGGAGAGACAATGAAAAAGTGAAAAAGGGAGATCCAGTCACACCAACCGTCCAAAACACACAGCAGCACACTTGCAGCATGGGACGATGTGTGCTGATAGCAAACTGCGCCAGCCCAACACCAAATATCAGGCTGAGGAGCTGTGGGCTTCAGATGAAGCCCGCTGTCTCCCGCTGGACCAGAACGAACACAAACACAACCAGACATGTGCCGGGAATGAAAAAAGAGACGGAGAGGTTGTTTCTGTCAAATTCCAAACATGCACGCCTACACACATGCACAAACAAATCCTTAATAAATTCACCAGTCTTACTTTGATTTGTATTCCGATAAACCCTCCTCACTCACACACACACACATGGTCACACTTAAGCAAACACACAGGTAGCACCTCAGCGTCAAAATAGCAATTACCTCTGTGCTGCTGTGAGATAGGAGCTGCTGGCCCCTGGAGCAAGCGCCTGTTATTACTTATGTAAATATCACATGGTAGTGTCTCTATCCAATTTGGAAAAGAATGACGGTATGTATGTGTGCGTATGTGTGCCAGAATGAGACAGAGGGGTTTATCTGCATAAGGATGAGGGTAAGAGTAGAGTGTGTGTGTTTGTGTGTGCTCTGTGCACACTTGTGAAGACAGAAAGTATTTCAAGTCATTCCAGGCTGGTGGAATTGGAAGGCAGAGAGACAAGCCAAGCAGTGATGAAGGAGATCATGGAGGAGAGGGTCATGCTTTTGAAAGAGAAATTGGTTTTTCTGAAATGGTGATTTTCAATTTATCATGAAGGAATGAGTCAGAGGAGTGAGGTGAGGTTTTCATTCATGATGACTTCCAACTTTTTTAAATGTGACAGAGGTTGTATGAAAAACTGTTTATCCGGTTTATCCGGTTTAGATCAATACGGTTTGGTACGGGTTGAATTGGTTAATTAAGCTTGGTCGTGTTTGTGTCTCCACAAACAACCGTGCCTCCTCATGATAGGTGGCGTGTAAGCTGAATGCTGATAGCTGCATCAGTAACATAAAAGTATGACGACATAGCAGCTCGACACAGTGTGCCTCACTTATAAATCTAACAAAGAAGAAAAACGTGGCACAGTAAACAAAGGGCAATGATGGAGGACCTCCAGCATTTCGTCCTCTGTGATTTCCATGTGTTTCTTTGATGCAAAGCTCAATCAAGCTTTGTTTTAGAGAAGTCTGTGAGCCGCCAGGAGCAATACAGCAGCCGCTGTTGCACGGTAAGTGACGATTCTTTCGACCAATCAACAGTCTGCAGCGTTGTAGCTCCACCTTCGGATAGTGGTTCGGTTAAGTCTGGCACCCATTGGAAAGGGTGCCAAAACGTGGGATGGCTTGTCTCAGTTATTTGAGGATCTGTCCCGGGATTGGTCAGTGAAAACGCCACAAAATGCATGCCGTGCCAAGACAAACCACACTGAACCGCTTGGTGGAAACATGGCTTTTAGCATTAGCATTGATGAATAATTGATTGATCAACACAAACATATACATGTAGCTCATGTTAATTTCTTGCGACCTTTATTAGCTGCATTCAAACATGCACAAAACTCCTGTTAACGTAAATGAATAACTGAATAGATAAATAAATCAATGAAAGTTCACAGCATCTTTACCCAGATGTTTACGTGCTTGCACCATTAGCTTCTGTTAGCACTGTTCTGGTAAAAATGTTGAGGAAAAACACCAAACAACATGGGTACTTTAACACTGGATCCTCTCCTGCAATCCAGACACCAGCAGCCAATCTTGTGTGCTCATTCCTGAGCCAAAGATCATTGAACTTAAACCATATGTGGTGATGGAGGCAACAGTTGAGGCATTGCTTCATTTATTTTTAAAGATGTGTCAAATGCAAGTCCCCTTGAGAAAGGGGAGCTCAGTGAGGACAAAAGTCATTGATATTCTTGGAAAAGGCCCATTCAGCTTGTTTAACGCAACTGCTTGTGGAAATGTTTCAATTTTAATTATTATGTTAGCATGCTAATGTTATGAGTCAAATAAATAATTTCTGTGTTTTTCTTCTTCAAGGGGGAAAAAGAGGTGATACTTTTTGTTATCCGTACACGTTTTTAAAGCATTGAATACCGCTTTTAAATCAACATTTTGCACCGTTATGTTTATATCTTCAGCTTTTAGCTTGGTAATGAGCAGGAAAGTGCATGATGAAGGGGTGTTTATGCAAATTAGAACCCTGATGGGGGAAGAACAGGCCCTGACATAAAGCTGGGGGGTCTTATCTAACCCCTATTGGGATTGTAATTTACATTGCAGTCTATTTATCATGCATTACCCCCCAGTCAGATAATGATACAAGACGAATAGTCAGAGGTTTAAATATATATATATACATATATATACATATATATATATATATATATATATATATATATATATATATATATATATATATATATATATATATATATATATTAGATTTTTTTACTGGATCTGTAGAGATCTGTACCAAATTTTGGTCCATTTTTCTACTGTATTATGGGAAATTTCTGATTTTCAAATTCTTCATCTGGGAATCATAAATATGAGTTAAAACAAGTGTGACTTAAACTACAGGCAGATGTTATAATCGTTTGTTTTACATAGAATGTTGACAATGCCAGATCAAAGCATCACTTAATATAAAGATTACACCAGAAAAGGAAGCATCTTCAGTCATCAAAGTTGATGAGATTAATCCTCTTGGAGCCATGAATGCCAGTAAAAATTTTCATTTAACAGTTGTTTCTGTGTTTCATTTGTAAACTTCAGTCATGGAGCGACCAGCCGCTCAAAGACAGCAGCCACGCCTCTGTTATTTAAAATCTATTTAGTTTACAGACAGCATATTGTGCACAGTTGGAGGATAGTATTAACCAAGAACAACAAAAGTTCACAATCTGTTTTTTTTTTCCTGTGGCCCCTTTCTCACTCAATGAATAATGGATAAAAAGTCAACAGCAGTCCACTAGTTATTGACAAGCTCCTGTTGGTCCACGCTCAGACAGGTGGATGATAAAGAGATACCACCCTCCTCCTTTCACCCTGGCCAAAACCCCACTGACCTTTTTCTTAATAACACCAGCACAGTGAAATGCATTAACACATCACGAGGCAGACATCACCGCAAGCCAGATACATTTTCAGAAAACCATTTGTTTGTTTTTTGATCTTCTTTAGCTCTGTGCGGACTTTGAAATGGATTGTTGTTGAGCATTTTCTACAAAAAGGACCAGTGACAAATTTACTGTTACTTCACACTGCAGTGCCGGATGCATTTGTTTAGAAAATATTACAAGAATGCATTTGTTGTATGAAAATGTATGCAGTAATTAAATGTGTGCTCAAATAGTCTGAGTCATACACACATACCTGATCAAAATTTTAAGACCAGTTGAAAAAATGCACAAATTAACATTTTGCATTGTCGGATCTTAAAAAGGTTTTAAGTAGAGTTTTAAAATTTAAAAAGAAAAAATGGACGACAAAAACGAACAAAAATATTTAAAAAGCTGTTTAGTGAAAACAACAACTAAAGTGAAATAGTCTTTTCATCACCAGATCAAAAATTTAAGACCCCAACATTTTTAGCTGAAATCTGCACAAAAATGTAGATTCAGACTCATTTTTGGTCAAGAATTCACTCTGTTGTGATCTCCTGATGACAAAGGCAAAACAAAGTTTTCTCTCTTTGATTGTTGAGCTGCATCAGCAAGGCCTCTTGCAACACGCCATCTCTGTGGAGGTTGGACGCAGTAAGACAGTCATGAGGATAGTCACTACATGGCACAGTGTAGAGCACCATCATGATTTGGGGGGAGGCATTTTCCTTCAACAGAACAACAGAGCACCAGGTTGTGCAGCGGCAGGCTCTGTGGAGATGTTGCAGGGGGCCTCCTTCATGACTGAGGGCCCTGGTCCTTGTGGTAATGACTGGGTTTATCAACAGGACATCGCTGCAGTTCACAATGGCCGCCCGTCAAAGGACTTCTTCCAGAGGAATAACCAGCTCTCTGGACCATCCTGCGTGTTTTCCTGATCTAAATCACACTGAGAACATTGGGCTTGGATGGAAAAGGAAGTTTACAAAAATGGACATCATCTCCAGACAGTGGTTGATCCCCATGAAGCTATTTTCACCACTTGGGACAACGTTCCCACTAGCTTCCTGGAAACACTTGCAGCAAGATTGGTGGAGCTCTTTACTACTGAGTCCTTCATTTAAAACTTTTATTTCTATTTTAGGAGGTTTTTTTTTTTTTTTTTTTTATAACAGTGGTCTTAATACTTCTGATCAGCTAACGAACAACCTATTTTTGTTTAACTGTTGTTTAAAATAAATTACTTGCTTGTTTTTTTTCCCTGTCCCATTTCTTCTTTTTGCACTTTGAAACTCTTCTTTAGACTTTTTTGAGATCCAGCAGAGCAAAATGTAAATTTGTGCATTTTTTTTAACTGGTCTTAAAGTTTTGATCAGGTGTGTTTTTTAAAAAGATTAAAAAAGGTAAGCAAAGTTGTTATGAGTCTCACGTAGTGTCATGGGCTAATTTCCCTTATCTAGATTTAAGTCAGGGTCTTTTTTTTCAATTCATGATCAAATTTTAAGTTGAAAGCTAAATGTAGCCATTTTCCATTACATTACATTACATTAGCTTACATGCAAGCTGAGCCTTAGACATAAGATTTGGTGACTTGACTACAATGAAACCTTTTGGTTTGCTGAAGAAGATGATGATGTAACGTTGCAGACAGTTTGTGTTAAAAACAACGATAAAAGTCTCCTTCAACTGTTTCAAGTCAAGTCATGTGCTGAGATGGGCTTGAGTCCCCACAGTTGATGGTAAATTTAATTTGTTAACAAGTGTTACATTTGCTTAAACTCAGGGAACTTGGTTGTGACGTAGATGAAAGTAGCATCTTCTTTTGATAGGGTCAATGAATGAGACTAAATATTTGATAAATCCAGTCTGCAGGTCTGACAGATAAACTCAGATTTGGCTAAAAGATATATCCCCCAGTTCTATTTTAAGCATCCTCATAGAGCCGGCTGCACAGTCCTGCAGTGTCTCTTTGTATAACAGTGAGTAAGCCTGCATTAAGCCACTTGAGCCACACTGAATCCACTTACAGCTAAAAGCAGGTGGGCTTCCATCCATCCCTCCACTATATGAGCATATATACCTTTGGAGTGGAGTCCCCTGTGTCCCCCCTCACAACCCAACCTCCGCAATGAAACCCCTGTCCTCCTCTCCAGTTCCCCCTCAAAGGTTGCAGGTAAATGGGGTAATCTCCTAGCCCATCGCCCCCTCTCCCAGGATGGATGAAACTCAAGCCCCCCCACCGCATCATTTAGCCCCCCATCCTGCCCACTCCCAACAAGGCCCACCTATTCCTCTCTCCCTCACTCTTTCCTTCCCTCTCCCCCTCTCCTCCTATCTAATCACAGTCCATTAGCCGCCCCATTAAAATTCTTTTGTCCAATTTGGGAGGAATGTTACCCTCGTGGAAAAACAGAATGAAGCCACAATAGGGCCTTTTCAAATAGCGCTCGACTTTTATTACTGAGAGTCGCTGAGGAGTGCCACCCACCTCCCAGCACCGCTACGTCTTCTGGTCCCCTTCACTTTGTTCAGTGTGTGTGTGTGTCAGTGTGTTTCTGTGTGTAGGTTAGTCAGCGTAAGTCTAACCTGTGCTATGCATTGTGTTCATAATGGAATTCACAGCAGGAGAAAATCCACAACTTCCAGAGTGATGTAGTCGTACAGTACTGCAAGTAAAATATGATGAGAGATCTTTACATGAGTGATCCTTATCAGACACTTTTTCACTTGAAATTGTTGGAAAGTTTTTTTTCTTTTAGAGCAAAGCAAAAAGAAGCAGCAGAACTCAGACTTTAAAGATCTCTTGGTAAATTTCCATCTGTGTATCACTGCATCCAAGACAAATGGATAAGTGGACTGCACTTTTACTGCGCTTCTCCAGCGCAGCCACTTAAAGCACTTATACCACTGTCACATTCAGCCCATTTACTCTTTCATTCTTACACTTATGGGGATGAATGCTGTTGCTTTATGTGAATAGTTGGTATGCAAAGAGAACAGGCTGTCCATCTGGATCTGTTTCAATCACATTTGCCGAAACTCAAACCCGACTTTGGCTCCAGTATCTCAGAGGAGCAGGGAATTTAGTCCTGGATTTAGCCATGAGCTAACATCCAGATTTACTTCTGCACAACACGTGTGTCTGTGCAGCTGTGGTTCAGGATGCAGAGCAGGTCATTTCCACATCTGTCTGATGCTGAGGTAAGGGTGAATGCAAATTCTAAGCTCTGTTAGTTTCATATGCTTATAACTAAACTTTGTGGCGAACATTGTTTTGAGCATCTTTGACATTGTTTTCTCTTAGTATCTTCATGCAGCATCTAAGCCAGTCCTGGTGGTGTGAAAAGGATGCTCTCCATGTGGAGCGCAAAAGAGACATTACATATGGGCTGTGATGTCATTCCAGCTCTTGAAGGTAATTAGGACTCTTGATGAAGATTTGGCTTCAGTTTACCTCTATAAACAGGCATCTACATGAAAGTTTTGGCTTCCAATCCACTCTTCCCACTCTCAAGTTGCCTGTCAGACTGCTAACACTCTGCACATGGAGGAAGTCTTGGCTTGATGTCCTTGGACACGTTGTCCATTGATCCCACTGGTTATTTCAGCACTAGATGGCAAAGTTCAGAGATTGGCAAAGTTACACTGTAGGACACGTGCCAAACTCAAGGCCTGCAGGCCAAATGTGGACCACCACGCCATTTTATGTGGCCTGCAAAAGCTTAAAAGGTCAGATTGTGTTATAATAGATAAGTCAAAAGGGTGCTTGACCATAAACTACACTTCCTGTATCAACTGCTGATTATGTTACCCACAAAGTGAAGGCATCCCGCCACTAGACTACATTATTTTCACATCAGTGACATTTTCCAAACTAGTGGAACTGAGAAATAAAACAATGATCCCAACATGTCCAGGAAAAGAAAGGTGGTGCAAATGGAAGGATGCTTCAAGGGGAAAAAGAGGTATGTCTCTTGTGTTATGAGGTCGTGATGGTTGTCAAAGAGTACAATCTATGTTGGCATTTTGACACCAAGTACGGAGCTAAGTACACCAAAGTGACCCTTCGAGAAAAACAATCAATAAAGTAAGATTTTACAAGCAGTGGAGATCTCCCAAAAGTGGCTTTGGACAAGACAACTATAGTGCTGATTATAGGCCCGGCATGCTTACTACAGCATTTCAGTCCCTCGGCATTTCCTGTGTCAATGCAGATTTTGTCACTGCGTTTCAGAGTTCTCAGATGAAACGTTGTCGTGTAAACAGGACCTGAATTTGACACTCCTGCTGTAGGATGTATGAAATATGGCCGCGCTTCCACCAAGCAGTCCAATTTGGTTCGTCCCAGTACGGCACGCATTTTGTGGCGTTTCCACTGACTTGTCCTTGGACAGATCCCCAAATAGGTGAGACAAGCTGTCCCACTTTTTGGGACCCTTTCTTATGGGTGCCAAACTGAACCGATCCGCTCTCGGAAGGTGGAGTCACAACACTGCAGACCACTGATTGGCCGTTGCTATGGCGTCACGCTATATGCAGCCGTCGGCATCCAGCTTTCACGCCACCTACCACGAGGGGGCACGGTCGTCTGTGAAAACGCAAACAAGACCAAGCTAAACCATGCTAACCCATTCCAAACTGTACTGATCTGAACCGGACTGCTTGGTGGGATATGAGCTGGCTAAATTTAGCCGAGACGCCGGACACCTGCATCGCACCTTGTGAATCAAACCAGCCACACCCTTTAGCATGCATAACTTTGTATAACTCCAAGCCAGAATACAATGACAATGACTCCAAATGAGCTCTGTGGTTTGTGGTCGACCTCACTGCATTGTTTTAACTTCACTCCTTGAAGCTTTTCACTGAAATAGACCCGACATGAAAAACCATGTTCCATAAAATCTGTTTTCATCACGGCCTATAAAAAGGAGCTGTTTGAATTGTCGGGCCTTATTTCATGCTGTGTTATGCCCTCAGACTCTGCTCTGAATTGATGTCATGGTGTAGGGAGTAGCTTGTCTTTCTGCTGCACAGTGTCACTTCTCAAAGTGCATCCTTTTGTTTGGATTCAGACGTGTCCAGTCCATACACACAGCAGTGTGTGTAGCACCAACCAGAGTCCTAACCAGTGTGTCTCTGTCTTTTATGTGTTTGTGTTGATAATAGAACTTGTATGGTTTGCTTCTAACTGACCATTTGAATGGATTACATCTAGAGGGACTGAGATTAACCCAGCTGAACGTGGGAACCTCTCAAAAGTGGAAGAGTGTGAGATCCAAAGAGCACACACTTATGCTTGACTGGCATATGCACTCACCCGAGCTTATCTGTCAGCATTCTGGGACACAGGCTACAGACGACAGGCAGGTATGACTGGCAAATGACATGCTGATAACAGATAGGAGGCCATTCGACAGATGGCATGTGTGCATGTATGTGGGTGCATTTGCCAAATAGAGCAAGGACAACGTTAAATGATTCACACTGTGCATTTAATAGTAATGATTAGTAGTGGGATATATGAGATATGCACTAATGCACAGATATGGCAGTGGCTACAAACCAAACCATAGACTTTGATTCTGGCATTAACTACAGTTGGACTTCAAAGATGGAGAGGAACTCTGCAGCAAACTTACTGATAGAAACATTTGGTTGTTTTCCTCAGTCTTTTTGCACAAGGCCTTCATCATTTATTTTAAAAGTGGTGATGTCATGTTTTATAAGTTGCATAAGCGTTTAGGTGCTATCTTCTTCAACAACAGTTTCTTTTAGGAAGCTTAAAGATAAGCTGTGAGTCGGGACTCTTGCCATAAGAATTTTACAGCCAATACAAGCAAAAGCAGATATGCAAAAGAACTGTTCAAAGAGGAAACCTAGACAAGTTAAACTCAAACAGGCATTTGTTAATGATGCACCCAGGAAAGTTGCATGGGTGATAAATGTAACCAAGCTATCCAACAGTAATAGATAGCAGTTAAAGCTGCCATTGAGAGCAGGTGATTTGTATATATATTTAAGTTTACATAACACCTACAGTCAGCAGACTGACCACTCAGGAGATTTATTTATTTACAGCCTGGTTCAAAAAACATCTCCTGTCTGAATTGCTAATTTCACTATAGGCACATGCTGTAAGGGATGATTTTTTTTTCTAACTCTGTCGTTAAAAGAAATTTAAGATCCCAAGCTTGCCCAATCAGAGGAACAGCTCGGGTCACATGACTGACAGGCGCCCTATAGCTGTACACAAAGCCCTTGCCCCTTCCAATATGGCTGTGATAGCCAATATGCTTCATTTTCTGTTTCAGAAACAGACAGGTGATGTCAGGGAGACTACGTCCATGTTTGTTTTAGGTCGGCTAAAACACTGTTTCCACGTAAACGCAAGGCCAATACGCAACAATACTTTTGCGTTTCACCCTAAAACTGTTGTCTTGTAAACGTCCCCTGAGCCCCCTTTCTTCCATGTCATTCCCTGACTTTCTCTCCCAAATTCCTGCTCCTTCCACTGACCTACCCTCTACAGATAAAATGTAAAAGCCAAAAAATATAAAAGAAGAAAATAATGTGAAACAACATCTCAACCAGTAAATTCTGCGCTCTGTTTAGACTTGACCTGACTCCAAGGGTCATCAGAAAAACTCATACAAAATGTAGACATAATGTTTTTGTTCGGGTACTCTTACAGAGTGATATTTAGGGGCAGCTATGTGATCTGCTGTATTTGACAGATTGGGAGTGTGAGCACGCTGCTAAGAGTGAATGTATGTATGATCAGTGTGTGAATGCATGTCATTGTGTGCTGCTGACTTCCATTACACCTTCCATACAGTAATTACTGAAAGAGGCCACTGCTCACATGAGGGGGCTTTCCATTACCGGCACCCTGATACCAAACAAAAGGGAGCATGTGATGCAAGTGTGTGTGTGAGGAGGTGTCATAGCTGCTCTGATTGGTACGTTTTGTATCACTAATGCCTGGATATTTAGCTGTTTGTCCATTAACACAAGACTAACAGGCAAATTATTACAGGTAAGTGGGATAGGAAAGAGATGGATGTGACAGAATGTGTGTGTGTGTGTGTGTGTGTGTGTGTGTGTGTGTGTGTGTGTGTGTGTGTGTGTGTGTGTGTGTGTGTGTGTGTGTGTGTGTGTGTTCGGTGTGTGTTCAGTGTGTGTGTGTGTGTGTGTGTGTGTGTGTGTGTGTGTGTGTGTGTGTGTGTGTGTGTGTGTGTGTGTGTGTGTGTGTGTATCTGAGCATGTGTAGGTGAAATACAGTAGTTTGAATAACCTCAATGTGAGTGTGAGTGGGTGGGAAAGGTGAAAAGAGGGGGAGCACTGGGGAAAAAAGTCTGAGCATTTTGTGTGTGTGTGTGTGTGTGAGTGTGTGTGTGTGTGTGTGTGTGTGTGTGTGTGTGTGTGTGTGTGTGTGTGTGTGTGTGTGTCTAATATACTGTAAGCCTAGATGTAATCCAGAGCAGGAAGCAGGGCAGGGCGTTTCAGTAGGTGTTAAAGCTCCACTGCTTTCCTGAAACACTGCTGTTGACTGTTTCACTCAGTGCCCGCTAATATGGAGCCCCTATAGGGTTTCAGCGCCGTACTCTGCAGAGTGCCTCCAACCGTCATCGCCGACGCTGAAACCAACCAACCATACACACTCAAGGTCGCTCTGCGGCAAAACACAGCAAATAAATGAGTCAGTTGGTTTATAAAAATGTGAGATTGTGTGCAGCAGTGCAGAAATACCTAAATGATGGAGCAATGTTCCTTCAAAGAATCAGCCATGTTGAAGAAATCAAACCATTAGAAAGGATGTTAAGACACCAGCACTTGAGGTTGTTGCCCATGTGCTAATTCTCACATAAATCTGCCTCTTTAGATAATAGAATTATTACATCATTAAGGAATTAACAGCAGATGTTTCAAACTTGCATCAGAGCGTTTAAGCTCCATATGGTTATGTTTTCCTCGTTTCCACTTCACACGATCAGGAAATTGCCTGTCATGTAATTTCCCCCCGTTCTGAGCACTGGGTTGCTGATTCAGTCCAAAAGAAGACAATAAGATACATCATAACATGTCAAGACACTTCCTGTAACAAGACCGTGGCATCATTGGAGATGCCTATTTACTTCCTGCAATGACAAACGTGACACAAGAGCCTGACTGTCTCATCAAAGAACAAGACACGTCAACACCAGGTCTCTGACATGCCTGTCAGACACAGTATGGCCCATCGGGCAACTACCTGTCAACAAGGCCTCTGTGCTTTATCACCCGCTCCTCCCTTTCCCCAGACCTCCCAGCCCCTCTTCATTTGCTGATAACAACAGCAGAGCAGTGTGTTTGTGCGGGGGGTGTGTGGGTGAGAGGCAGCCTGTTGGTCCATCCTGCCACTCTTCACTCTCTCTTGTCTTGGACGACAGTGTTAGCTGTTTCTCTGCTTCCTGGGCTACACATCAGCCTTAACATGTCAGGGGGATGTGATCCAAACAAGAACCACAAAATAATCTTGATTTGAGGATGTCTGAGTGAAAGCTGGCAGTTAAACAGACCTCTGAGTGTTTCCTCTTCACCAGCTCACTGAACCAGGCAATACATCAACCAAGATACTTTTTCTGAGCGTGAGAACAGCAAACTGTGAAATTAGATTGATAACCTTTCTGTCCTTGTAACCCTTAAAGCAACAACAGCCTGGTTTAGACTCCAAGTTTTTTCCTCCAAGAAGAAGTTGGAGCTCAAATGTCTGCAAATGGTTACCAGAGTAACACTAACCCCAACTAACTTCTTTCTAGTTCCAGGACTAAAAGCATGTAAGGTTTTTATTCCACAGCTGAAATAAGTTTATTCAGACTCACTTCAAGAGGAAAACAAAAAAGTTCATTTGGTTAAATGCCGAAGGTCCCCTGCAAACAACAACTAAAAAAAAAAAAAATTAGTAAATGCCGACCTTCCTCTCAGCCTTCCCCTCAGGAGTGACACGTGAGCTGTGTTCCCTGGAATTGCCACTCACCAGGGATGACCGAGACTGAAGCATGATCTGCATCAAAGTACTCGTCAGAATGTCCCTTCTTCTTCTCATTTCCTTGAAAATAATAAGATAATAATACTTGAAAAAAAAAAAAACCTTCTCAGACTAGATTTATCAATACGCAAAGTGCAACTTATCACAGGCAAATCAGCAGTGGTTTCTGTGAGGTCCTGTCATAGTGCCTAGTCCACTTCCATGTCCGAGTTTGCTTTTTTCTCCAATTTGTTAGCTCAGGTGTAGCAATGGAGGTGGAGTTGCGGGAATTGAGGGATTTAGTTTTAAAGTTGGGGGAAATAATGAGAATCTGCAGAAGTAACAGGCTGCAGTCGTATCTGGTCCTTGTGCCGTGCCCCCTCTAGCCTCTTCCAGCACTACTGTACGGGCAACATCCGGTCAGTAAAAATGAAGCCTGTGCGGAAGTGCTAAAAGTAGCTGTTCGTCTAGAATCCGCTTGAGGCTGCAGAAAGACCGGAAGTTACACACACACACCTAGCTTTAAAAACAGACTTTTATAGCATTCGAAAACATATTTACAGCCTGATTCAAAAAAATGGCTTGGGTCTAAAACACTGATTTCACTATCGGCACACACTATATCTCTGCGGTTTAGAAGTTATTAGGATTGTTTGATTGTCCAATCAGAGGCATAGTCCAGGTCACGCAACTGGTGGGCGCCCTGTAGCTGCTCGAAGAAAAACTCACAGCCGGCGTCATAATTAATGTGGCTGCTTCCGCGAATTGGCTTCATTTCACAGTGTCAGGAACAGACGGGTGACATCACGGAGGCTACATCCATGTTTTTTACAGTCTACGGTACTAGTGCCTCTTTGATGGAGAGACTCGTGTCCAAGCCCAGAGATAGAAAATTCCCTGTTTTCCATGGAAAGTCAGGCATGAGAGTGTTTCATTTGGCTGCATTAGATCAGGCATTTTCTTGTTTGTTGACATGTTGACACACCGTTCCTGCTTTGAACTTGCAGCTTTGTTGGCGTGCTTGTTCAAGATCCATGGAGGTCAGAAACACACAGTTTCAAACACATGGGGTATGTCTTATCTTAATATGAAAGTAAATTAAAAAAATACAAATCTTCTAGTTCTTTTAAAATTAAATTTCCAATTTTTCTTCTTTTTCTCATGGTAAGTCGTGAGGCAGCACTCTAGTGACCCCACAGTTGTTACACTATATTTTCCTTTTGTCCTACTCAACATGCACTTTAATTGAAGAATCAAATTCTCCCCAACTGTTTTCGCATTTTTTGGACATGGAAAAGCCTGTTTGTTAAACTCACTTCCTGATCATTCCACACAAATGCCAACCTGATAGCCAGAGCTAGAGTTAAAGCTGGCCTGATCCTGAGTCAGACTGCTACCTGCTGACTGTGGAGTGTTTATTGGAGCCGGTTGGAGGCAGAGGGGGGTTGAGACAGAAGCTCTTAAAGATCAGTGAGGTCTAACAGCTTGATAACGAGTTGAGTATTGGAGCTGGTGTGAAACCAGGGGTTGGGGGATCCCTAAACCACCCTGAAATCAGCTGACGGGGGCTGTTTCTGGGGTAGTGTTGTCCAGGCGTTAACCTGGTGGTGTTCACTCCCAAGAGGATCCCCATGCTCCAGTAGAAAGAGCAAGTCAACACTACTCGACTGAGAAATTCACTGAAATAGAGCCAAGAAAAAGTGTTTTAGGGACAATGGGAGTATGTATCCACTCTCCCGATATAACCTTCATGCTGCTGCTGCAATGACCCAGTTTCCCCAGAGGCATGATTAAAGTTTTATCTCATCTTAACTGTTGTAAAGTTGCTTTGAAAGCATAATATATAGCCCATTAATTTCCAAAGAAAATACAGCAGATTAAACTTTCTTTTCTGTGGAGGATAGTGCATGAAATCAGCTTTTCTAGGAGTCAGGAGCCAAGTGACTGTAACACACATGGCATGTTAGTCGTTTATATTTCTCTGAGAAAATAAGAAGCGGCATGACATCATCCCAGTTTGTCTGGATTAGAGCGAGAAAAGCAACATTTAAAAAACTGTTATAAATCAACACAATCGCCTCAATAAAATTTGGAGTTGTTTGTTGTGTCTAATGTCTCGGTCTCACTTCCTTCTCCTACTTTCTCCCTGTTTATTCATGTGTTTGTGAGGAAGGAGCCGATCCTTCTAGGACGGTGTCTCACTTAAGTGTTGGTACACACACAGCCTGGCAGAAAGATGGCAGGGTAGGGATGAACACAAACACACACACACACACACACACACACACACACACACACACACACACACACACACACACACACACACACAAACCCAAAGTCTCCAGCGACCTATAAATCTTTGTCCCTCATCGGCATCATCTGACTGTGACCTCAATGAACAACACATGCAAATGTTAAAGCCACGCCTGAAACTTGATTTCCCTTTGTTTGTTCCGTGACTCACTACTTTAAACATGGAGGAATCTGTGAACTAACAAAGAAAAGGGTGGCAGACATTAAAAGTAGATTCTTTACAGCCGGCCAATAGCCTCATTGAACATCTGTGGTCCTGGTTTGCGGTGTGTCACGCACTGTTGGCACTAGTTGACCCCAGTCTGAGGCTTTTCGGACAATTTAGCGTGTTTAATCAGAGCACAGGGAAAGAAATACAAGTGAGGAGAGCATGCAAACCTCTGGTCATTTATTTTTCAGCAAGCAACACAACAAAGGCTCTAGACCAAAGAGCTTTGTGCAACGTTTTATCTCCTGTGGAAATCAGTGTTTTATAAATATTTATGGGCATTAAATTGTAAAAAATGAAGATAAAGTAGTTAGCCTAATAGCATAATTGCCTAAATTATATTTCAAAGTTTTAGAAGGGAATACAAAACGTATTTTATGTATATTTATTATTGTTTAAAACTGTTTGTAATATTGGGTTTTATTGTCTATTGTTGAATTATTCTTTTATTTACGTTTCTTTGACTAATTTAAATGTTTATTTTATATGAGCTAGGCAAGTGTGCTTTAATGTTTTATTCAGAGGTTTGTTTGGCAAAAGCTATAGGTCGTCTTTTTGACAAACACACATGCTTCCACTGTGGCCTGTTAGGGCAGAGAGGTTTTGTCACTGCTACAGGGATTGGTTTGTAACTGTCTATCTGTCAAAGAAGAATCGGGGGAAGAATAATAATCCTAAGGGTTTCAAGAGGGCCTTCACCCTGATTCTCAGGCTTTGGCCGTAATTACAGTTTGTTAAATCTGTTCAAAATGAACTGAAGGTAACAATAGCATTAAGACTGAGACAGATGAGAAAGAAAGATGCTATGAGGATTATCTGTTTTAATTACACTCCCTCGCCACCTTGTGGCCCGGAGTCTTCGCACACTGTCATAAATTACTTTTAGTGAGGCATGTG
Organism: Halichoeres trimaculatus; assembly: GCF_033239565.1. Taxonomy (NCBI): domain Eukaryota; kingdom Metazoa; phylum Chordata; class Actinopteri; order Labriformes; family Labridae; genus Halichoeres; species Halichoeres trimaculatus. The sequence goes on along the minus strand of NW_027437188.1, from coordinate 8,639,863 downwards.
TTTGTTATGGAATTAAATGTAGATCAGATCAAAACAAATTTTCTTTGTTCAAGACAACTTTCTACTGGATACGACACGCGGCAGTAAGGTATTTATCAGTACAGTTACGTAGCCCTACGATTTAAACGTAACATCAAGCAAACACTGGAGCAGCCGGCTATATGTAGTACTATCGGCAGCCCGGTGCTCTGACGTATCTGTAGGCTAACGTGACAACAAGTAAACACTGTCAGTTTGTAAGTAGTTTAGTAGCCGTTTATATTTAGCTCAGCTGACAGCTTGGTGCTCTAAGACGTGCCTGTAATGTGTAACATTAGTGAATCCTGGTTATTTCCTGTCGGTCATCCACCAAGCAGAGCTAACGTAACCTCACTCTTCATTTTATTGATAGACTCTCAAGTTTGAACAGACCACTGCAGAATAACTGCTGACTGTGGGTTGGAATCAACATTATCACAAATAGTTAAACCCCTGTGTTATAGAGTGATACAGCCCAAGCTAAAAGCTAATTAGCCTTTAGCTCGGGGCTCTATCACTCTCCTGTTTAGCTTTCTTCTGCTCTTCTGTCCTTTTTCTGTCTGACAGTTAGGCTCCAGTGTCCACCATCACTACAAAATTAGTCGAAGAAATATTTTTCAGCAGAGAAAAACACAGATCTCTGTGTTTTATCTCTTCTTTAAACAAAACTTTGTCAGCCGGCTTGGTGTTGTCACAGAGACCTAGACTTGCTGTACATCAATTCTGTCCTAGACGACCCGAACGGGAACCTAAGAAGTAGCAATTTAAAATAACCTGAACCAGTAATATTGACGCTGATTATCTCGTTCTAAAGTGTGGATTACAATCAGGCAACTAGAAGGGAGACTTTTTTAAGATCACGTTTAAACTCCTCACAACCTATTTAAAACCCAAAAGTCAAATCTGACTGCTAAGGGCTTGATTGCTGAAACGCATAGATGTGTGTTTGACTGTGCCTTTAAAATAAAGGCATTTTGACTGTTCCAAAGAGAGTGTCCTGGATTTCTAGCACTGCATGTATCCCTACCCAAAGAGCACCTGAAACCTACCCCCCTTTTGTGAGTCCACAATGTGCTTCATCTTTAATTTTTCAAAGTTAAAACCCAGTGAAAGTCAGATGGTTCGTAGTACATTAAAAATTTGAAGCCAAACATGTTATATCCATAAAGATCCACGGTTAAATCTACAAAGGCTGTGTTTTCTTGCTCAAGGTGCGTGCAATATATTTTAGCATGTAGGAGCAGGGCTTGGATTCTTCTTATGGATGAACGACTTCACTGTATGTGCTGCTGGTAATAAGAATCACTCAGCTCCCCAGTTTAGCATAGATGTCTGCTGCCACAGGGCTTGTTCCTGCAGTGAAGTGAAGGGTATGAGGAGAAAAACGATAGTGAAGAAAATTGAGTTTAAGAGAAGTAAAAGGTTTGGATAATCACTTTTTGGTTTAAAATACACATCAGAGTTCTATTTTTGAAATAAATGCCAATAATCAACTGTTAGTGAGATATGTGTCCTGTGAGTTCTTTTAAGAAACGTGAAACTCATCTGTGGCCGTTAGAACAGATGATTAAACATCCATATTTCACCGAGTTTTCCTCAAGAAATCACCTTCCGTCACAAGATTCATCACATATTCACGCACATTTACAATCATTCTCAAATCTCATATACTCTATATTGCAGCTAGAGTGATTAGATTACAGAGCGCTGCAGACACCAACCCAAAAAGTTCAACACAGTGAGAAACAATCTCCTAAGTTTCTGCGCAACACTCAGCAACTCGCCACCATCAGCTCTCTGGCTCTTACTAATGATATCATCTGTCAAGTAGATTCAACCAAGTCAGCATTCAGAGGTCTTCCTACCCTGAAAGTCAGAGCTGCACTGCATCAGAACCAGTTTATGCCAGTCTTCTAGGGGAGCTTTTAAAACCATTCTCGTTACAGTGTCCTTGAATAAATGTGTCTTCTTTTCATGCATAAAAATAATCAATAATGATACTTTCCAATGATTTCATCACTAGAAAAGTGGGTGAGTAGTTTTGGACCAGAAGCCTTTCAGAGCTCCAAAGAAGCTGGATCATGTGTCAAGGATCATGTGGGATGACTGAAAGTTTCAAAACACCTCCTAAACGGGCCTTGACTTCAGATTATTATGTCAGCGTTGTGAGGTTTTAAATAAATAAGCCTAATAAAGGAGCTGGAACGAAGACTTTCTTTTTCTGTATAATGTTCACTCTCCCTGCATTTATCACTGACATGTTGGAGCTTGATGCCAAGCTCTGGAGGCATGAGTCTGCAGCCAGGCATCGGAAACATGAAGGTGGTTTAGGGTTCGTACACATCGAGCTATACATGAAGCATGAAGCAGAGCCCGAGGCAGCGGATTTTCAAATCAGGCTTTGTTTTTGCAGGAGGCCGAGAAGGAGAGCAGATGCTTCGCTCATTTAATCATGCATGTCACGCCAGCCTCGCACCGCTCACTGGCTGCTGAGCTCAACTTCTCTGTACCGCCACCTCTCTTCCTGTAACACACCCTCACTCTGGCTGTTTTTGTTGGTGTGTGTGTGGGTCTTGCAGAAAATATACATCTGGCAGCGGGTGCTAATCTAAGCCAGGTGGTGGAAGACCCCGTCACTGTTGTCAGAGAAGTGACAACAAACTGACAGTCACCTCACACCCCACAGTGACCCCACGATGAGGAGGAAATGTGTGTGTTGATCTCTTTTTATCTCTGTGTGTGCATGTGTGTGTGTGTTAAAAACAAACAAGGGGAAGTACTTGTGTTGCTTTAGCATAAATAAAACTTGTGTTTAAAAAAGAGAAGAAACTTAAGTAATAGAAGGAAATTATAAAAGTTGGTAGGGGTTTTCTCTGTTTGTGTGTGTTTGTGTGCATTTGTGGTTGTGTGTGTATGTGTGTGTCCTTGATCTTCCTATCCACAGAAGCCCACCCGTAACTTAGCACATTGAGGTGTTCAGGGTCCTGGTGGTGTGTCAGCGGGTGACAGGAGGCTGTTTACCTACCATGACGGATGAGAGTGGGGTCAGCGGAGAGGCCAGCGGTTCATCTGACGCCACCTCTGACCAGCTCACACACACACACACACACACACACAGAGAGAGAGAGAGAGAGAGAGAGAGAGAGAGAGAGAGTCTCCATCCCCCTCAGTCTGCAGTGTCTCTGTATTCAGTTTCAAAGTATGAGAACTGAATCCCTTTAATCATACATGACATATTCATGAACTCTCAGATTATTTTTTAACATCATGTGTTTCAAGTGTTTTCCTTTCAGTAAAAGTTTAATCTGAGTAAAATTTTTGGACAACTTAGATCTTCTTCCCCAATCATGCTTTTTCTTGTCACCTGTAAACAAAATTAAAATATGCTTTTTATTCCTCTAAGTCTTTTTTATCTTCTTGTCTAAAGTCTTTTTTATATTCAAAGCCTGCAGCCACGTTTCAATGCAGCTCGCCATCATGTTGGTGTTGATTTCTCAATGGTGTAAAGTTGTTTTCCTAGTGAGTTATTGCACATTACATTAAATGTTAAGATTTCAGTATATGTTTTTCATCATGCTGTACCTCTCAGGTAGACATGCACCAATCTGCTGATTTCCTTAATTTTAGGGGACTGCTGATCAGTGATCAGTCAATCCTCACATATGAAACTGATCCTATATACCTCTGGGAAGGTCTGACAGCCAGCCTTTGTTGTTTTTTCAATAAGATAATATTGGAAAATTGAGCGCATATTCTATCAGTTATAAAAAATAAATAATAAAAATCGGTACCGCAGGTCAGGCTTTATAAGGATCGGTGATTGTCCAGAAAATTGTGATCAGTTCACCCCTACTCTGAGGTTATTCTGGAGAATTCTCTGGATCCTCGTCATAGCTTTTCTTTTCCTTTTAAATAATAAAAGACATATATTTGCATTAAAAAACACATTTGCCCACTGAATGTTGATAAAAGTAATAAAAACTAGAAAAATATTCCTTTTAGGTGTATTAAAGAAAGAGATTTTTTTGAAAAGTGCAATTAATCCACTAATAATCTGTGATTTATTGTGAATTAACCGTTGATATTTGTGCTTTTAACTGCGATTAGAGAGTGAATAGTCTGACATCCCTATAATTCATTTTTAAACTACTGTTTTTGCAACACTAGCTAATGCTGTGAAGTTGTCGGTAAAACACGGGCTTATGTGTAAAGATGGTGTTGGAGCAGGCAAATAAAATGTATCAGAAAAACAACTGCTGGAGAGTTTTCACTGAAAAAGAAGGACTCAAAGACACTTCATCATAGATTCCCTGTTTCTTTCTGAGAGAAAGCTTTCTGACCATAAAAAAAGGTGGAAATGGTGAATGAGAGTCCCTGCTCACCATGCTGAGGGGTAAGACACATGCAGACATGCTAATTTAGAGCATTACTCCCCTGCTCACAGTCACAGCTGGGTCCAGCAGAGCTAATACCAGGAGGTAAAAGGCTCTCTGGGCATCTGGCCTCTGAGACAATAGAGTAATTACACAGGATCTGATCGAAGGAACGACCCTAAACCCTGTCAGCTGCTAACAAATACACACACTCACACACACACACACACACACACACACACACACACACACACACACACACACACACACACACATTCCCAAACCACAACAGTCCCACACTAGAACATAAACTGGTCCTAGCGGCTGCTGAGTTTATTTCTAAAGAGGACTAGCACTTAGCCACATTAAAGCGGCATAAAACACAAACCTTCTCTTTATTTCTCTTTTATGGTACAATAAAGACATGAAGCAGAGCGATACAGAGTAGAGTTTTTCTGCGCGGTGATGGAAAATATATTTTCGACAAAAAGAGAGAAAGTAAGGAGGAGAGGGGGAGAGAACTTTAACACATAACCTCAGGCTCAGAGCCATTAAAAGAACATTTTATTGCTAATTATGTCGACGTCTCTGCTGGAAGTCTATATAATACATTAAATCTAAAACCACATCAGTGACCTCTCAAATACTGAAATGGAAGTTGTGCTGCCTGAAGTACCTCTTGATGCTTTGAAAGAAACAAAAGGAAATCAAACATACAGCTGCTTACTCGCTCTCACAAATCCACAACTTTATTCAAAAAGCACATGTGCATTAAATCTCTGAGTTTGTTGTGCAGTATGTACCATTAAGTCTCTCAGCAAATGTGTCAGAGCATGAGGCTAAAAATAGCTCCATTGCCTCAGTTCTCCATCAATGAATAGGCCAATCAGACGTGGGTTTAACCACGTAGACTGGGTTTGACACCACTGGGAAACTTCAGGTCAGTGCTGCTTTGCTGTTTGTTACATACACTGAATACCACACATGCATGTCTAAATCACCGGAGTATATAAATTATTTAAGTCATATGTCATGCTTTACTTATATAATTGCATGGTTCACATAACAAGCATATGCATTTTTAAAACTTAACCCGTCTTATAACCCATCAATTTTCATCTGATGACTGAGTTTGTGTCTAGGAGTTGTGGTGAACTTTTCATGTATTCTGATTCAGCCAGCAGTTAGCATTAAACAGGACTCCCTGTCTTTACTGTGCACTGCATTTTTTACAGTCAAAACAGCAACTAAAAAATGATCCTGAAATCAGACAAGAAGCAGAGCTGAAATTTCTTTAAGTACTCAACAAGCCTGGAAAACAAACACATTTCTACATCATTTCTTTGTTAATCATCATAAACATTAATCTCATATTAATGTGTTTTTGGTGGGTCTCAGTTTCACTGTAAAGTTCCCAAGAATTTAGAGAACTGAGAATCTAATTGGCTTTCACAAAACAGTATGAAGCAATATTGCTGCTTTTCTTTTAACGTTTTGTTCTAGGACAGAATTTTTCTACACTGTCAAGATTCTATTTATAGAGATTGAATTGTTGCGTTAATGGAGATGGCCATTATGAGAGATACGTTCTACCTGCTTTTGCTCTCCATACAGTAGGAGTAGTTCTGACAGGAACAGAGTTTTAGTCAACCTACAACGTAAGCTTTTGAAAACGGCCTCAAGAGTGGAATTTTTCTGAAAACGCTGACACCACTGTTGCCATGTAAACAGAAAGCTGGAGTTTCAGTGGAAAAACTGACGTCAAACTCCATTTCCTGATGCGCACCGTAACAGCACAACAGTACTGCTAGTACTATGATCGTACGGACTACCATGTTTTGCTTGTGCTGCAGAATCTGCTGACTGTCTTTAACAAAACGTGCATCTGTGTCTCCACTTCTGTTCTTAGCATTCACCAATACACCAGATGATCGGCTCAACTCTACTGGAGTGGAGATCTCCCAAAAGCCACTTCTGGACAAGACAGTTGTAGTGCCAACCACAGGCCTGGCATGCTAACGACAGCATTTTCAGTCCTTCAGCCTTTCCGACAAAGTTTTTTTTTTTTTTACTGCATTTTTGCGTTTTGGGGTCCAACATTGTGGTGTAAATGTGGCCCGAGGCTACAACAAAAGCAACCAGAACACCTCTCATGCTAAAAATGCAAGCCACTGCTAACAGATTGAGAAAAATCTATAAATAGCATTTTATGATCCCAATTTAATGGATGCTTGAACCCAACAAGATTGTGAAGATTTCTCATTGTTGTAGATCCATTCAAAAGTGTTGCATGTCCAAAAGTCATGTAAAAAAAAAAAAAACGTATAAACATATATAAATAAAACTTTAATTTGAACAATGAAGCTAGTGTAACCCTGGGTTACGTAGCCTCATGTAATAAAAGCTTGTTAATAAAAACAGCTATTTAGAAAAACATTGTAAGTGATAAATAGAAAACAAATGGATTAACATGTTAAACTTAAAAGAAAAAGAAAAAAAAGGAATAAATAGATAAATATATGTATGAAAAATATGTATATACATATTATGATATGGTGTTAAATAGGGTTTAAAAATGGTTAAGAGTTAAAAACTTGTGGATTCATGTTATTTTATTTTATTTATGGTTGAAAATGTTAAGACTCTTATTTTGAAAGGACACGTTGCAGCGTGAGTCAGGTGACTAGCCACAGCCAACCGGGTTGTTCTTCTGTTTTACTGCTTCAGAACGAGGGAGAAACACGCAGGTACGAGAGATGCAGACAGTCTTTGCGGAGCTGCTACTTCAGGACGGAAGAAAGTAGAAGAAAAGAGAGTAAAGAGAGAGTTATTTTATTTCTCCAACTGTTTAGGATTTGGCGACATTTTGTGTTCATTTCTGAGGGGACTTGGTGAGTGTAAACAGTGTATTTCGTTCGATGTAAGAGGATGTTTGTCATGATGTGTTGATCATTTCATGGAAATAGAAAGGTTAGGTAGCAAAATATTATTATTTTCTTGTTGAAATGGTAAATATAAGGTGGAACTTGTGCTGAGAATGAGCATGAGCCTGTGGTTCAGTGTCCTGTGATGCTAGTTTTCCTCTCCACCGCGACGACGAGTGCGTCGCCTCATCAAGTGTTGAATGAGCTAAAAACAGACTTTTAGTTGTGTTTAAAGCTACCAGATGCATTGTTTGATTTTTATGCATGTTATTTTGGATGTCATGGTAGGCCATTAAGGTTGGATCTGGAAAAATTCTGAGCGGATACTGGAGTTCGAGTCCACGTGCGAGATACAAGATGGCGAGCCACCCCAGGATCCCTTGAACTGTGCATCACACTGACGCAAAACGCCCTCTGCTGGATTTTGTGCGGTTTCATCAAAAACTGGTAGGATTAACCTATGAATGAATATCCTATCTTAAATCAAGAGCATATTAAATTGATTTGAGAGCAGTATTATATTGATTTCACGCTCAGATCTTGTGATATTGTCTCTCAAAACTCTGCTCTTGTGCTCAAATTTGCTCTGCGCGTGCTCATACTGTCTCCTCGTGCTCAGTTATAATGCTGCGCGTGCTCAAACTGTCTCCTCGTGCTCAGTTATAATGCTGCGCGCGCTCAAACTGTGTCCTTGCGCTCGGATATAATGCTGCTCCCGCAGATTTCCTGCGCTCACACTCCGGGTCTTCCTCTCGCGCTGAGGGATTTTTGCTCACAGGTCTCTGTGTGCGCTCGAAATTTTTTGTGGATCAACCAATAGGAGGCTGACTAGTATTGACCTATCAGATTATCCCTGTTTGTTTATGGGTGTGTTTGCTGTTGTTCACGGAGCGTCATATACGGGCGGGCACTCTTTCAACCTGGTTTATCGGCCCCTGACCTCCAGGGCTGTAATAAATGTGATTTCTTTAATTTTTTTGTCCACTGTTAAAATCAAACATCATTCAATAAATACACGAGCACGGTGTTTTTAACTGAAATAACTATACTGTATACTCATAGCTGCATGACACAGTGCTCTTTGCGGTGTGCTGGTGGAGAAAACAGTGTCATCATCATGAAGCTAGCAGACAACAGCTTTCATAAAAAATGGACTGACAGAGTCAAGAAAATCAGGCAAGTTGTTTTAAATTCATTATAATGAAAACTATATTGGGCTATATATATATTTGAGCGCGCGCAGCATTATAACTGAGCACGAAGAGACAGTTTGAGCGCGCGCAGCATTATAACTGAGCACGAAGAGACAGTTTGAGCACGCGCAGCATTATAACTGAGCACGAGGAGACAGTTTGAGCACACGCAGAGCAAATTTGAGCGCAAGAGCAGAGTTTTGAGAGACAATATCACAAGATCTGAGCATGAAATCAATATAATACTGCTCTCAAATCAATTTAAAATGCTCTTGATTTAAGATAGGATATTCATTCCATATTAACCATTTCTCCCTGCAAAACTGCAGAAGACTCTCAGAGACACTGGATCAACAATTCAGGACCATCAAAGGATTACATTTAAGGACAAAGAGACATTTATTGGTGATCAACAAACTGTTCAGCCTTTTGCTGGATCATTTTGACTTGTGTTTTGAATATTCTTGTTTTTGTCAACCATATATGTTGATGTAATGGTATCATTAAAGATGTAATTGTTTTGTTGTACAAACAAAATGAGGAATGGTTGAACTTTTAAAAGGAAACTAAGCAGAACTTGAACTAAATCTTGACACTAAAATAAAACAAGACTTTATTCTGGATAAAACTGAGTTAACTCAAGTAGATTAGAGGATTAAACTAGAGATTAAAATACTCAATAACCTAGGTTGAGAACACAATATCTTTCTAAGCCAAAACACAGGTTTAACTCTAAAAAAGGTATTAATAAGCTGAAACACTTGAACATAAGGGGAAAAATATTTCATTTTTCTTTACTGATATTGGAAATTGTATTTCTTTGCATGTTAAATGTTTTCTTAGTCATTCACTTAACATTTCAAGCCAGCAATTTAAACTTATTTTCTGGTCTGTGGTTATTTATTGCACGGTACATCAATCACTGCACCAGTAGTCGAACCTCACATTGGTCCTAGTGTACTGTAACTACTTCACAAGTGTTACACTAGGTCTTGCTAAATAATCACCACAAATTGAAATTTCTTATTTTGAAAGTCTCACCAGACATTGTGTGTTTAAGGTGGTCCACTCAGCTGTAGGGCCATCAAACTGCCACTGATACTTCATTACCTTACTTGAGTAAAAGTTTGGGTGTCTATACTATACTTGAGTAATTATTTTTAGCCGACTTTTTACTTCTACTCCTCACATTTTTAAGGCAAATATCTGTACTTTCTACTCCACAGGTAGCCTCACTACTCCAGTTTAATTCCAGCTTGTCTTCATTCAAAAAGACGCACACCGAGAAAAATGAAAAACTATCCTGAAATAGCTGAAATCGTGCAATCTGGAAAAGTGATTTTGATGGGTGAGAGGTGCAAACATATTACCATTCCAACACCATTTTGGTTTGTATGTGAGCCATCACGCGCACAACACATATCATGCTGCTCTTCAGCAAGGACATAACAGACGTATGTAGCTTAGTATGAAGATGTCTGTGGCAGAGACTCAGGAGGGAGGATGAACTATATTAACTACCTTAATAGCATCCACTCTTCTTTTTCTTTTTCTTTTTCTTTTTTTTATTCTTTAAGTAGTTTTGAAACCAGTACTTTTGCACTTTTACTCAAGTAAAAAAGCTTGATTTGATACTTCAACTTCTACAAAAGTCTTTTTAAACCCTAGGATCTATACTTCTACTTGACTAATGAATGTGAATACTTTTGACACCTCTGCTATATAGTCACAATTTAAAGTAAAGAGCCAGAGAACAAGCTGCTGTTTTTGAGGGGCTTAGAGGGTGAGATTACACTGGTGTGTCCACATTTCAGTTCCAGTGTGGTTTCTGTCTTTGATAAAAAAAAATAGAATGAACACAAAAGAATTCATGACTTGCCATTCACCACCGTGTGTTGAGCTCTTATCATTTAGGAACTGGTGAATGAATGGAGGAGAGATTTCAGACCTGGTAATAGCTTTACGTTACATAAGTCAGCTGCCCTCTTCCTGTTGGCAGAGGTTGTTTCTTTATCTTTGACAAATGTAGCTCCAAGTCTCGCTCTGTGGCACACAAGAGAAGTTCCTCTACTCTGGCGTCAGCTACAGGATCCAAGATAAACTAACAGGCGCTGAGACTCCCTGCAGCACAGTGACTCAGTTTTGGTTGGCACAGGGGGCAGTGAAAGAACAAATACTCCAGGCTCCCTGCCTGCAACATCCGGACCAGCAGGGCTGCTGCTATACTGGCTGCCGGCCAGGAAGCCACACAATCAGCCTCTGCTGCTGTCTTAGCTTTGTTAACTCAGAGCTGCTTTGACTTCCATAACCTGAAACATGAGGTTAGCTCTTCTGTTGACTGTGTGCATTTGTTATCAGGTTGGTGATAAAAACAATTTCCAGCTTGGATCACATTAACTCCTAGTGATGTCTTAAGGTTGAAGCCAAAACTCTACCTATAGATCTTATAACATCCTATCAGAGGATGCCAGCAGTTGTGGAGGGAAAGCTAAAAACAATCACTGTTGTGCAGATGTTATGTGCTGGATAGAATTACAAAAACAATCATTCTCTCCGCTATATGAGGAACTCAAGTCGCTCCCTTCATGACTTCATGATTATATCTACAAAAACAGCATAAACAAAGAGCTGATTTCATGTTGTGCTTATTACTCATTTCCCTGGGGCAAAAACTTCACATCCAATTTTTTCCTCCAGAACGGTCTGCTCAGAGCCCACAGGTCGAAGCTTGAGGTAAGGTTCACAAAATTAATGGTAGCATCAGACATCAAATGTTTGAAGGTAGGAAACTTTATTTAAAAATAGTTTAAGTATAGTTTATGTTTTTCAGTCTCGCTGCATCTTCACTGTGCTCATGTGAGTAGTGTGGCTCACTAATGTTATAGGCTGGGTGTCCTTGAAGTTTAAATCTTTACTGTCAATAGCTGGAAACCACCAAAGCACGGTGCCTACAGTGAAAGAGAAAGTAAAAAAGGCCTCCATATCAGTCATCAGCCCATATCTCACAAAACTCAACATTAATCTGGAAATAAATATTTTTAAATTCTCCAGATTTTCTCTGAACTTTCATGTTGAAACTGTAATGAACTAGGTAGGTTGTTTGTGTCTGATAACAGGAAAACTAGTGTTACTGCTACGATAAGTAGTTGTGTGTTTTAGATTTACAAGGTTCAGTGAATGCATCACCCAAGATGGGCAGTTCAGCGGTCTGTGTGTTGAGCATGTTTTCTGACAGAGCTGTGGGATGTGAGAGTTAAATAAATTCTTTTTTTGTTTTGTTGCCATGGTTATGGCCAATATTAACCTGTATTGGGTGGTTCAATAAACGGTTACCATCAAGGGGTGTAGATGGCGTAGTGGTTAAGGTTGCACTCCATGAGGTTCACCCCAGCGCAGGTGGCCCAGCTTCGTTTTCAGCCTGTGGCCTCTTTCCTGCACGTTGCTCCCCACTCGTTCCCTGTTTCCTGCTCTATCCAGTGTCCTCTCTACTATCTAATTGAAGGCATAAAAGTCCCCCCCCCCCCCCCCCCCCCCCCACCACCACCACCACCACCACCACCACCACAGGGAAATAAACAACAAAAACTGTTACCATAAAACCTGGATTAGGTCTCAATGTTTAGCCGCGTTTCCACCAAGCAGTCTAGTTTAGTTCAGTCTGGTTTTGTACAGTTAAGCCTGATCCGGTTTGCATTTCCACAGTAAACTGTAACCTCTCGTGGTAGGCGGCATGTAAGCCGGATGCCAAAAGCCACAGCTGTTAAATAATAGCGTGACACCATAGCAGTGCAACACAGTTGACTCCGCTAATAAATCCAATGAAGAAGTAAAACGCAACACAGTAAACAAAGAGCAACGATGGAAGACATTCAGCATTTTGTCCTCTCTGTGATTGGCATGTAGCCCTTTGATACAAAGTGTTATCAAGCTTTGTTTCAGAGAAGACTGTGTGCCGCCAGGAGAAATACAGTCGCTGTCAGGGTAAGTGACGACTCTTTCGACCAATCAACGGTCTGCAGTGTTGTAGCTCCACCTTCTGAGAGCGGATCAGTTCAGTCTGGCACCCATATGAAAGGGTTACAAAAAGTGGGACGGCTCATCTCGGTTATTTTGGGTTAAGTCAGGATAAGTCAGTAAAAACACCACAAAATGTGCGCTGCAACGAGATGAACCAAACTGGTCTGCTTGATAAAAACGGGGCTTTTCTTTTGCAGATGCTACAATACCAGGCTTATTCATAGTACTGTGTAGACAGCAGTCCCCAACCTGTTTTGTGCCACAGACTGGTTTAATGTCAGACAATATTTTCACGGCCTGTCTCGTCACTGGCTCTTTTACCCTGCCTAATGAAACTTTCCAAAGATGTTTTTTTTTGTACATTTTGCTAGCTTGGGGGTTTTGGCATCAAGTATGAGTCATAGATGGGCATGACAGAGAGAATCCGGAGATTTTTCAAAATAAAACATCATTCATTCATTCATTCATATATTTTCCAAACCGCTTATCCTGTTCAGGGTCACGGGTGGCTGGAGCCTATCCCAGCTGTGATTAAGCAAGAGGCGGGGTACACCCTGGACTGGTCGCCAGTCAATCACAGGGCTAACATCATTCATAACCAGATAATAAATCAAACTGAAATAATGTAAGTAGAGTAATCTTAATGCACCGCCAGGTACCAATTGACCCACAGACTGGTACTGGTCCATGGCCCGGAGGTTGGGGACAATGGAGGAGGATACCTGTTGTCAGATAAAGCACAGATGAGGGAGAATCTCACAGTTTGTCAAAGTCTAATGTTGGCAGGTATTTGAACTTGTTTTGACCCTCACAGGGTCTTCATCAGAGCAGAGTCAAATTATCAGAGTTAGGCTCATAAATGGACATAAATATATATCATTAAATTAGTTTTAATAGTATCAGGTGTATTCTGATTGTAAAGTTGGAACTATACTCCATATGTCTACATGGAGAAGATGTATATTATACTCTTCACTGAATCTAGTATAAAAGCCCCAAATTATTTGTCTTCACTTTTATGGAGCTGCCATGTTGTCTATCATTTTAATAGTCTGATGTAGCAGTAGTGACAAATAGATTTCTCTATTGGCTGCTCTTCAGTTTAGACTGTATATAAGCAAAGACACATCATGAAAACAAATCAAGTTCCCATAACATCAACATGTTAAGAAACAGCCAATCTCAACAGTTGTGTTGAGTATTTGGAGAAAAGAAAGCGGTCCAATTTGTCTCCTGTTCTAATTCAGCTCTCTGAGGTCAAACCAATTTGGCCAAACCCCAAAATCAGCAGTCTGTGTTTGCACTTTCTGCTGGCCACAAACCCTTATTTTCCAATGAGCTTTTCTTTCCTCTGCCAGGTGCTGTGAGTGTTAAATGAAAACCACTTCAGTAAAAAAAAAAAAAGTAATCCAGGCGCATGTTCAAAAACACAAGAATTATGTCGTCTATACCCATCTACTAGCGAGTGTTATGACTGCATTCTTTAATCTTCAAACCTGTCAGGTTTTAAAGCAGCAATTAAATCTGTTTGCAGCTTAAAGACAGAAAGACCATGAACTAATCTTTAAAAAAATCTTTAATGTGTTCTTTATAAAGAAACCATCACTTCATTAGCAGCAGGACTGTCAAATCCCTCATCTGCTAATAAGGGCTTTGGAGTTGATGGCCAAACAGAGATGACAGCTTCTTTGTGTCTTTAAATTGCCTCCCAAACAAACCCAACACACTCTCCATGAAATCCATTCATTGAGCCATTAAAGTAATTGTGTCGTATGACATGTATGAAATCAACAACAATGCTCTGCTGCCTCAGTCTGTTCACAAAGTGATGGACTGACAGTCCAACGGGGAAGGAAACGAGGAGACGGGGAAAGGAGGAAGAGAAGACGGCTGAGATGACAGAGGTCTGTGAGAAGACAGGTGGTTGGTATAAAGATAGACACTTAAGTGATTTTTCTTAAGGGGATGGCAGGAATTCCTAATATTATGGCACATAGACATATCAAATCTGTCTTAACAAGTTCCCAGTTTTATCATTCAGTCCTGATAATGAGAGGGACTGTCTACCTTAAATGTTTACCTGGAGCTGTAGCTCAAGCATCAGCTTATTATGGCCCTTATATTTACGTTTTTACTCAGGCACCAAGTATTGTAAAAAGAAAACAAAAGACCGGTGACAGAATATAAAAAAAAGCATACAGTGTGATGGGAGTTAAACCTTGGACCTGAGTCAGTTAGAAATTAAACTTAAAGTCAACAATGACTTCACCTTAGTCACATCACAGACATAAAAAGCACCGCATCCTCAAAAAAAAAAATTATGTCTTTAAAGTGACATAAATTTTCAACTTGTTAAACTAAAAGTCATCATCTTTTCTCACCCCGAACCATCAAGTTTTGTGTATTGAGCTGTGCATACACTGAGGGATTGTTGCCTCCTTTTGAGCCGATTTGCCACACAGCATCTGTTTTTGGGATCGGGACAAATTTCTCAATCGTGTGTCGTGCCTCGTGTAATATACGTGGGGTAACAAGGAGAGATAAACCTCACAATGTGCTCCCGATCACAAATCTGCTGATCACAAGAAAATCAAACATGTTTGAAATCCTGATCACTCCTCATGAAGGTATCACTCAGTAGAAGCAGTGCCATGAGTCAACTTGCCTCAACCTCTCACAGAGCATGCGCGATCTCTGAAGTGACATCTGAAGTTGGAAGAAGTTGGTCTAAAGTTCAGTTTAGCTGCCTCTGCCTGCCTCCTGTTCTCACTGAAGAATTGAGAGACCGTGTTCTGCCCAACCGATTCCTTGTCTTTACACGTTTTCTTTTTTTTTTTTTTGTTGTTGTCACTTCACACAGAATGGCACAAATTGCCAAGGCAGTGTGTTTGTTTTTGTTGAGCATTTTTGGTGTGGATCTCCCACTTCTGGGTTTTTTCTTCTCTTCTTTTTGATGTTGCAGAGCTGGATACAAGAGTCCAGCTCCCTAACACCTTATGTTGTGTTTCCACCAAGCAGTCCGGGTCGGTTCAGTACGGTATGGGACGTTTTGGGACAGTTAAGTCTGATCCCGTTTGCGTTTCCACAGCAAACTGTGCCCTCTCGTGGTGGGCGCGGTGTAAGCCGGATGCTGGAAGCCACAGCTGGTAAACAATAGCGCGACGCCGTAGCAGCTTACCCCGCTATTAAATCCAACAAAGAAGAAAAACGCGACAAAGTAAACAAAGAGCATGGATGGAAGACATGCAGCATTTCGTCCTCTCTTTGATTTTCATGAAACTCTCTGTGACAAAGTGCAAACAAGCTTCGTTTCAGAGAAGTCTGTGTGCCGCCAGGAGAAATGCAGCCGCTGTCGGGGTAAGTGATTCTTTTGACCAATCAACCGTCTGCAGTGTGTTGCTCCACCTCCCGAGAGCGAATCCGTTCAGTCTGGCACCGATACGAAAGGGTCCCAAAAAAGTGGGATGGCTCGTCTCGGTTTTTAGGGATCCGTCCCGGGATGAGTCAGTGGAAACACCGCTAAAAGTGCACCGTACAGAGACGAACCGACCCGGACTGCTTGGTAGAAACGCGGCTTTAGAAGGAGAAGGATACAGAGTCCGATGCGTGGAGATACAGTCTGAGCAGTGAAGTGGCATCAGAGCATCGAGTCGTATAGTGTGAGAACATGATTTGTGGACTGCTAATCTTGAACTCAGCAAACGAGTCGTATAGATTGAGATGGAGCTGAGTCAAACGATTTAAAATATTGCACAGTGTTTGCCCGGCTTAATCCTAATCACACAGGAAAAGTCAAACACGTACTTCACATACTTGTCTAATAAGAGCTGTATGAAAGTAGGGGACTTCGTGTTGTCATCTTTAGAAGGCCACTAAGTCTCAAGAAGATTCCAGCCTTTCTGTTAGAAGGTAGGAACAAATATCCTGGTAGTGGAAATCTAAACTGGAATCAGATGCAAATTGTAAGTTTTCTGTTGAAGTTCTTTCTACAATTTTCTAACGCCTATAAGCACTTTTACACAACAGATCACGTTCACACAATAACGTACTGATGATGCTGTGGAAAGAGCCCCTCAGCATAACAAATCACATTCCCAAACTAGGATCAAACCTCGGACCTTACTACTAAGAGATGGCATCTCTACCACTAAGCCAACAGACACACTCTTGTCCAAAGTGACACATCTAAGAGAAGTACCTGTACATTTTTGAGCCAGGAGTTGATTATAGACCCTTCTTAATACGAGGCAACAGTGCTAACCACTGCACCACCGTGCCACCGAATGCAACGTCCTCTGAGGATATTATAATTATCACATTCATCATGTTGGTTGGAGCCAGCGGTCTCTTGGTCTGTTGGGACTTGGCGAGAAACCAAAGGGTTGTTGGGTCTAGAGTCGAAATGGAAAACTGTAAACTGTTCAGGTGGCTGGGGAGGTCCACCTTCTGGGCACTACTGAGGTGCCCTTCAGCAGTGCACTGAGTCGCAAACTCCCCAGGGTGATTGCTCATGCAGAAACCCTTCATAGGAAACCTGCCTATAGGAATCTGTTGATGCATGTGTAGACGATTAATAACAGAATGAAAAACTTGAAGGGTGAGGATAAAGTTTGTCTCATCTTCTCAGTTGGTTACCAGAAATTTTATATCGATGAATTTGCACCGAACAACTTAACGGTTCATTAAGAAGACCACCTAGGCAACTAAACTTCATCCCAGAGGAACAATTTAAAACCTGCTGATGGTGCGAGAGCAAAAAGCCACAACCAGAGTGATTTGTCCTTCAGGGAACCTTTACGAAAATTTAGTCTTGTTGTTATGATTGAATGTTTTTTTAGATATTTGTTGAAATATTTTCCCACTGATGAGAAACAGGGACAGTCTGAACATTTCCGAATGGACTGCGAAGATTAACAAGCAAAAAAAAAAAAACCCAAGCAAATACAAGGAGCTAATGAAAACTAACATTAAGAAAGGTTAGCTTTTAGAAACCAGAAATCTAAAACTATCACTGAGTACATGTAAGCGGGTCGTTACGTATGTTCTGAGCTTATTTTCTTGCACTAACAGTCAATGACATTCCAAAACTCATAGACAGGCATGCCCCATAAATCTAAAAGCACACAAAAAAAGAGAAAAGCAGTCAGCCAAATAGCTCCTCTGAGATGACACAAGGTCAGAACTGTAACACAACATCTCATGTCCTTGCCTCGTCTGTGTCATGGGTTAGAGCTCTGACAGCAGCGCAGCGATGTCGTGCCTCTGTTAATGATAACCCAACTCCCTCTCAGGGTTAAAGTCATTTACTAGACCTGTTCTCCTGCCTCGCTCCTCAGAAACAAAACACAGCCGCTATCCCTCAATGGCACATAACCGGGAGTAGCAGAGACAGGTCGTATTTGTCACTCTGAGCCAATGGTAAATGACTCAGGCCAGAAACTCTCGCACATATACACACACCCTTTCACAACAAGAACAATGTATATACGTATGAGCAAGATTAGTAACATGTAAAGAAAGAATAAGTGAACCTTTGGGCATCTTTTTATTGTCTTAATTAGTAATGTAATACTTTCACCTGGTAGATGTGCCTCGACATAAGCAACATACACTGGAGGTATGGAGCCTGACAGAAACAACAAATGTTTCTCATATGCAAACGCAACCAATCATTATTAATCCATTTGCTGGGTTACCTCATGTCTCATAAAAATATCTTGACATAAATTTAACTTCATACATCCATTACTTTGTAAGGTCTGCAGTCTAGATTAGCACAGCAAGTGGAAGGGGAAATGGTTATCCTATCCTGTCTGAAGTAAAAAATAACACAGAGACATTAGCGACATTAATAATGACTCTGTTTAGATTGTATGAGTCATTAACTTACGTCTCTGCGCTAACACAATGCTGGAACCTTTAATGAAAACATCCATTCAGCATTTTACTTTAATGGTATTACACAAGGAGCTTGACTTTATTCTTATATGAACTTGGCTGACCATGGTAATTAGGGATGGGTACAGAATTGGGTACTTTTATAGGTGCCCACAAAATTATGTCAAAAGTACCAGGTACCGACTCACATACAATCGAAAGGTACCATGTTTAGGTACCTAAATGCATTCTAGTGACAATGAGGAAACACAGCATTACAGGCTTACATGCTGAGGAATAAATATGTTAAATTGAAAAGAATTCCAGTTTTATTATTAAACAAATTGATATTTTTTACCACATAAACATACAAAAGTACCGAAAATTGGTACCGATTAGTATGGATTCCGATTACCAGGTACCAGGAATCTGTACCGTATCATTTCAAATGTGAAAGATACCCATCCCCAATGATGATACCTGCTGGCTTCTTATATGCCTGTGTGCAAGATGACAAACATTCTCCCAACTTTTAGTAGTGTTAAGGGCCGTTTACACAACAACTGTTTTAGGGTGAAATGCAAAAGTATTGTTGTGTTTCAGCTCCTTGTTTACACGGATACGTTAGTAGGTTAGTCAACCTATTGCGTTAACTTTTAAAAACGGCCTACAGAGTGGAATTTTACTAAAATGCTGCAGCCACCATTGCCATGTAAACAGTAAGCCGGCATCAGGCACAAGCACGCAAGAGCATACAGGTTCTTGAGTACTGTTGTTACAATCGTCGTAGACTGGCCTGGCATGCTTACTACAGCGTTTTCAGCCCCTCAGTGTTTCCGTGTGTACGCAGCTTTTACTCTCCGCATTTTCACTGTGTTTCAGCGTTTGCGGATGAAACGTCATGTAAAACAGTTTTACAGCAGACAGCAAAAAATTACAATAGAATATCATTGTCCACAAAAATGATGCAAGATGTAACTAACTGAACAAGAGTTTCCCATCAAAGATAAAGTGCAGGATGGGTTTTGTGAATGTGTCACATCAGAGACATTCACATTCAGACTTTTATTTTGAAAGTGTTGGTTATTTCCACTCTTTTTGATCATACATGTCTCACCTCTCTGCCGCTGGTACAGAGGTGACTGACAGTGAAGTAGTGTCTTTGTTACTGTGAGAGTCATGTAATGCAAAAACAAAGTTGTTACTTTTTTTCCAACTAGCTGTTGTTTTTTTGTTGTGATGTCAACAAATATTGTTTGCTAATTTCCCTCAGCACGTGTTATACTCATCCACAAGCCTGGTTAGCCTGCCTGTGTTAAAGTGCTCAGTACAGTTCTGTGTGATATGGCCGCAACAGCTGACATCTAGTATTCACCTTGAAGGTATGAAACTCTTTGGCCTTTAATTAATGTTGATATCTGGCTTAAAACGCACAAAATATGTACATTTGTGTTTCATGCTTTTACTGCACCATGCTACACGATCCTTATTCTTCAAGTAAAAGGTAAATCCATCTAATGACTTTACTTTCTCTGACAGTCGTGGCCAATTATCCCACAAACCAGTTTCAGAGTTCTGAACCAAACAAAGGCACAGGGCAGTCATGCAGGAAAGAAAACTCAAAGGAAGATCTGTTTACAGTGCTACGTCATTTTTAAATTAAAACTTGGACATTTTGTTACATTTTTAGTGTATTACAAGAGTGAAGTTACAAATTATGTTTGTTTTATGTTTTGTTCTCATCTGTAATGTAAACTTTGTCCAGTGAGAACTATGAACAACACTGTAAATATAATGTATTCAGTAGAGATTCCAGTCATTGTCTTGACAAATCAAAAGTAAAATGAACGTGTTAGTATAATGGTTTTTATTTATTTCTGACCTCTGCATACTTTTAGGTTACATCACATTTACTCATTCACACACTGACAGCAGAGGCTGCTGGGTTAAGATCCTACCTATACTTAGTAATCCCATCAATCCAGACACAGCTGGTTCTTGGTTCTTGTCTGAGGACACTTCAGTATGTGGACAACAGGACCTGGGATTGAACCCCTAACGATTAAATGATGACCAACTCTACTTCTGAGCCACAGCCTCTTTATGAAAAGCTTTTTTCCTGCTTTATCTTCATCAGAGGAAATATTTCAACATCTCTTGGGCCTGCTAGCTTGGTTTCTTTCTGTTCTTCTCCAGCTTTTGTGTTTAGTTTTTGCACTTTCAAGGAAATCTAAACAACAAAAATCTTTCTTATTTATCTCTACTCATTTGTTTGGATGGTATTAAATTCAGATACACCACTCTGACACAGGTTTGAGTAAACCGTGTATGATAAACCTCAGTTTTCTGATTGAGAGCTTTCTGCAGTCATCTAATGTGGGTAAGGAAGTCTCTTAAAACCAATCTGTCAGTGTGTTTTCTCTCCTCACTCTCCCTAACACGTTGTACTAACGCTCTCTGTCCCCTTCCTCCCATGAGGCTGAGTTACAGTCCTGTGTGCCACTGTTTACTGTAGCCATATGGCCCTTCTGAGGAGAGTGGCTGTGGGTGTCAGTCACAAAACAGCCACGGGGGAAAGACCCACAGGTCACAGTGACAATTACCTGTCATTATAAGCTATTGACAGACACATACAGTATGCAGATGGTATCAGAATGAATATGTAATGTTTTATGGTGCATAAAGAGGAGTAAAGATATTTTATGTATGAGTCAGACTGGGCAGAGACTTATTTGACAGATACCACCTTAAAGGGCCAGTGCAAATGTTCACTTTTAATTTTTTGATCATTGATGTATTTTTTACACACTGGAGAAACTATGTAGAAATGACACGGCCTTTATGGTCCAGCCTGAGGACAGCAGAGAACAAAGCAGCGTCATCCTCCTTGTCAGAAGCTAAACATTCCTTATTGACTTCTTCTACCTCTCTTAATTGTCCCCCGTCCCCCCCACCAAGCTGCATCTCCCAGCCTTATTTACCATCAGAAAAGACCTGGCGTCTTCAGTGTGTTACTTTAAGTCTCACGAGCCCTCTTCAGTCTCTTAGCAAACACTCAATCACGTTTTGGGATGTCGACCCTCTGCACCAATATAACTAATCCTCCCCGAGCCACAATGCTTTTGTCTGCTGCTACGACTGTGGCTTAAAGAGGCTTAAGCCTTTTGGAGGAGCTAAGGCCAGGTTTCACAAAGTCAGGCTGAGACCCCATGAGGAGGGAAATGTTCGGGAGATTCTCAATCACAGCGACATTTAAACCTCTGGTGAAAGGCTTAAAATAGTACTACTGTTTGTAAGATATCAGTATCTTATATTGTCTAATAAAATCTGGAAGGAAAAACAAATTTAGCAAAATCGAGCCTAAATCAGCACATTTAGCAGTTTGTACTATTTCATAAGACTCTGAGGGTGTGACAATCCACTTCAAAACAAGTCTGTTCAAGTTTAGTCAGAATGAAGAGGCAGAAATCTGGCCAGATCAAAACTGTTCTCCTCATACAGTTACCAGACACTGAAAATAAAAAGATTCAGTTTTGTCGCACCTGGTCACTGGGGTTGCATTTAACACCAAGTGTTTCGACATCGCACTGTATGAAATTATACACGATTTCCACTATCAAAAGTATGAAATGGTACCAAAATATCTGATCTAACCTGTCTGGCTCTGAATGATGCAGCGAGACAAACTGTTATCCAGTAATTGAGTTAAAAAGGGAGAAAAAAGATCATGCTGGATTAAATCTGACCTACCCTGATGTTATCTGATGGGTAAAATGTTGTTCTTTAAAGGAATGGTTTCAGGTGTGATACAGGTGTCGAAGTCAGTCTTATCAGGAAATCATTCATTCATTCATTTTCTAGTCGCCAGTCAATCACAGGGCTGACACATAGACAATCTTTCATGCACACACTAAAACACTCACACCTACGGACAGCTTGGACCTGGTGAGCATGTTTTTGGACCATGGGAGGAAGCCGGAGTACCCAGAGAGAACCCACGCATGCACAGGGAGAACATGCATACTCCACACAGAAAGGCCTGTCGGGCTAACTGGGAATCAAACCAGTGACCTTCTTGCTGTGAAGCTGAAGCGCTAACTGTGGCGCCACTTTGCAGCCCTATCAGGACATCTTCACAAAAAACACCTTCTTAAACCAGACAAGCATTATGGGGAAACAGAGGTAGATGTAACAGGAGAGTGACATCACAAAGGAAGAAACATTTTCCCTGTGATTTTTTTTTTTTTTTAATGTAAACAACAGCTTACTTTCAGCCAATGTCACTTTAGAATATGCATGTTACTCATACTAACTTCAAAATAAAAGCAAGAGTCTCTCCACGAAAATAAACAAAAAAGATAATTGGGCTTTAAAAAATACTGGAGGAAGAATTCTAAACTACATTTTCCTACTTCTGACATAAAGATAGCAAACACTTTGCAGCCTTTGCAGGCCTCCATGCATTAATTTATGTGTGTAAGTAGATATGAAAGACGCTCGCAAAAATCAAACCAGTTAGTCCTTTCTTTCCCCTTAGATTCCAGACATGAGACTCACTGCTGAAGCTGGGGGAATGAACGTAGTGAATTAACTTTGTTGTCATATGATTGCAAAACTGTCATCATAGCATAGGTTCCTTATACTTCTGTTGCATCTGCAGTCATGTTGTAAACCTAAGACTGAATCTTCTGCAGTTAGGGTTGGGTACCTTTCACATTTGAAATAATTTAGTACCGATACCAAGTACCTGGCAATGGTAA
Organism: Halichoeres trimaculatus; assembly: GCF_033239565.1. NCBI lineage: Eukaryota > Metazoa > Chordata > Actinopteri > Labriformes > Labridae > Halichoeres > Halichoeres trimaculatus. The sequence goes on along the minus strand of NW_027437188.1, from coordinate 8,616,701 downwards.
TTAACGGTACCAATTTTCTGTATTTTTTTGTGTTTATGTGGTAAACAATATCATTTGTTTAATAATAAAATCTTTTTTTTCAATTTAACATATTTCTTCTTCAATATGGGCTGAACGGTGGCACAACGGTTAGCGCTGCAGCCTCACAGCAAGAAGGTCACCGGTTCAATTCTGTGTGGAGTTTGCATGTTCTCTCTGTACATGCGTGGGTTCTCTCTGGGTCCTCTGGCTTCCTCCCACAGTATAAAAACATGCTTATCAGGTTAATTGGTAATTCTAAATTGTCCATAGGTGTGAGTGTGTGCGTGAATGGTTGTCAGTCTCTGTGACAGCCCTGTGATTGACTGGCGACTAGTCCAGGTTGTTCCCCGCCTCTCGCCCAATTACAGCTGGGATAGGCTCCAGCCACCTGCAACCCTGAACAGGATAAGCGGTTCAGAAAATGAATGAATGAATGAATGAATTCTTCAATATATAACCTCGCAATGCTGTTTTCATGTCCAGCTTAGAAAATCACCTACTCTTCCACTCCCTCACAGTCACAAGGCTGCATTTAGGTACCTAAACATGGTACCTTTTGATTTTACATGAATTGGTATACGGTACTTGTCGCCGAATTTTGTCAGTACCAATAAAAGTACCTAATTCGGTACCCATCCCTATTTGCAGTGAATTTTAAATGTTATGTCTTGGGCTCTGAGATTCAAGCCAACCATCTCTGCATCCAACAAGGACAAACCATGAATACATGTCTTATATTCAGGGCTTACGCTCATTTAGGCCATACATTACATTGTCAGGAAATAATTATGGATTTGGGTGCTCTGTCACTTTAAGAAATCAAGTAAGGAGCTGTCTTTATTTTGGATGAAACCTGGTGGCATGTGTGTTTAAGTGGACCTACTCATACATTATATCCACATAAAGCATGAGCCATTAACTGTGTATAAGAGCAGGTCTGTGTGCAGCTCCAAACATGGTGCGGCGGGTAATCAGTCTTAATTGGTTCAGTCTGATTATTATTTATTATTATATCCTCTAAAGCCTTTATTCAGCCAGCCTCTGGATACTCACTCAGGAAACGGCTCCTAATTACTAATGGATGATGACAAAGAGACGGGGTCAGCCAGGGTGTGTGTGTGGGTGTGAGGGAGGGGATAAAGAAACAAAGAAAGAGAGAAGAAGTGGCTCCTTCACTATTTATCAAGCTGCTTCTCTCAAACTACGTTCTGATCTATGTTCAAATGTTACAGTCTGTTTAAGACCCTCTTTTTAACTGTCCTCCTAAATGTCAGCGAATCACAACTTGAACACACAAATCCATGAAGCTGAGCATTATCTGCTGCATTCATTACCCCTCTGGCCTGATTCCTGTAACCTAACTCTAATTAATGAATAAGTATCGGCTGCCAACTGAGTCATTTGGTTAGTAAAACTTAAAAAAAAAAGTCCCTGGAGAGTTGGTGAAAGAGATGTTTGAAGCTGGGCTTTTAGATGTTTTAAACTACAACTTTAATGACCCAGCACAGAAAAACTGGCTGAAAAAAATAAAATGTAAGCTGAAAATGCATACAAAGGATTTTAATTATGAACTCTGTTCTTCATTCGTGTCCCCCAGTGCACACTGTTCTCTCTCACAGTAACACAACCTATTATCTCCATTTGAAAAAAAATGGAGTTGATGAACGAAGCAGCACTTTTCTAATTTGAATGAAAATGTTAAAGCCACGTCCTCATCACTGTTTTCATTTTTAATTGGCACTTTTTAACCAAATTGATCTTTTTCCAAATTAGCATTTTTTGAGCAAAGATACCCAAAAACTGATCTCATGACACGTCTCAAACTTTCCAGAACAGACACTGGTCCTCTTCACCAAAACAGGCACCTCATATCAGTTTGATAATGTTTCTGGCTGCAGCTTTGTGAATCCACTCACGTGATAGCTTCAGGAATTCTACCTTTGTCTTTTTCAAGTAAAACAAGTCAGAAGCTTTTCCTAAAAGTTCAATTCCAATACCTTCAAAGCAGCAGAGTAGGAGGTCGCTGGATGGAAGTGCGGACTCAGCCTAACTTCATAGGGATGTAATTATCTTCTTTGTGTTTAACATTTTTTTGTTTTTGTTTGAGCACATAATCATACTTCTTTCATAACAAACTCTGGAGGCAAGAATAAACAGGCACAATACAACAACACTTTAATATGGGGTTGTAGTGTGTTACATTACAAAACATTAAATCGAAGAGTGTTTATGTCTTATTTTCAATCAAAAAAAAATAAAACAGTTTACTAGACTTAAACTGAGCCACATTCACCTAAAGTCCCGAAACATGTCTCCAACATGTTACAAAAATGTAACTATAGTTTCTTTTATTACAATCAGACATTATCATTTTAAGAAACATGGCAAGACATTTTTCTTCCCCCGTTGGGACATTTTATACTCTTCACAAGCAATTCTGGCAAATTTTTGTCTTTTGATAGAATACAACAGAACTTTATTGTCATTGTAACAAGTACAACGAAATGGAAGTCACAGCAGCAATCCAGAAAACAAAAATAAGAAAGTGTATAGAAAGTGCAAAAGGTCCATAAGAAAATAGATGATGACAGCTTGTCCTTCATTCTCCAGTTCAGCCAGCCTCCACCTCCACAGGGTCCAGGACTGAGCTTCTTCACCAGTCTGTTCAGTTTCTGTCTCCTGGATCCTGTCTGCTCACAGCAGGTGAAAGTTCTTCTAATGTGGCCTTGGTGTCTGATGTTAGCTCTGTTAGCCATGTCTGTGAATAGCATGATGCTACTCTGCCCTATGGTATTCCCCTTGTTGCTGGGTTAGCATGGCTAGCTCGTCCATCTTATTGGAGATAGATCTTATGTTCCCAATAATGATGGATGGAAGGACAGGTCCATGTCATCATTTTGTAGCTCACACCTGAGAACCAGCACGTCGTCCTCACCTTGTGGGAAGACATCAGGCCATACACCAGTTAGCATTGACATGCTACAGGCTGCTAACAGCTGAGTTCACATGTAAACAATGCAGCCATGATTACATGTAGGATCTCCAGACAAACACAGGAGAAAAAGTAGTAAAAATGTCACTGAAGCCACAAAAAGTTTGGTGTTCATGACCAACAAATGAGCCGTACAAAGTAATGATCCACTACAAATACAAAGATTACGAAAAAGAGACAAAAACATTACAAGAAAAAGACAAAGAAGAGAGAGCTGCTGCAAAAGGCAGCCATAGCCAAAAGGGCGGCACCAAATAACTCAAGTGCCTTCAATTGATGTCTTCAATTCAGACATTTCCCTGGACTTGAAAGCTGAATATGACTTATATTAAGTCAGATTTGACATTTTTTAATTTAAAATAAGAAATGAACACCTGCTAGATTTCACCTAACCCCCTCTAACCCACTATCCCAGTGCCCCTCCACTGCCTCTTTAAGTTCAGATCATACACCGTTTATTGTACAGTCATTTTTACAATCATGTACAATGAACATGTCACTACACTTTTCAAACTTTAAAAATTATCAAAAGCCTTTTTTAGAATTGTTTGAAATGAACAGTTTATGATCAGTGCAGATTCTGAGTCTGAATGCAGACACTTACGGTCTGAACCTCATGAACTCATGAGGAAGGTTTTTATTTATAGCTTTGCCTTATGATTAATAAAATGAACGTCAGGAACTCAAGCTGAACTAAAATGATGAAAAGATTGACATTAAAGTGATATTTTATTATTTATTGATGTGAAAATAATAAAACAGGGTTCTACTTTTGCTGGTGAGAATGAATTACCAATGTTTCAGGCTTTGGACCAATCACAATCAAGTATTCTGAGAAATATTTCAGCTTAGGTTTCACCGCTTGTTTACATTTTCATAAAGAGAGCCTCATGGGAAAAATGAAAAAAGCCATCCCTTAAACAAAGATCAGAAGGTAAATGTAGCCTGATGTGGGAGACAAAGCAAAAAGGTTAAATCGAAGTGACAGATTTTGATGAGGTTTGATGTTTCCTCTTGCTGCATCATACCCATTTTCACCCCTCACCCCTCAGCTCACAGCCATTTAAGCCCCATTCAGAGGTTGATGTTCTTTCAGGTACACCCACGGGTGGCTTAGGGACACCCTGCCACTCGGTCATTAAACACCCCCCTAGCACACTCCACATACACACACTCCTTTCACCCCATTCAAAGAGGTTCCAGGCAGTTGGGTAGATGGGCCTGCTGGGGTGCAGGGGTAGTAGGAGGAAGGGCGATGCGGATTGAGGTTTTGTGTGGGTGTATGTTCCCACCCTGGTCCCCTGCAGCTAAAAGTGAACAAGCTAACTCTCTGTCAGCAGTCCCCACTAGGCGCGCACACACAAAGGGCCTAACACACACACACTTATGTATCATACCCTTAAGGTATTCTTACATCCTCTGGAAGATGGGTGCTAAACTGCCCATTGATTTGTTCTTGCTTCTCCTTCAGTGCACATCTTAATTTAGCTGCTCTCTCTGTGTGTAGGGGTGTGTGAGTGTGTGTGGGTGTGTGCATTCCTTTCATTCAGGGAGATAAGAGTGGCCTCCAGACATTCTTGATGGTCCCCTGCTTTGCTCTTCTTTAACCTAACTTAAAATCCACCTATCCTTTTATTTCTGCTCCACTTTCTCACCGCTCCCCCACACACACTCACACACAGACTGACTATAGTGTGTTGACTTCATCGTTTTTTTTTCCACACTCTTTTTGTTCTCCCTCCCTTTTTTTCTTCATCAATTTACACTGCATTACAGTTGCCTTGATCCTTTGGCCCTGAATAAACACCATTCATCAAGGCTGGCTGATGTTTGCACCTCTAATTCAAACAGGAAAGTCACACCACGGCTGAAAAATGGCATTCCTTACAAAAAGAACTGAACCGTGTGAGTGTGTGTATGGGTGTGTAAGGAGACATGTTGTGGTTGTTATGTCACGATCCCATCAACCTCCCAGTCCGACCTGTGACATAAAAATACTCACAAACTCGCACTCAGGAAGTCACGCTTCTGCACACACTCATGAGGCTGGTGACATCTTGATGTATTCTCACGCTGCTGGATGATGCATATCTCCCACAAACACACATAGACAATCTCATCACTATATGTGCATTGATCCACTCCCACCCACACACACACACACACACACACACACACACACACACACACACACACACACACACACACACACACACAAGCATCTAGTGTACAGGTGCAGAGTCTCCCACTGATAAGGCCCTGCAGGTCAGAGGGAGCCTTGGTGATCGCTGTCTAATGGATGTGTGTGTTAGCATGGGAAGTAACACGGCTGTACATCTAAACATTTACACTGCTGAGTGCTGAGGAGGGATTGATCGCTGCTGTTCTGTCTGCCCTCGGTGACTCTTATCACAGAGAGTTCATTAGAGCTCGACGTGCCAGATGAGAAAGGTGACATCAAAGCTCAGGCTGGCGTCAATCAATAAAATGGGTAAAAGACAACTAAAGCTACAATGAGAATTTTTTCATCTGGTCACAAAACAGATCGATATGAAAAATAAAGCCTCTCTATTGTCAACAAAAGTAAATAAGATCTCTGACAACACGACTCTATGTTTCTTTTCTGTTATTTAAAGGCTTTTAACCATTGTAAGGGGGTAGGTTTTAGACGAGGCATTCTATGCTTCGATGCTGCTGAAAAATACCTTTTGACTTATTCCTCAGCAAATATTTACAGCAAGTGATACACAAATACAGTAGAAAATCATTACTCATAGGAGGTACCACTTTGTCCAGAGGGGGCACCAACACCGGTGCAAACAGAGAGTTTCTCACAGGAGCTTTAAGAGGTTCCTTTAGATAGAGTAAATAAGACAAATCATGTTGTAGATGGGGAAAGGGGTGACATAAGACCCCTTTACCTCATATCTAGTCTAAACATGTCAGAGGTGACAGGTTACCTTAAACAAATAAAATTGTGATGGACACGCAGAATGCGTGACCACACTGCGCAGTGCCACAGCACACGTACTTCTCTGCGGCGCCGTGCAGTACAGGGCAGCGCCCACAGAAGCTGGTACCCGAGATCACATAATCACAGGAGAACTGCATATCTGTAGGAATCCCAACCATGACAGCGTACTTGCATGGTAACAAATAAGTATGTTAATCTCACCTGGCCCTCCCACAACTTCAGTAATTTAGGCCTTTTCTGTTGGTGTCACTCTAGAAAGAATGAGAATTATGACGTTTTTCATTTGCAAGATTAACTTTTCTTGTCCAAAACGTTGGATTTCCTCTGGACTTGCTAATGACGTAGTTTTAATAAGCAAAGATGAGATTAATGATCAGGAGCCAGACCATGGTTGCTTTATTTTGAAATAACAGGATATTGTGATTGCTGTCATGTATGATTTCCTGTTTGGTACAATCTACTCTGTGAGATTGACACATTTCTGCAACACCCAGGCAAAAATGCAGCGTAGCAGCCACACACAGCTAGCAGACCACAGTGAGTGCTGTGTAAATGCAATGACTGACTAGAGTGGTTTCTAAGAACAGTGAAGTGACGCTGCCAAGTCTGTTGCTGTGCTGTTTTAAGCCACTCACCAAATGGGCAGTAACTCCACAAAACGTAGCCCGAGGGCTGTGAAACTTCTAGGGTGTGTCCATGAGGTCCCAAGGAGCGTCCCCAGTGGGTTTTCTCAGAACCGGGTTTCGGGTCAAATTTTGGGGAAAATGCAGTTTTTTGCGGGCTGTTTTTCGGGGAAAATTAGGCCTGCTTTTAGCCTCTCACCAAATGGGCCATAACTCCACAAAAAATAGCCCGAGGGCACTGAAACTTCTAGGGTGCATCCGTGAGGTCCCTAGGAGCGTCCCAAGTGGGTTTTCTCGGAACAGAGTTTCAGGTCTAATTTGATAAAACACATTTTTTTGCTGGCTATTTTTTTAGGGTTATTAGGTCTGTTATTAGCCTCTCATCAAATGGGCCATAACTCCAAAAAACTTAGCCCCAGGGCTCCGAAACTTCTAGGGCACATCGTAGATCCCTAGGAGCATCCCCAGTGGGTTTTCTCAGATCTGGGATTCGGGTCCAGTTTCCTGGAATATGCAGTTTTTTGCATGCTGTTTTACGGGGGTCATTACGCCTGTATTTAGCCTCAAATTAAATGGGCTGTAACTCCACAAAACGAAGCCGGTCGGCTCCGAAAATGCTAGGGTGCGTCTGTGAGGTTCCCAGGAGTGTCCCAAGTGGGTTTTTCATAGAACCAGGTTCGGGGTCCAATTTTGGGAAAATCAGCGTTTTGTGCGGGCATTTTTTCATAGGAATTTAGTCCTGTATTTAGCCTCTCATTAAACTGGCCGTAACTCCACAAAACATAGCCCGAGGGCTCTGAAACTTCTAGGGTGCGTCCGTCAGGTCACTGGGAGCGTCCCAAGTGGGTTATCTCAGAATCGGGTTTGGGGTCCGATTTTCGGAAGATCGCGATTTTGCGCGGGCATTTTTTCATTGGAAATTAGGCCTGTATTTAGCCTCTCATTAAACTGGCTGTGACTCCACAAAACGTAGCCCGAGGGCTCTGAAACTTCTAGGGTGCTTCCGTCAGGTCACTAGGAGCGTCCCCAGTGGGTTATCTCAGAATCGGGTTCGGGGTCCGATTTTCGGAAAATAGCGATTTTCTGCGGGCATGTTTTCATAGGAAATTAAGCCTGTATTTAGCCTCTGGCTGTAACTCCACAAAACGTAGCCCGAGGGCTCTGAAACTTCTTGGGTGCGTCCGTCAGGTCACTAGGAGCGTCCCCAGTGGGTTATCTCAGAATCGGGTTCGAGGTCCAATTTTCGGAAAATCGCGATTTTCCGCGGGCATGTTTTCATAGGAAATTAAGCCTGTATTTAGCCTCTCATTAAACTGGCCGTAACTCCACAAAACGTAGCCCGAGGGCTCTGAAACTTCTTGGGTGCGTCCGTCAGGTCACTAGGAGCGTCCCCAGTGGGTTATCTCAGAATCGGGTTCGAGGTCCAATTTTCGGAAAATCGCGATTTTCCGCGGGCATGTTTTCATAGGAAATTAAGCCTGTATTTAGCCTCTCATTAAACTGGCCGTAACTCCACAAAACGTAGCCCGAGGGCTCTGAAACTTCTAGGGTGCGTCCGTCAGGTCACTAGGAGCGTCCCAAGTGGGTTATCTCAGAATCGGGTTCGAGGTCCAATTTTCGGAAAATCGCGATTTTCCGCGGGCATGTTTTCATAGGAAATTAAGCCTGTATTTAGCCTCTCATTAAACTGGCCGTAACTCCACAAAACGTAGCCCGAGGGCTCTGAAACTTCTAGGGTGCGTCCGTCAGGTCACTAGGAGCGTCCCCAGTGGGTTATCTCAGAATCGGGTTTGGGGTCAGATTTTCGGAAAATCGCGATTTTCCGCGGGCATGTTTTCATAGGAAATTAAGCCTGTATTTAGCCTCTCATTAAACTGGCCGTAACTCCACAAAACATAGCCCGAGGGCTCTGAAACTTCTTGGGTGCGTCCGTCAGGTCACTAGGAGCGTCCCCAGTGGGTTATCTCAGAATCGGGTTCGGGGTCCAATTTTCGGAAAATCGCGATTTTCCGCGGGCATGTTTTCATAGGAAATTAAGCCTGTATTTAGCCTCTCATTAAACTGGCCGTAACTCCACAAAACGTAGCCCGAGGGCTCTGAAACTTCTTGGGTGCGTCCGTCAGGTCACTAGGAGCGTCCCAAGTGGGTTATCTCAGAATCGGGTTCGGGGTCCGATTTTCGGAAAATCGCGATTTTCCGCGGGCATGTTTTCATAGGAAATTAAGCCTGTATTTAGCCTCTCATTAAACTGGCCGTAACTCCACAAAACGTAGCCCGAGGGCTCTGAAACTTCTAGGGTGCGTCCGTCAGGTCACTAGGAGCGTCCCCAGTGGGTTTTCTCAGAATCGGGTTCGGGGTCCGATTTTCGGAAAATCGCGATTTTCCGCGGGCATGTTTTCATAGGAAATTAAGCCTGTATTTAGCCTCTCATTAAACTGGCCGTAACTCCACAAAACGTAGCCCGAGGGCTCTGAAACTTCTTGGGTGCGTCCGTCAGGTCACTAGGAGCGTCCCCAGTGGGTTATCTCAGAATCGGGTTCGGGGTCCGATTTTCGGAAAATCGCGATTTTCCGCGGGCATGTTTTCATAGGAAATTAAGCCTGTATTTAGCCTCTCATTAAACTGGCCGTAACTCCACAAAACGTAGCCCGAGGGCTCTGAAACTTCTAGGGTGCGTCCGTCAGGTCACTAGGAGCGTCCCCAGTGGGTTATCTCAGAATCGGGTTCGGGGTCCGATTTTCGGAAAATCGCGATTTTCCGCGGGCATGTTTTCATAGGAAATTAAGCCTGTATTTAGCCTCTAATTAAACTGGCCGTTACTCCACAAAACGTAGCCCGAGGGCTCTGAAACTTCTAGGGTGCGTCCGTCAGGTCACTAGGAGCGTCCCCAGTGGGTTATCTCAGAATCGGGTTCGGGGTCCGATTTTCGGAAAATCGCGATTTTCCGCGGGCATGTTTTCATAGGAAATTAAGCCTGTATTTAGCCTCTCATTAAACTGGCTGTAACTCCACAAAACGTAGCCCGAGGGCTCTGAAACTTCTAGGGTGCGTCCTTCAGGTCACTAGGAGCGTCCCCAGTGGGTTATCTCAGAATCGGGTTCGGGGTCCGATTTTCGGAAAATCGCGATTTTCCGCGGGCATGTTTTCATAGGAAATTAAGCCTGTATTTAGCCTCTCATTAAACTGGCCGTAACTCCACAAAACGTAGCCCGAGGGCTCTGAAACTTCTTGGGTGCGTCCGTCAGGTCACTAGGAGCGTCCCCAGTGGGTTATCTCAGAATCGGGTTCGGGGTCCAATTTTCGGAAAATCGCGATTTTCCGCGGGCATGTTTTCATAGGAAATTAAGCCTGTATTTAGCCTCTCATTAAACTGGCTGTAACTCCACAAAACGTAGCCCGAGGGCTCTGAAACTTCTTGGGTGCGTCCGTCAGGTCACTAGGAGCGTCCCAAGTGGGTTATCTCAGAATCGGGTTCGGGGTCCGATTTTCGGAAAATCGCGATTTTCCGCGGGCATGTTTTCATAGGAAATTAAGCCTGTATTTAGCCTCTCATTAAACTGGCCGTAACTCCACAAAACGTAGCCCGAGGGCTCTGAAACTTCTAGGGTGCGTCCGTCAGGTCACTAGGAGCATCCCCAGTGGGTTTTCTCAGAATCGGGTTCGGGGTCCGATTTTCGGAAAATCGCGATTTTCCGCGGGCATGTTTTCATAGGAAATTAAGCCTGTATTTAGCCTCTCATTAAACTGGCCGTAACTCCACAAAACGTAGCCCGAGGGCTCTGAAACTTCTTGGGTGCGTCCGTCAGGTCACTAGGAGCGTCCCCAGTGGGTTATCTCAGAATCGGGTTCGGGGTCCGATTTTCGGAAAATCGCGATTTTCCGCGGGCATGTTTTCATAGGAAATTAAGCCTGTATTTAGCCTCTCATTAAACTGGCCGTAACTCCACAAAACGTAGCCCGAGGGCTCTGAAACTTCTTGGGTGCGTCCGTCAGGTCACTAGGAGCGTCCCAAGTGGGTTATCTCAGAATCGGGTTCGGGGTCCGATTTTCGGAAAATCGCGATTTTCCGCGGGCATGTTTTCATAGGAAATTAAGCCTGTATTTAGCCTCTCATTAAACTGGCCGTAACTCCACAAAACGTAGCCCGAGGGCTCTGAAACTTCTAGGGTGCGTCCGTCAGGTCACTAGGAGCATCCCCAGTGGGTTTTCTCAGAATCGGGTTCGGGTCCGATTTTCGGAAAATCGCGATTTTCCGCGGGCATGTTTTCATAGGAAATTAAGCCTGTATTTAGCCTCTCATTAAACTGGCCGTAACTCCACAAAACGTAGCCCGAGGGCCCTGAAACTTCTTGGGTGCGTCCGTCAGGTCACTAGGAGCGTCCCCAGTGGGTTATCTCAGAATCGGGTTCGGGGTCCGATTTTCGGAAAATCGCGATTTTCCGCGGGCATGTTTTCATAGGAAATTGAGCCTGTATTTAGCCTCTCATTAAACTGGCCGTAACTCCACAAAATGTAGCCCGAGGGCTCTGAAACTTCTTGGGTGCGTCCGTCAGGTCACTAGGAGCGTCCCCAGTGGGTTATCTCAGAATCGGGTTCGGGGTCCGATTTTCGGAAAATCGCGATTTTCCGCGGGCATGTTTTCATAGGAAATTAAGCCTGTATTTAGCCTCTCATTAAACTGGCCGTAACTCCACAAAACGTAGCCCGAGGGCTCTGAAACTTCTTGGGTGCGTCCGTCAGGTCACTAGGAGCGTCCCCAGTGGGTTATCTCAGAATCGGGTTCGGGGTCCGATTTTCAGAAAATCGCGATTTTCCGCGGGCATGTTTTCATAGGAAATTAAGCCTGTATTTAGCCTCTCATTAAACTGGCCGTAACTCCACAAAACATAGCCCGAGGGCTCTGAAACTTCTTGGGTGCGTCCGTCAGGTCACTAGGAGCGTCCCCAGTGGGTTATCTCAGAATCGGGTTCGGGGTCCGATTTTCGGAAAATCGCGATTTTCCGCGGGCATGTTTTCATAGGAAATTAAGCCTGTATTTAGCCTCTCATTAAACTGGCCGTAACTCCACAAAACGTAGCCCGAGGGCTCTGAAACTTCTAGGGTGCGTCCGTCAGGTCACTAGGAGCGTCCCCAGTGGGTTATCTCAGAATCGGGTTCGGGGTCCGATTTTCAGAAAATCGCGATTTTCCGCGGGCATGTTTTCATAGGAAATTAAGCCTGTATTTAGCCTCTCATTAAACTGGCCGTAACTCCACAAAACGTAGCCCGAGGGCTCTGAAACTTCTAGGGTGCGTCCGTCAGGTCACTAGGAGCATCCCCAGTGGGTTATCTCAGAATCGGGTTCGGGGTCCGATTTTTGGAAAATCGCGATTTTCCGCGGGCATGTTTTCATAGGAAATTAAGCCTGTATTTAGCCTCTCATTAAACTGGCCGTAACTCCACAAAACGTAGCCCGAGGGCTCTGAAACTTCTAGGGTGCGTCCGTCAGGTCACTAGGAGCGTCCCCAGTGGGTTTTCTCAGAATCGGGTTCGGGGCTCTTTTTTTTGGAAAATCGCGATTTTGCGAGGGCATGTTTTCATAGGAAATTTTGCCTGTATTTAGCCCCTCATTAATCTGGCTGTAACTCCACAAAACCTGGCCCGAGGGCTCTGAAACTTCTAGGGTGCGTCAGTCAGGTCACTAGGAGCGTCCCCAGTGGGTTTTCTCAGAATCGGGTTCGGGGCTCTTTTTTCGGAAAATCGCGATTTTGCGCGGGCATGTTTTCATAGGAAATTTTGCCTGTATTTAGCCCCTCATTAAACTGGCTGTAACTCCACAAAACGTAGCCCGAGGGCTCTGAAACTTCTAGGGTGCGTCCGTCAGGTCACTAGGAGCGTCCCCAGTGGGTTATCTCAGAATCGGGTTCGGGGTCCGATTTTCAGAAAATCGCGATTTTCCGCGGGCATGTTTTCATAGGAAATTAAGCCTGTATTTAGCCTCTCATTAAACTGGCCGTAACTCCACAAAACGTAGCCCGAGGGCTCTGAAACTTCTAGGGTGCGTCCGTCAGGTCACTAGGAGCGTCCCCAGTGGGTTATCTCAGAATCGGGTTTGGGGTCCGATTTTCAGAAAATCGCGATTTTCCGCGGGCATGTTTTCATAGGAAATTAAGCCTGTATTTAGCCTCTCATTAAACTGGCCGTAACTCCACAAAACGTAGCCCGAGGGCTCTGAAACTTCTAGGGTGCGTCCGTCAGGTCACTAGGAGCATTCCCAGTGGGTTATCTCAGAACCGGGTTCGGGGTCCGATTTTTGGAAAATCGCGATTTTCCGCGGGCATGTTTTCATAGGAAATTAAGCTTGTATTTAGCCTCTCATTAAACTGGCCGTAACTCCACAAAACGTAGCCCGAGGGCTCTGAAACTTCTTGGGTGCGTCCGTCAGGTCACTAGGAGCGTCCCAAGTGGGTTATCTCAGAATCGGGTTCGGGGTCCGATTTTCGGAAAATCGCGATTTTCCGCGGGCATGTTTTCATAGGAAATTAAGCCTGTATTTAGCCTCTCATTAAACTGGCCGTAACTCCACAAAACGTAGCCCGAGGGCTCTGAAACTTCTAGGGTGCGTCCGTCAGGTCACTAGGAGCGTCCCCAGTGGGTTTTCTCAGAATCGGGTTCGGGGCTCTTTTTTCGGAAAATCGCGATTTTGCGCGGGCATGTTTTCAAAGGAAATTTTGCCTGTATTTAGCCCCTCATTAAACTTGCAATAACTCCACAAAACGTAGCCCGAGGGCTCTGAAACTTGTAGGGTGCGTCCGTCAGGTCACTAGGAACGTCCCCAGTGGGTTTTCTCAGAATCGGGTTCGGGGTACTTTTTTCGGAAAATCGCGATTTTACGGGGGCATGTTTTCATAGGAAATTTGGCCTGTATTTAGCCCCTCATTAAACTGGCCGTAACTCCACAAAACGTAGCCCGAGGGCTCTGAAACTTCTAGGGTGCGTCCGTCAGGTCACTAGGAGCGTCCCCAGTGGGTTTTCTCAGAATCGGGTTCGGGGCTCTTTTTTCGGAAAATCGCAATTTTGCGCGGGCATGTTTTCATAGGAAATTTTGCCTGTATTTAGCCCCTCATTAAACTGGCCGTAACTCCACAAAACGTAGCCCGAGGGCTCTGAAACTTCTAGGGTGCGTCCGTCAGGTCACAAGGAGCGTCCCCAGTGGGTTTTCTCAGAATCGGGTTCGGGGCTCTTTTTTCGGAAAATCGCGATTTTGCGCGGGCATGTTTTCATAGGAAATTTTGCCTGTATTTAGCCCCTCATTAAACTGGCCGTAACTCCACAAAACGTAGCCCGAGGGCTCTGAAACTTCTAGGGTGCGTCCGTCAGGTCACTAGGAGCATCCCCAGTGGGTTTTCTCAGAATCGGGTTCAGGGTACTTTTTTTCGGAAAATCGCGATTTTGCGCGGGCATGTTTTCATAGGAAATTTTGCCTGTATTTAGCCCCTCATTAAACTGGCTGTAACTCCACAAAACCTGGCCCGAGGGCTCTGAAACTTCTAGGGTGCGTCAGTCAGGTCACTAGGAGCGTCCCCAGTGGGTTTTCTCAGAATCGGGTTCGGGGCTCTTTTTTCGGAAAATCGCGATTTTGCGCGGGCATGTTTTCATAGGAAATTTTGCCTGTATTTAGCCCCTCATTAAACTGGCTGTAACTCCACAAAACGTAGCCCGAGGGCTCTGAAACTTCTAGGGTGCGTCCGTCAGGTCACTAGGAGCGTCCCCAGTGGGTTTTCTCAGAATCGGGTTCGGGGCTCTTTTTTCGGAAAATCGCAATTTTGCGCGGGCATGTTTTCATAGGAAATTTTGCCTGTATTTAGCCCCTCATTAAACTGGCTGTAACTCCACAAAACGTAGCCCAAGGGCTCTGAAACTTCTAGGGTGCGTCCGTCAGGTCACTAGGAACGTCCCCAGTGGGTTTTCTCAGAATCGGATTCGGGGCTCTTTTTTCGGAAAATCGCGATTTTGCGCGGGCATGTTTTCATAGGAAATTTTGCCTGTATTTAGCCCCTCATTAAACTGGCCGTAACTCCACAAAACGTAGCCCGAGGGCTCTGAAACTTCTAGGGTGCGTCCGTCAGGTCACTAGGAACGTCCCCAGTGGGTTTTCTCAGAATCGGGTTCAGGGTACTTTTTTTCGGAAAATCGCGATTTTGCGCGGGCATGTTTTCATAGGAAATTTTGCCTGTATTTAGCCCCTCATTAAACTGGCTGTAACTCCACAAAACCTGGCCCGAGGGCTCTGAAACTTCTAGGGTGCGTCCGTCAGGTCACTAGGAGCGTCCCCAGTGGGTTTTCTCAGAATCGGATTCTGGGCTCTTTTTTCGGAAAATCGCAATTTTGCGCGGGCATGTTTTCATAGGAAATTTTGCCTGTATTTAGCCCCTCATTAAACTGGCTGTAACTCCACAAAACGTAGCCCGAGGGCTCTGAAACTTCTAGGGTGCGTCCTTCAGGTCACTAGGAGCGTCCCCAGTGGGTTTTCTCAGAATCGGATTCGGGGCTCTTTTTTCGGAAAATCGTGATTTTGCGCGGGCATGTTTTCATAGGAAATTTTGCCTGTATTTAGCCCCTCATTAAACTGGCCGTAACTCCACAAAACGTAGCCCGAGGGCTCTGAAACTTCTAGGGTGCGTCCGTCAGGTCACTAGGAACGTCCCCAGTGGGTTTTCTCAGAATCGGGTTCGGGGCCCTTTTTTTCGGAAAATTGCGATTTTGCGCGGGCATGTTTTCATAGGAAATTTTGCCTGTATTTAGCCCCTCATTAAACTGGCTGTAACTCCACAAAACGTAGCCCGAGGGCTCTGAAACTTCTAGGGTGCGTCCGTCAGGTCACTAGGAACGTCCCCAGTGGGTTTTCTCAGAATCGGGTTCGGGGCTCTTTTTTCGGAAAATCGCAATTTTGCGCGGGCATGTTTTCATAGGAAATTTTGCCTGTATTTAGCCCCTCATTAAACTGGCTGTAACTCCACAAAACGTAGCCCGAGGGCTCTGAAACTTCTAGGGTGCGTCCGTCAGGTCACTAGGAGCGTCCCCAGTGGGTTTTCTCAGAATCGGGTTCGGGGCTCATTTTTTGAAAATCGCAATTTTGCGCGGGCATGTTTTCATAGGAAATTTTGCCTGTATTTAGCCCCTCATTAAACTGGCCGTAACTCCACAAAACGTAGCCAGAGGGCTCTGAAACTTCTAGGGTGCGTCCTTCAGGTCACTAGGAGCGTCCCCAGTGGGTTTTCTCAGAATCGGGTTCGGGGCTCATTTTTCGGAAAATCGCGATTTTGCGCGGGCATGTTTTCATAGGAAATTTTGCCTGTATTTAGCCCCTCATTAAACTGGCTGTAACTCCACAAAACGTAGCCCGAGGGCTCTGAAACTTCTAGGGTGCGTCCGTCAGGTCACTAGGAGCGTCCCCAGTGGGTTTTCTCAGAATCGGGTTCGGGGCCCTTTTTTTCGGAAAATTGCGATTTTGCGCGGGCATGTTTTCATAGGAAATTTTGCCTGTATTTAGCCCCTCATTAAACTGGCTGTAACTCCACAAAACGTAGCCCGAGGGCTCTGAAACTTCTAGGGTGCGTCCGTCAGGTCACTAGGAACGTCCCCAGTGGGTTTTCTCAGAATCGGGTTCGGGGAACTTTTTTTCGGAAAATCGCAATTTTGCGCGGGCATGTTTTCATAGGAAATTTTGCCTGAATTTAGCCCCTCATTAAACTTGCCATAACTCCACAAAACGTAGTCCGAGGGCTCTGAAACTTCTAGGGTGCGTCCGTCAGGTCACTAGGAACGTCCCCAGTGGGTTTTCTCAGAATCGGATTCGGGGCTCTTTTTTCGGAAAATCGAAATTTTGCGCGGGCATGTTTTCATAGGAAATTTTGCCTGTATTTAGCCCCTCATTAAACTGGCTGTAACTCCACGAAACGTAGCCCGAGGGCTTTGAAACTTCTAGGGTGCGTCCGTCAGGTCACTAGGAGCGTCCCCAGTGGGTTTTCTCAGAATCGGGTTCGGGGCTCATTTTTCGGAAAATCGCAATTTTGCGCGGGCATGTTTTCATAGGAAATTTTGCCTGTATTTAGCCCCTCATTAAACTGGCTGTAACTCCACAAAACGTAGCCAGAGGGCTCTGAAACTTCTAGGGTGCGTCCTTCAGGTCACTAGGAGCGTCCCCAGTGGGTTTTCTCAGAATCGGATTCGGGGCTCTTTTTTCGGAAAATCGAAATTTTGCGCGGGCATGTTTTCATAGGAAATTTTGCCTGTATTTAGCCCCTCATTAAACTGGCCGTAACTCCACAAAACGTAGCCCGAGGGCTCTGAAACTTCTAGGGTGCGTCTGTCAGGTCACTAGGAACGTCCCCAGTGGGTTTTCTCAGAATCAGGTTTGGGGTACCTTTTTCGGAAAATCGCGATTTTGCGCGGGCATGTTTTCATAGGAAATTTTGCCTGTATTTAGCCCCTCATTAAACTGGCCGTAACTCCACAAAACGTAGCCCGAGGGCTCTGAAACTTCTAGGGTGCGTCCGTCAGGTCACTAGGAGCGTCCCCAGTGGGTTTTCTCAGAATCGGGTTCGGGGTACTTTTTTTCGGAAAATCGCAATTTTGCGCGGGCATGTTTTCATAGGAAATTTTGCCTGTATTTAGCCCCTCATTAAACTGGCCGTAACTCCACAAAACGTAGCCCGAGGGCTCTGAAACTTCTAGGGTGCGTCCGTCAGGTCACTAGGAACGTCCCCAGTGGGATTTCTCAGAATCGGGTTCGGGGAACTTTTTTTCGGAAAATCGCAATTTTGCGCGGGCATGTTTTCATAGGAAATTTTGCCTGAATTTAGCCCCTCATTAAACTTGCCATAACTCCACAAAACGTAGCCCGAGGGCTCTGAAACTTCTAGGGTGCGTCCGTCAGGTCACTAGGAACGTCCCCAGTGGGTTTTCTCAGAATCGGGTTCGGGGCTCTTTTTTCAGAAAAATCGCGATTTTGCGCGGGCATGTTTTCAAAGGAAATTTTGCCTGTATTTAGCCCCTCATTAAACTTGCAATAACTCCACAAAACGTAGCCCGAGGGCTCTGAAACTTCTAGGGTGCGTCTGTCAGGTCACTAGGAGCGTCCCCAGTGGGTTTTTTCAGAAACGGGTTCGGGGTACTTTTTTTCGGAAAATCACAATTTTGCGCGGGCATGTTTTCATAGGAAATTTTGCCTGTATTTAGCCCCTCATTAAACTGGCTGTAACTCCACAAAACGTAGCCCGAGGGCTCAGAAACTTCTAGGGTGCGTCCGTCAGGTCACTAGGAGCGTCCCCAGTGGGTTTTCTCAGAATCGGGTTCGGGGCTCTTTTTTCGGAAAATCGCAATTTTGCGCGGGCATGTTTTCATAGGAAATTTTGCCTGTATTTAGCCCCTCATTAAACTGGCTGTAACTCCACAAAACGTAGCCCGAGGGCTCTGAAACTTCTAGGGTGCGTCCGTCAGGTCACTAGGAGCGTCCCCAGTGGGTTTTCTCAGAATCGGATTCGGGGCTCTTTTTTCGGAAAATCGCAATTTTGCGCGGGCATGTTTTCATAGGAAATTTTGCCTGTATTTAGCCCCTCATTAAACTGGCTGTAACTCCACAAAACGTAGCCCGAGGGCTCTGAAACTTCTTGGGTGCGTCCGTCAGGTCACTAGGAGCGTCCCCAGTGGGTTATCTCAGAATCGGGTTCGGGGTCCGATTTTCGGAAAATCGCGATTTTCCGCGGGCATGTTTTCATAGGAAATTAAGCCTGTATTTAGCCTCTCATTAAACTGGCCGTAACTCCACAAAACGTAGCCCGAGGGCTCTGAAACTTCTTGGGTGCGTCCGTCAGGTCACTTGGAGCGTCCCCAGTGGGTTATCTCAGAATCGGGTTCGGGGTCCGATTTTTGGAAAATCGCGATTTTCTGCGGGCATGTTTTCATAGGAAATTAAGCCTGTATTTAGCCTCTCATTAAACTGGCCGTAACTCCACAAAACGTAGCCCGAGGGCTCTGAAACTTCTTGGGTGCGTCCGTCAGGTCACTAGGAGCGTCCCAAGTGGGTTATCTCAGAATCGGGTTCGGGGTCCGATTTTCGGAAAATCGCGATTTTCCGCGGGCATGTTTTCATAGGAAATTAAGCCTGTATTTAGCCTCTCATTAAACTGGCCGTAACTCCACAAAACGTAGCCCGAGGGCTCTGAAACTTCTAGGGTGCGTCCGTCAGGTCACTAGGAGCATCCCCAGTGGGTTTTCTCAGAATCGGGTTCGGGGTCCGATTTTCGGAAAATCGCGATTTTCCGCGGGCATGTTTTTATAGGAAATTAAGCCTGTATTTAGCCTCTCATTAAACTGGCCGTAACTCCACAAAACGTAGCCCGAGGGCTCTGAAACTTCTTGGGTGCGTCCGTCAGGTCACTAGGAGCGTCCCCAGTGGGTTATCTCAGAATCGGGTTCGGGGTCCGATTTTCGGAAAATCGCGATTTTCCGCGGGCATGTTTTCATAGGAAATTAAGCCTGTATTTAGCCTCTCATTAAACTGGCCGTAACTCCACAAAACGTAGCCCGAGGGCTCTGAAACTTCTTGGGTGCGTCCGTCAGGTCACTAGGAGCGTCCCCAGTGGGTTATCTCAGAATCGGGTTCGGGGTCCGATTTTCGGAAAATCGCGATTTTCCGCGGGCATGTTTTCATAGGAAATTAAGCCTGTATTTAGCCTCTCATTAAACTGGCCGTAACTCCACAAAACGTAGCCCGAGGGCTCTGAAACTTCTTGGGTGCGTCCGTCAGGTCACTAGGAGCGTCCCCAGTGGGTTATCTCAGAATCGGGTTCGGGTTCCGATTTTCGGAAAATCGCGATTTTCCGCGGGCATGTTTTCATAGGAAATTAAGCCTGTATTTAGCCTCTCATTAAACTGGCCATAACTCCACAAAACGTAGCCCGAGGGCTCTGAAACTTCTTGGGTGCGTCCGTCAGGTCACTAGGAGCGTCCCCAGTGGGTTATCTCAGAATCGGGTTCGGGGTCCGATTTTCGGAAAATCGCGATTTTCCGCGGGCATGTTTTCATAGGAAATTTTGCCTGTATTTAGCCCCTCATTAAACTGGCCGTAACTCCACAAAACGTAGCCCGAGGGCTCTGAAACTTCTAGGGTGCGTCCGTCAGGTCACTAGGAACGTCCCCAGTGGGTTTTCTCAGAATCGGGTTCGGGGTCCGATTTTCGGAAAATCGCGATTTTCCGCGGGCATGTTTTCATAGGAAATTAAGCCTGTATTTAGCCTCTCATTAAACTGGCCGTAACTCCACAAAACGTAGCCCGAGGGCTCTGAAACTTCTTGGGTGCGTCCGTCAGGTCACTAGGAACGTCCCCAGTGGGTTTTCTCAGAATCAGGTTTGGGGTACCTTTTTCGGAAAATCGCGATTTTGCGCGGGCATGTTTTCATAGGAAATTTTGCCTGTATTTAGCCCCTCATTAAACTGGCTGTAACTCCACAAAACGTAGCCCGAGGGCTCTGAAACTTCTAGGGTGCGTCCGTCAGGTCACTAGGAGCGTCCCCAGTGGGTTTTCTCAGAATCGGATTCGGGGCTCTTTTTTCGGAAAATCGCAATTTTGCGCGGGCATGTTTTCATAGGAAATTTTGCCTGTATTTAGCCCCTCATTAAACTGGCTGTAACTCCACAAAACGTAGCCCGAGGGCTCTGAAACTTCTAGGGTGCGTCCTTCAGGTCACTAGGAGCGTCCCCAGTGGGTTTTCTCAGAATCGGATTCGGGGCTCTTTTTTCGGAAAATCGTGATTTTGCGCGGGCATGTTTTCATAGGAAATTTTGCCTGTATTTAGCCCCTCATTAAACTGGCCGTAACTCCACAAAACGTAGCCCGAGGGCTCTGAAACTTCTAGGGTGCGTCCGTCAGGTCACTAGGAACGTCCCCAGTGGGTTTTCTCAGAATCGGGTTTGGGGCTCTTTTTTCGGAAAATCGCGATTTTGCGAGGGCATGTTTTCATAGGAAATTTTGCCTGTATTTAGCCCCTCATTAAACTGGCCGTAACTCCACAAAACCTGGCCCGAGGGCTCTGAAACTTCTAGGGTGCGTCAGTCAGGTCACTAGGAGCGTCCCCAGTGGGTTTTCTCAGAATCGGGTTCGGGGCTCATTTTTCGGAAAATCGCGATTTTGCGCGGGCATGTTTTCATAGGAAATTTTGCCTGTATTTAGCCCCTCATTAAAACTGGCTGTAACTCCACAAAACGTAGCCCGAGGGCTCTGAAACTTCTAGGGTGCGTCTGTCAGGTCACTAGGAGCGTCCCCAGTGGGTTTTCTCAGAATCGGGTTCGGGGTACTTTTTTTCGGAAAATTGCGATTTTGCGCGGGCATGTTTTCATAGGAAATTTTGCCTGTATTTAGCCCCTCATTAAACTGGCTGTAACTCCACAAAACGTAGCCCGAGGGCTCTGAAACTTCTAGGGTGCGTCCGTCAGGTCACTAGGAACGTCCCCAGTGGGTTTTCTCAGAATCGGGTTCGGGGCTCTTTTTTCGGAAAATCGCGATTTTGCGCGGGCATGTTTTCATAGGAAATTTTGCCTGTATTTAGCCCCTCATTAAACTGGCTGTAACTCCACAAAACGTAGCCCGAGGGCTCTGAAACTTCTAGGGTGCGTCCGTCAGGTCACTAGGAGCGTCCCCAGTGGGTTTTCTCAGAATCGGGTTCGGGGCTCATTTTTTGAAAATCGCAATTTTGCGCGGGCATGTTTTCATAGGAAATTTTGCCTGTTTATAGCCCCTCATTAAACTGGCCGTAACTCCACAAAACGTAGCCAGAGGGCTCTGAAACTTCTAGGGTGCGTCCTTCAGGTCACTAGGAGCGTCCCCAGTGGGTTTTCTCAGAATCGGGTTCGGGGCTCATTTTTCGGAAAATCGCGATTTTGCGCGGGCATGTTTTCATAGGAAATTTTGCCTGTATTTAGCCCCTCATTAAACTGGCTGTAACTCCACAAAACGTAGCCCGAGGGCTCTGAAACTTCTAGGGTGCGTCCGTCAGGTCACTAGGAGCGTCCCCAGTGGGTTTTCTCAGAATCGGGTTCGGGGCCCTTTTTTTCGGAAAATTGCGATTTTGCGCGGGCATGTTTTCATAGGAAATTTTGCCTGTATTTAGCCCCTCATTAAACTGGCTGTAACTCCACAAAACGTAGCCCGAGGGCTCTGAAACTTCTAGGGTGCGTCCGTCAGGTCACTAGGAACGTCCCCAGTGGGTTTTCTCAGAATCGGGTTCGGGGAACTTTTTCGGAAAATCGCAATTTTGCGCGGGCATGTTTTCATAGGAAATTTTGCCTGAATTTAGCCCCTCATTAAACTTGCCATAACTCCACAAAACGTAGCCCGAGGGCTCTGAAACTTCTAGGGTGCGTCCGTCAGGTCACTAGGAACGTCCCCAGTGGGTTTTCTCAGAATCGGGTTCGGGGCTCTTTTTTCGGAAAATCGCGATTTTGCGCGGGCATGTTTTCATAGGAAATTTTGCCTGTATTTAGCCCCTCATTAAACTGGCTGTAACTCCACGAAACGTAGCCCGAGGGCTTTGAAACTTCTAGGGTGCGTCCGTCAGGTCACTAGGAGCGTCCCCAGTGGGTTTTCTCAGAATCGGGTTCGGGGCTCATTTTTCGGAAAATCGCAATTTTGCGCGGGCATGTTTTCATAGGAAATTTTGCCTGTATTTAGCCCCTCATTAAACTGGCTGTAACTCCACAAAACGTAGCCAGAGGGCTCTGAAACTTCTAGGGTGCGTCCTTCAGGTCACTAGGAGCGTCCCCAGTGGGTTTTCTCAGAATCGGATTTGGGGCTCTTTTTTCGGAAAATCGCGATTTTGCGCGGGCATGTTTTCATAGGAAGTTTTGCCTGTATTTAGCCCCTCATTAAACTGGCCGTAACTCCACAAAACGTAGCCCGAGGGCTCTGAAACTTCTAGGGTGCGTCCGTCAGGTCACTAGGAACATCCCCAGTGGGTTTTCTCAGAATCAGGTTTGGGGTACCTTTTTCGGAAAATCGCGATTTTGCGCGGGCATGTTTTCATAGGAAATTTTGCCTGTATTTAGCCCCTCATTAAACTGGCCGTAACTCCACAAAACGTAGCCCGAGGGCTCTGAAACTTCTAGGGTGCGTCCGTCAGGTCACTAGGAGCGTCCCCAGTGGGTTTTCTCAGAATCGGGTTCGGGGTACTTTTTTTCGGAAAATCGCAATTTTGCGCGGGCATGTTTTCATAGGAAATTTTGCCTGTATTTAGCCCCTCATTAAACTGGCCGTAACTCCACAAAACGTAGCCCGAGGGCTCTGAAACTTCTAGGGTGCGTCCGTCAGGTCACTAGGAACGTCCCCAGTGGGTTTTCTCAGAATCGGGTTCGGGGAACTTTTTTTCGGAAAATCGCAATTTTGCGCGGGCATGTTTTCATAGGAAATTTTGCCTGAATTTAGCCCCTCATTAAACTTGCCATAACTCCACAAAACGTAGCCCGAGGGCTCTGAAACTTCTAGGGTGCGTCCGTCAGGTCACTAGGAACGTCCCCAGTGGGTTTTCTCAGAATCGGGTTCGGGGCTCTTTTTTCGGAAAATCGCGATTTTGCGCGGGCATGTTTTCAAAGGAAATTTTGCCTGTATTTAGCCCCTCATTAAACTTGCAATAACTCCACAAAACGTAGCCCGAGGGCTCTGAAACTTCTAGGGTGCGTCTGTCAGGTCACTAGGAGCGTCCCCAGTGGGTTTTTTCAGAAACGGGTTCGGGGTACTTTTTTTCGGAAAATCACAATTTTGCGCGGGCATGTTTTCATAGGAAATTTTGCCTGTATTTAGCCCCTCATTAAACTGGCTGTAACTCCACAAAACGTAGCCCGAGGGCTCTGAAACTTCTAGGGTGTGTCCATCAGGTCACTAGGAGCGTCCCCAGTGGGTTTTCTCAGAATCGGGTTCGGGGCTCTTTTTTCGGAAAATCGCAATTTTGCGCGGGCATGTTTTCATAGGAAATTTTGCCTGTATTTAGCCCCTCATTAAACTGGCTGTAACTCCACAAAACGTAGCCCGAGGGCTCTGAAACTTCTAGGGTGCGTCCGTCAGGTCACTAGGAGCATCCCCAGTGGGTTTTCTCAGAATCGGATTCGGGGCTCTTTTTTCGGAAAATCGCAATTTTGCGCGGGCATGTTTTCATAGGAAATTTTGCCTGTATTTAGCCCCTCATTAAACTGGCTGTAACTCCACAAAACGTAGCCCGAGGGCTCTGAAACTTCTAGGGTGCGTCCTTCAGGTCACTAGGAGCGTCCCCAGTGGGTTTTCTCAGAATCGGATTCGGGGCTCTTTTTTCGGAAAATTGTGATTTTGCGCGGGCATGTTTTCATAGGAAATTTTGCCCGTATTTAGCCCCTCATTAAACTGGCCGTAACTCCACAAAACGTAGCCCGAGGGCTCTGAAACTTCTAGGGTGCGTCCGTCAGGTCACTAGGAACGTCCCCAGTGGGTTTTCTCAGAATCGGGTTTGGGGCTCTTTTTTCGGAAAATCGCGATTTTGCGAGGGCATGTTTTCATAGGAAATTTTGCCTGTATTTAGCCCCTCATTAAACTGGCTGTAACTCCACAAAACCTGGCCTGAGGGCTCTGAAACTTCTAGGGTGCGTCAGTCAGGTCACTAGGAGCGTCCCCAGTGTGTTTTCTCAGAATCGGGTTCGGGGCTCATTTTTCGGAAAATCGCGATTTTGCGCGGGCATGTTTTCATAGGAAATTTTGCCTGTATTTAGCCCCTCATTAAACTTGCCATAACTCCACAAAACGTAGCCCGAGGGCTCTGAAACTTCTAGGGTGCGTCCGTCAGGTCACTAGGAGCGTCCCCAGTGGGTTTTCTCAGAATCGGGTTCGGGGCCCTTTTTTTCGGAAAATTGCGATTTTGCGCGGGCATGTTTTCATAGGAAATTTTGCCTGTATTTAGCCCCTCATTAAACTGGCTGTAACTCCACAAAACGTAGCCCGAGGGCTCTGAAACTTCTAGGGTGCGTCCGTCAGGTCATTAGGAACGTCCCCAGTGGGTTTTCTCAGAATCGGGTTCGGGGAACTTTTTTTCGGAAAATCGCAATTTTGCGCGGGCATGTTTTCATAGGAAATTTTGCCTGAATTTAGCCCCTCATTAAACTGGCCATAACTCCACAAAACGTAGCCCGAGGGCTCTGAAACTTCTAGGGTGCGTCCGTCAGGTCACTAGGAACGTCCCCAGTGGGTTTTCTCAGAATCGGGTTCGGGGCTCTTTTTTCGGAAAATCGCGATTTTGCGCGGGCATGTTTTCATAGGAAATTTTGCCTGTATTTAGCCCCTCATTAAACTGGCTGTAACTCCACAAAACGTTGCCAGAGGGCTCTGAAACTTCTAGGGTGCGTCCGTCAGGTCACTAGGAGCGTCCCCAGTGGGTTTTCTCAGAATCGGGTTCGGGGCTCATTTTTCGGAAAATCGCAATTTTGCGCGGGCATGTTTTCATAGGAAATTTTGCCTGTATTTAGCCCCTCATTAAACTGGCTGTAACTCCACAAAACGTAGCCAGAGGGCTCTGAAACTTCTAGGGTGCGTCCTTCAGGTCACTAGGAGCGTCCCCAGTGGGTTTTCTCAGAATCGGATTCGGGGCTCTTTTTTCGGAAAATCGCGATTTTGCGCGGGCATGTTTTCATAGGAAATTTTGCCTGTATTTAGCCCCTCATTAAACTGGCCGTAACTCCACAAAACGTAGCCCGAGGGCTCTGAAACTTCTAGGGTGCGTCCGTCAGGTCACTAGGAACGTCCCCAGTGGGTTTTCTCAGAATCAGGTTTGGGGTACCTTTTTTCGGAAAATTGCGATTTTGCGCGGGCATGTTTTCATAGGAAATTTTGCCTGTATTTAGCCCCTCATTAAACTGGCTGTAACTCCACAAAACGTAGCCCGAGGGCTCTGAAACTTCTAGGGTGCGTCCGTCAGGTCACTAGGAGCGTCCCCAGTGGGTTTTCTCAGAATCGGGTTCAGGGCTCTTTTTTCGGAAAATTGCGATTTTGCGCGGGCATGTTTTCATAGGAAATTTTGCCTGTATTTAGCCCCTCATTAAACTGGCCGTAACTCCACAAAACGTAGCCCGAGGGCTCTGAAACTTCTAGGGTGCGTCCGTCAGGTCACTAGGATCGTCCCCAGTGGGTTTTCTCAGAATCGGGTTCGGGGCTCTTTTTTCGGAAAATCGCGATTTTGCGCGGGCATGTTTTCATAGGAAATTTTGCCTGTATTTAGCCCCTCATTAAACTGGCTGTAACTCCACAAAACGTAGCCCGAGGGCTCTGAATCTTCTAGGGTGCGTCCGTCAGGTCACTAGGAACGTCCCCAGTGGGTTTTCTCAGAGTCGATTTCGGGGTACTTTTTTTCGGAAAATTGCGATTTTGCGCGGGCATGTTTTCATAGGAAATTTTGCCTGTATTTAGCCCCTCATTAAACTGGCCGTAACTCCACAAAACGTAGCCCGAGGGCTCTGAAACTTCTAGGGTGCGTCCGTCAGGTCACTAGGAGCGTCCCCAGTGGGTTTTCTCAGAATCGGGTTCGGGGCTCATTTTTCGGAAAATCGCAATTTTGCGCGGGCATGTTTTCATAGGAAATTTTGCCTGTATTTAGCCCCTCATTAAACTGGCCGTAACTCCACAAAACGTAGCCCGAGGGCTCTGAAACTTCTAGGGTGCGTCCGTCAGGTCACTAGGAACCTCCCCAGTGGGTTTTCTCAGAATCAGGTTTGGGGTACCTTTTTCGGAAAATCGCGATTTTGCGCGGGCATGTTTTCATAGGAAATTTTGCCTGTATTTAGCCCCTCATTAAACTGGCTGTAACTCCACAAAACGTAGCCCGAGGGCTCTGAAACTTCTAGGGTGCGTCCGTCAGGTCACTAGGAGCGTCCCCAGTGGGTTTTCTCAGAATCGGAATTCGGGGCTCTTTTTTCGGAAAATCGCAATTTTGCGCGGGCATGTTTTCATAGGAAATTTTGCCTGTATTTAGCCCCTCATTAAACTGGCTGTAACTCCACAAAACGTAGCCCGAGGGCTCTGAAACTTCTAGGGTGCGTCCTTCAGGTCACTAGGAGCGTCCCCAGTGGGTTTTCTCAGAATCGGATTCGGGGCTCTTTTTCGGAAAATCGCGATTTTGCGCGGGCATGTTTTCATAGGAAATTTTGCCTGTATTTAGCCCCTCATTAAACTGGCCGTAACTCCACAAAACGTAGCCCGAGGGCTCTGAAACTTCTAGGGTGCGTCTGTCAGGTCACTAGGAACGTCCCCAGTGGGTTTTCTCAGAATCGGGTTTGGGGCTCTTTTTTCGGAAAATCGCGATTTTGCGAGGGCATGTTTTCATAGGAAATTTTGCCTGTATTTAGCCCCTCATTAAACTGGCTGTAACTCCACAAAACCTGGCCTGAGGGCTCTGAAACTTCTAGGGTGCGTCAGTCAGGTCACTAGGAGCGTCCCCAGTGTGTTTTCTCAGAATCGGGTTCGGGGCTCATTTTTCGGAAAATCGCGATTTTGCGCGGGCATGTTTTCATAGGAAATTTTGCCTGTATTTAGCCCCTCATTAAACTGGCTGTAACTCCACAAAACGTAGCCCGAGGGCTCTGAAACTTCTAGGGTGCGTCCGTCAGGTCACTAGGAGCGTCCCCAGTGGGTTTTCTCAGAATCGGGTTCGGGGCCCTTTTTTTCGGAAAATTGCGATTTTGCGCGGGCATGTTTTCATAGGAAATTTTGCCTGTATTTAGCCCCTCATTAAACTGGCTGTAACTCCACAAAACGTAGCCCGAGGGCTCTGAAACTTCTAGGGTGCGTCCGTCAGGTCATTAGGAACGTCCCCAGTGGGTTTTCTCAGAATCGGGTTCGGGGAACTTTTTTTCGGAAAATCGCAATTTTGCGCGGGCATGTTTTCATAGGAAATTTTGCCTGAATTTAGCCCCTCATTAAACTGGCCATAACTCCAAAAAACGTAGCCCGAGGGCTCTGAAACTTCTAGGGTGCGTCCGTCAGGTCACTAGGAACGTCCCCAGTGGGTTTTCTCAGAATCGGGTTCGGGGCTCTTTTTTCGGAAAATCGCGATTTTGCGCGGGCATGTTTTCATAGGAAATTTTGCCTGTATTTAGCCCCTCATTAAACTGGCTGTAACTCCACAAAACGTAGCCAGAGGGCTCTGAAACTTCTAGGGTGCGTCCGTCAGGTCACTAGGAGCGTCCCCAGTGGGTTTTCTCAGAATCGGGTTCGGGGCTCATTTTTCGGAAAATCGCAATTTTGCGCGGGCATGTTTTCATAGGAAATTTTGCCTGTATTTAGCCCCTCATTAAACTGGCTGTAACTCCACAAAACGTAGCCAGAGGGCTCTGAAACTTCTAGGGTGCGTCCTTCAGGTCACTAGGAGCGTCCCCAGTGGGTTTTCTCAGAATCGGATTCGGGGCTCTTTTTTCGGAAAATCGCGATTTTGCGCGGGCATGTTTTCATAGGAAATTTTGCCTGTATTTAGCCCCTCATTAAACTGGCCGTAACTCCACAAAACGTAGCCCGAGGGCTCTGAAACTTCTAGGGTGCGTCCGTCAGGTCACTAGGAACGTCCCCAGTGGGTTTTCTCAGAATCAGGTTTGGGGTACCTTTTTTCGGAAAATTGCGATTTTGCGCGGGCATGTTTTCATAGGAAATTTTGCCTGTATTTAGCCCCTCATTAAACTGGCTGTAACTCCACAAAACGTAGCCCGAGGGCTCTGAAACTTCTAGGGTGCGTCCGTCAGGTCACTAGGAGCGTCCCCAGTGGGTTTTCTCAGAATCGGGTTCAGGGCTCTTTTTTCGGAAAATTGCGATTTTGCGCGGGCATGTTTTCATAGGAAATTTTGCCTGTATTTAGCCCCTCATTAAACTGGCCGTAACTCCACAAAACGTAGCCCGAGGGCTCTGAAACTTCTAGGGTGCGTCCGTCAGGTCACTAGGATCGTCCCCAGTGGGTTTTCTCAGAATCGGGTTCGGGGCTCTTTTTTCGGAAAATCGCGATTTTGCGCGGGCATGTTTTCATAGGAAATTTTGCCTGTATTTAGCCCCTCATTAAACTGGCTGTAACTCCACAAAACGTAGCCCGAGGGCTCTGAATCTTCTAGGGTGCGTCCGTCAGGTCACTAGGAACGTCCCCAGTGGGTTTTCTCAGAGTCGATTTCGGGGTACTTTTTTTCGGAAAATCGCAATTTTGCGCGGGCATGTTTTCATAAGAAATTTGGCCTGTATTTAGCCCCTCATTAAACTGGCTGTAACTCCACAAAACGTAGCCCGAGGGCTCTGAAACTTCTAGGGTGCGTCCTTCAGGTCACTAGGAGCGTCCCCAGTGGGTTTTCTCAGAATCGGATTCGGGGCTCTTTTTTCGGAAAATCGCGATTTTGCGCGGGCATGTTTTCTTAGGAAATTTTGCCTGTATTTAGCCCCTCATTAAACTGGCCGTAACTCCACAAAACGTAGCCCGAGGGCTCTGAAACTTCTAGGGTGCGTCCATCAGGTCACTAGGAGCGTCCCCAGTGGGTTTTCTCAGAATCGGGTTCGGGGTACTTTTTTTCGGAAAATCGCGATTTTGCGAGGGCATGTTTTCATAGGAAATTTTGCCTGTATTTAGCCCCTCATTAAACTGGCTGTAACTCCACAAAACCTGGCCCGAGGGCTCTGAAACTTCTAGGGTGCGTCAGTCAGGTCACTAGGAGCGTCCCCAGTGGGTTTTCTCAGAATCGGGTTCGGGGCTCATTTTTCGGAAAATCGCGATTTTGCGCGGGCATGTTTTCATAGGAAATTTTGCCTGTATTTAGCCCCTCATTAAACTGGCTGTAACTCCACAAAACGTAGCCCGAGGGCTCTGAAACTTCTAGGGTGCGTCAGTCAGGTCACTAGGTGCGTCCCCAGTGGGTTTTCTCAGAATCGGGTTCGGGGCTCTTTTTTCGGAAAATTGCGATTTTGCGCGGGCATGTTTTCATAGGAAATTTTGCCTGTATTTAGCCCCTCATTAAACTGGCCGTAACTCCACAAAACGTAGCCCGAGGGCTCTAAAACTTCTAGGGTGCGTCCGTCAGGTCACAAGGAGCGTCCCCAGTGGGTTTTCTCAGAATCGGGTTCGGGGCTCTTTTTTCGGAAAATCGCGATTTTGCGCGGGCATGTTTTCATGGAAATTTTGCCTGTATTTAGCCCCTCATTAAACTGGCTGTAACTCCACAAAACGTAGCCCGAGG
The DNA here is from genome assembly GCF_033239565.1 of Halichoeres trimaculatus. Classification (NCBI taxonomy): domain Eukaryota; kingdom Metazoa; phylum Chordata; class Actinopteri; order Labriformes; family Labridae; genus Halichoeres; species Halichoeres trimaculatus. Next base: position 8,586,847 of record NW_027437188.1, on the reverse strand, counting down.
GCTCTGAAACTTCTAGGGTGCGTCCGTCAGGTCACTAGGAGCGTCCCCAGTGGGTTTTCTCAGAATCGGGTTCGGGGCTCTTTTTTCGGAAAATCGCGATTTTGCGAGGGCATGTTTTCATAGGAAATTTTGCCTGTATTTAGCCCCTCATTAAACTGGCTGTAACTCCACAAAACGTAGCCCGAGGGCTCTGAAACTTCTAGGGTGCGTCCGTCAGGTCACTAGGAACGTCCCCAGTGGGTTTTCTCAGAATCGGGTTCGGGGTACTTTTTTTCGGAAAATCGCAATTTTGCGCGGGCATGTTTTCATAGGAAATTTTGCCTGAATTTAGCCCCTCATTAAACTTGCCATAACTCCACAAAACGTAGCCCGAGGGCTCTGAAACTTCTAGGGTGCGTCCGTCAGGTCACTAGGAACGTCCCCAGTGGGTTTTCTCAGAATCGGGTTCGGGGCTCTTTTTTCGGAAAATCGCGATTTTGCGCGGGCATGTTTTCATAGGAAATTTTGCCTGTATTTAGCCCCTCATTAAACTGGCTGTAACTCCACAAAACGTAGCCCGAGGGCTCTGAATCTTCTAGGGTGCGTCCGTCAGGTCACTAGGAGCGTCCCCAGTGGGTTTTCTCAGAATCGGGTTCGGGGCTCTTTTTTCGGATAATTGCGATTTTGCGCAGGCATGTTTTCATAGGAAATTTTGCCTGTATTTAGCCCCTCATTAAACTGGCTGTAACTCCACAAAACGTAGCCCGAGGGCTCTGAAACTTCTAGGGTGCGTCCGTCAGGTCACTAGGAGCGTCCCCAGTGGGTTTTCTCAGAATCGGGTTCGGGGCTCTTTTTTCGGAAAATCGCGCTTTTGCGCGGGCATGTTTATATAGGAAATTTTGCCTGTATTTAGCCCCTCATTAAACTGGCCGTAACTCCACAAAACGTAGCCCGAGGGCTCTGAAACTTCTAGGGTGCGTCCGTCAGGTCACTAGGAGCGTCCCCAGTGGGTTTTCTCAGAATCGGGTTCGGGGTACTTTTTTTCGGAAAATTGCGATTTTGCGCGGGCATGTTTTCATAGGAAATTTTGCCTGTATTTAGCCCCTCATTAAACTGGCTGTAACTCCACAAAACCTGGCCCGAGGGCTCTGAAACTTCTAGGGTGCGTCAGTCAGGTCACTAGGAGCGTCCCCAGTGGGTTTTCTCAGAATCGGGTTCGGGGCTCTTTTTTCGGAAAATCGCGATTTTGCGCGGGCATGTTTTCATAGGAAATTTTGCCTGTATTTAGCCCCTCATTAAACTTGCTGTAACTCCACAAAACGTAGCCCGAGGGCTCTGAATCTTCTAGGGTGCGTCCGTCAGGTCACTAGGAGCGTCCCCAGTGGGTTTTCTCAGAATCGGGTTTGGGGCTCTTTTTTCGGAAAATCGCGATTTTGCGCGGGCATGTTTTCATAGGAAATTTTGCCTGTATTTAGCCCCTCATTAAACTGGCCGTAACTCCACAAAACGTAGCCCGAGGGCTCTGAAACTTCTAGGGTGCGTCCATCAGGTCACTAGGAACGTCCCCAGTGGGTTTTCTCAGAATCGGGTTTGGTGTACTTTTTTCGGAAAATCGCGTTTTTGCGCGGGCATGTTTTCATAGGAAATTTTGCCTGTATTTAGCCCCTCATTAAACTGGCCGTAACTCCACAAAATGTAGCCCGAGGGCTCTGAAACCTCTAGGGTGCGTCCGTCAGGTCACTAGGAACGTCCCCAGTGGGTTTTCTCAGAGTCGGGTTCGGGGTACTTTTTTTTCGGAAAATCGCAATTTTGCGCGGGCATGTTTTCATAGGAAATTTGGCCAGAATTTAGCCCCTCATTAAACTTGCCGTAACTCCACAAAACGTAGCCCGAGGGCTCTGAAACTTCTAGGGTGCGTCCGTCAGGTCACTAGGAGCGTCCCCAGTGGGTTTTCTCAGAACCGGATTCGGGGCTCTTTTTTCGGAAAATTGCGATTTTGCGCGGGCATGTTTTCATAGGAAATTTTGCCTGTATTTAGCCCCTCATTAAACTGGCTGTAACTCCACAAAACGTAGCCCGAGGGCTCTGAATCTTCTAGGGTGCGTCCGTCAGGTCACTAGGAGCGTCCCCAGTGGGTTTTCTCAGAATCGGGTTCAGGGCTCTTTCTTCCGATAATTGCGATTTTGCGCGGGCATGTTTTCATAGGAAATTTTGCCTGTATTTAGCCCCTCATTAAACTGGCTGTAACTCCACAAAACGTAGCCCGAGGGCTCTGAATCTTCTAGGGTGCGTCCGTCAGGTCACTAGGAGCGTCCCCAGTGGGTTTTCTCAGAATCGGGTTCAGGGCTCTTTCTTCGGATAATTGCGATTTTGCGCGGGCATGTTTTCATAGGAAATTTTGCCTGTATTTAGCCCCTCATTAAACTGGCTGTAACTCCACAAAACGTAGCCCGAGGGCTCTGAAACTTCTAGGGTGCGTCCGTCAGGTCACTAGGAGCGTCCCCAGTGGGTTTTCTCAGAACCGGATTCGGGGCTCTTTTTTCGGAAAATTGCGATTTTGCGCGGGCATGTTCTCATAGGAAATTTTGCCTGTATTTAGCCCCTCATTAAACTGGCTGTAACTCCACAAAACGTAGCCCGAGGGCTCTGAAACTTCTAGGGTGCGTCCGTCAGGTCACTAGGAGCGTCCCCAGTGGGTTTTCTCAGAATCGGGTTCGGGGTACTTTTTTTCGGAAAATTGCGATTTTGCGCAGGCATGTTTTCATAGGAAATTTTGCCTGTATTTAGCCCCTCATTAAACTGGCTGTAACTCCACAAAACGTAGCCCGAGGGCTCTGAAACTTCTAGGGTGCGTCCGTCAGGTCACTAGGAACGTCCCCAGTGGGTTTTCTCAGAATCGGGTTCGGGGTCCTTTTTTTCGGAAAATCGCAATTTTGCGCGGGCATGTTTTCATAGGAAATTTTGCCTGAATTTAGCCCCTCATTAAACTTGCCATAACTCCACAAAACGTAGCCCGAGGGCTCTGAAACTTCTAGGGTGCGTCCGTCAGGTCACTAGGAACGTCCCCAGTGGGTTTTCTCAGAATCGGGTTCGGGGCTCTTTTTTCGGAAAATCGCGATTTTGCGCGGGCATGTTTTCATAGAAAATTTTGCCTGTATTTAGCCCCTCATTAAACTGGCCGTAACTCCACAAAACGTAGCCCGAGGGCTCTGAAACTTCTAGGGTGCGTCCGTCAGGTCACTAGGAACGTCCCCAGTGGGTTTTCTCAGAATCGGGTTCGGGGCTCATTTTTCGGAAAATCGCGATTTTGCGAGGGCATGTTTTCATAGGAAATTTGCCTGTATTTAGCCCCTCATTAAACTGGCCGTAACTCCACAAAACGTAGCCCGAGGGCTCTGAAACTTCTAGGGTGCGTCCGTCAGGTCACTAGGAACGTCCCCAGTGGGTTTTCTCAGAATCGGGTTCGGGGTACTTTTTTCGGAAAATCGCGATTTTGCGCGGGCATGTTTTCATAGGAAATTTTGCCTGTATTTAGCCCCTCATTAAACTGGCTGTAACTCCACAAAACGTAGCCCGAGGGCTCTGAAACTTCTAGGGTGCGTCCGTCAGGTCACTAGGAACGTCCCCAGTGGGTTTTCTCAGAATCGGGTTCGGGGTACTTTTTTTCGGAAAATCGCAATTTTGCGCGGGCATGTTTTCATAGGAAATTTTGCCTGAATTTAGCCCCTCATTAAACTTGCCATAACTCCACAAAACGTAGCCCGAGGGCTCTGAAACTTCTAGGGTGCGTCCGTCAGGTCACTAGGAACGTCCCCAGTGGGTTTTCTCAGAATTGGGTTCGGGGCTCTTTTTTCGGAAAATCGCGATTTTGCGCGGGCATGTTTTCATAGGAAATTTTGCCTGTATTTAGCCCCTCATTAAACTGGCTGTAACTCCACAAAACGTAGCCCGAGGGCTCTGAAACTTCTAGGGTGCATCCGTCAGGTCACTAGGAGCGTCCCCAGTGGGTTTTCTCAGAATCGGGTTCGCGGCTCTTTTTTCGGAAAATCGCGATTTTGCGAGGGCATGTTTTCATAGGAAATTTTGCCTGTATTTAGCCCCTCATTAAACTGGCTGTAACTCCACAAAACGTAGCCCGAGGGCTCTGAATCTTCTAGGGTGCGTCCGTCAGGTCACTAGGAGCGTCCCCAGTGGGTTTTCTCAGAATCGGGTTCAGGGCTCTTTCTTCGGATAATTGCGATTTTGCGCGGGCATGTTTTCATAGGAAATTTTGCCTGTATTTAGCCCCTCATTAAACTGGCTGTAACTCCACAAAACGTAGCCCGAGGGCTCTGAATCTTCTAGGGTGCGTCCGTCAGGTCACTAGGAGCGTCCCCAGTGGGTTTTCTCAGAATCGGGTTCAGGGCTCTTTCTTCAGATAATTGCGATTTTGCGCGGGCATGTTTTCATAGGAAATTTTGCCTGTATTTAGCCCCTCATTAAACTGGCTGTAACTCCACAAAACGTAGCCCGAGGGCTCTGAAACTTCTAGGGTGCGTCCGTCAGGTCACTAGGAGCGTCCCCAGTGGGTTTTCTCAGAACCGGATTCGGGGCTCTTTTTTCGGAAAATTGCGATTTTGCGCGGGCATGTTCTCATAGGAAATTTTGCCTGAATTTAGCCCCTCATTAAACTGGCTGTAACTCCACAAAACGTAGCCCGAGGGCTCTGAAACTTCTAGGGTGCGTCCGTCAGGTCACTAGGAGCGTCCCCAGTGGGTTTTCTCAGAATCGGGTTCGGGGTACTTTTTTTCGGAAAATTGCGATTTTGCGCAGGCATGTTTTCATAGGAAATTTTGCCTGTATTTAGCCCCTCATTAAACTGGCTGTAACTCCACAAAACGTAGCCCGAGGGCTCTGAAACTTCTAGGGTGCGTCCGTCAGGTCACTAGGAACGTCCCCAGTGGGTTTTCTCAGAATCGGGTTCGGGGTACTTTTTTTCGGAAAATCGCAATTTTGCGCGGGCATGTTTTCATAGGAAATTTTGCCTGAATTTAGCCCCTCATTAAACTTGCCATAACTCCACAAAACGTAGCCCGAGGGCTCTGAAACTTCTAGGGTGCGTCCGTCAGGTCACTAGGAACGTCCCCAGTGGGTTTTCTCAGAATCGGGTTCGGGGCTCTTTTTTCGGAAAATCGCGATTTTGCGCGGGCATGTTTTCATAGGAAATTTTGCCTGTATTTAGCCCCTCATTAAACTGGCCGTAACTCCACAAAACGTAGCCCGAGGGCTCTGAAACTTCTAGGGTGCGTCCGTCAGGTCACTGGGAACGTCCCCAGTGGGTTTTCTCAGAATCGGGTTCGGGGCTCATTTTTCGGAAAATCGCGATTTTGCGAGGGCATGTTTTCATAGGAAATTTGCCTGTATTTAGCCCCTCATTAAACTGGCCGTAACTCCACAAAACGTAGCCCGAGGGCTCTGAAACTTCTAGGGTGCGTCCGTCAGGTCACTAGGAACGTCCCCAGTGGGTTTTCTCAGAATCGGGTTCGGGGTACTTTTTTCGGAAAATCGCGATTTTGCGCGGGCATGTTTTCATAGGAAATTTTGCCTGTATTTAGCCCCTCATTAAACTGGCTGTAACTCCACAAAACGTAGCCCGAGGGCTCTGAAACTTCTAGGGTGCGTCCGTCAGGTCACTAGGAACGTCCCCAGTGGGTTTTCTCAGAATCGGGTTCGGGGTACTTTTTTTCGGAAAATCGCAATTTTGCGCGGGCATGTTTTCATAGGAAATTTTGCCTGAATTTAGCCCCTCATTAAACTTGCCATAACTCCACAAAACGTAGCCCGAGGGCTCTGAAACTTCTAGGGTGCGTCCGTCAGGTCACTAGGAACGTCCCCAGTGGGTTTTCTCAGAATTGGGTTCGGGGCTCTTTTTTCGGAAAATCGCGATTTTGCGCGGGCATGTTTTCATAGGAAATTTTGCCTGTATTTAGCCCCTCATTAAACTGGCTGTAACTCCACAAAACGTAGCCCGAGGGCTCTGAAACTTCTAGGGTGCATCCGTCAGGTCACTAGGAGCGTCCCCAGTGGGTTTTCTCAGAATCGGGTTCGCGGCTCTTTTTTCGGAAAATCGCGATTTTGCGAGGGCATGTTTTCATAGGAAATTTTGCCTGTATTTAGCCCCTCATTAAACTGGCCGTAACTCCACAAAACGTAGCCCGAGGGCTCTGAAACTTCTAGGGTGCGTCCGTCAGGTCACTAGGAACGTCCCCAGTGGGTTTTCTCAGAATCGGGTTCGGGGTACTTTTTTCGGAAAATCGCGATTTTGCGCGGGCATGTTTTCATAGGAAATTTTGCCTGTATTTAGCCCCTCATTAAACTGGCTGTAACTCCACAAAACCTGGCCCGAGGGCTCTGAAACTTCTAGGGTGCGTCAGTCAGGTCACAAGGAGCGTCCCCTGTGGGTTTTCTCAGAATCGGGTTCGGGGCTCTTTTTTCGGAAAATCGCGATTTTGCGCGGGCATGTTTTCATAGGAAATTTTGCCTGTATTTAGCCCCTCATTAAACTGGCTGTAACTCCACAAAACGTAGCCCGAGGGCTCTGAATCTTCTAGGGTGCGTCCGTCAGGTCACTAGGAGCGTCCCCAGTGGGTTTTCTCAGAATCGGGTTCAGGGCTCTTTCTTTGGATAATTGCGATTTTGCGCGGGCATGTTTTCATAGGAAATTTTGCCTGTATTTAGCCCCTCATTAAACTGGCTGTAACTCCACAAAACGTAGCCCGAGGGCTCTGAAACTTCTAGGGTGCGTCCGTCAGGTCACTAGGAGCGTCCCCAGTGGGTTTTCTCAGAATCGGGTTCGGGGCTCTTTTTTCGGAAAATCGCGATTTTGCGCGGGCATGTTTTCATAGGAAATTTTGCCTGTATTTAGCCCCTCATTAAACTGGCCGTAACTCCACAAAACGTAGCCCGAGGGCTCTGAAACTTCTAGGGTGCGTCCGTCAGGTCACTAGGAGCGTCCCCAGTGGGTTTTCTCAGAATCGGGTTCGGGGTACTTTTTTCGGAAAATTGCGATTTTGCGCGGGCATGTTTTCATAGGAAATTTTGCCTGTATTTAGCCCCTCATTAAACTGGCTGTAACTCCACAAAACCTGGCCCGAGGGCTCTGAAACTTCTAGGGTGCGTCAGTCAGGTCACTAGGAGCGTCCCCAGTGGGTTTTCTCAGAATCGGGTTCGGGGCTCTTTTTTCGGAAAATCGCGATTTTGCGCGGGCATGTTTTCATAGGAAATTTTGCCTGTATTTAGCCCCTCATTAAACTGGCTGTAACTCCACAAAACGTAGCCCGAGGGCTCTGAATCTTCTAGGGTGCGTCCGTCAGGTCACTAGGAGCGTCCCCAGTGGGTTTTCTCAGAATCGGGTTCGGGGCTCTTTTTTTCGGAAAATCGCGATTTTGCGAGGGCATGTTTTCATAGGAAATTTTGCCTGTATTTAGCCCCTCATTAAACTGGCTGTAACTCCACAAAACGTAGCCCGAGGGCTCTGAAACTTCTAGGGTGCGTCCGTCAGGTCACTAGGAGCGTCCCCAGTGGGTTATCTCAGAATCGGGTTCGGGGTCCGATTTTCGGAAAATCGCGATTTTCCGCGGGCATGTTTTCATAGGAAATTAAGCCTGTATTTAGCCTCTCATTAAACTGGCCGTAACTCCACAAAACGTAGCCCGAGGGCTCTGAAACTTCTAGGGTGCGTCCGTCAGGTCACTAGGAGCGTCCCCAGTGGGTTATCTCAGAATCGGGTTCGGGGTCTGATTTTCGGAAAATCGTGATTTTCCGCGGGCATGTTTTCATAGGAAATTAAGCCTGTATTTAGCCTCTCATTAAACTGGCCGTAACTCCACAAAACGTAGCCCGAGGGCTCTGAAACTTCTAGGGTGCGTCCGTCAGGTCACTAGGAGCATTCCCAGTGGGTTATCTCAGAACCGGGTTCGGGGTCCGATTTTTGGAAAATCGCGATTTTCCGCGGGCATGTTTTCATAGGAAATTAAGCCTGTATTTAGCCCCTCATTAAACTGGCTGTAACTCCACAAAACCTCGCCCGAGGGCTCTGAAACTTCTAGGGTGCGTCAGTCAGGTCACTAGGTGCGTCCCCAGTGGGTTTTCTCAGAATCGGGTTCGGGGCTCTTTTTTCGGAAAATCGCAATTTTGCGCGGGCATGTTTTCATAGGAAATTTTGCCTGTATTTAGCCCCTCATTAAACTGGCTGTAACTCCACAAAACCTCGCCCGAGGGCTCTGAAACTTCTAGGGTGCGTCAGTCAGGTCACTAGGAGCGTCCCCAGTGGGTTTTCTCAGAATCGGGTTCGGGGCTCTTTTTTTCGGAAAATCGCGATTTTGCGAGGGCATGTTTTCATAGGAAATTTTGCCTGTATTTAGCCCCTCATTAAACTGGCTGTAACTCCACAAAACGTAGCCCGAGGGCTCTGAAACTTCTTGGGTGCGTCCGTCAGGTCACTAGGAGCGTCCCAAGTGGGTTATCTCAGAATCGGGTTCGGGGTCCGATTTTCGGAAAATCGCGATTTTCCGCGGGCATGTTTTCATAGGAAATTAAGCCTGTATTTAGCCTCTCATTAAACTGGCCGTAACTCCACAAAACGTAGCCCGAGGGCTCTGAAACTTCTAGGGTGCGTCCGTCAGGTCACTAGGAGCATTCCCAGTGGGTTATCTCAGAACCGGGTTCGGGGTCCGATTTTTGGAAAATCGCGATTTTCCGCGGGCATGTTTTCATAGGAAATTAAGCCTGTATTTAGCCCCTCATTAAACTGGCTGTAACTCCACAAAACCTCGCCCAAGGGCTCTGAAACTTCTAGGGTGCGTCAGTCAGGTCACTAGGTGCGTCCCCAGTGGGTTTTCTCAGAATCGGGTTCGGGGCTCTTTTTTCGGAAAATCGCGATTTTGCGCGGGCATGTTTTCATAGGAAATTTTGCCTGTATTTAGCCCCTCATTAAACTGGCCATAACTCCACAAAACGTAGCCCGAGGGCTCTGAAACTTCTAGGGTGCGTCCGTCAGGTCACTAGGAACGTCCCCAGTGGGTTTTCTCAGAATCGGGTTCGGGGCTCTTTTTTCGGAAAAATCGCGATTTTGCGCGGGCATGTTTTCAAAGGAAATTTTGCCTGTATTTAGCCCCTCATTAAACTTGCAATAACTCCACAAAACGTAGCCCGAGGGCTCTGAAACTTGTAGGGTGCGTCCGTCAGGTCACTAGGAACGTCCCCAGTGGGTTTTCTCAGAATCGGGTTCGGGGTACTTTTTTCGGAAAATCGCGATTTTACGGGGGCATGTTTTCATAGGAAATTTGGCCTGTATTTAGCCCCTCATTAAACTGGCCGTAACTCCACAAAACGTAGCCCGAGGGCTCTGAAACTTCTAGGGTGCATCCGTCAGGTCTCTAGGAGCGTCCCCAGTGGGTTTTCTCAGAATCGGGTTCGGGGCTCTTTTTTCGGAAAATCGCAATTTTGCGCGGGCATGTTTTCATAGGAAATTTTGCCTGTATTTAGCCCCTCATTAAACTGGCCGTAACTCCACAAAACGTAGCCCGAGGGCTCTGAAACTTCTAGGGTGCGTCCGTCAGGTCACAAGGAGCGTCCCCAGTGGGTTTTCTCAGAATCGGGTTCGGGGCTCTTTTTTCGGAAAATCGCGATTTTGCGCGGGCATGTTTTCATAGGAAATTTTGCCTGTATTTAGCCCCTCATTAAACTGGCCGTAACTCCACAAAACGTAGCCCGAGGGCTCTGAAACTTCTAGGGTGCGTCCGTCAGGTCACTAGGAGCATCCCCAGTGGGTTTTCTCAGAATCGGGTTCAGGGTACTTTTTTTCAGAAAATCGCGATTTTGCGCGGGCATGTTTTCATAGGAAATTTTGCCTGTATTTAGCCCCTCATTAAACTGACTGTAACTCCACAAAACCTGGCCCGAGGGCTCTGAAACTTCTAGGGTGCGTCAGTCAGGTCACTAGGAGCGTCCCCAGTGGGTTTTCTCAGAATCGGCTTCAAGGCTCTTTTTTCGGAAAATCGCGATTTTGCGCGGGCATGTTTTCATAGGAAATTTTGCCTGTATTTAGCCCCTCATTAAACTGACTGTAACTCCACAAAACGTAGCCCGAGGGCTCTGAAACTTCTAGGGTGCGTCAGTCAGGTCACTAGGAGCGTCCCCAGTGGGTTTTCTCAGAATCGGGTTCGGGGCTCTTTTTTCGGAAAATTGCGTTTTTGCGCGGGCATGTTTTCAAAGGAAATTTTGCCTGTATTTAGCCCCTCATTAAACTGGCTGTAACTCCACAAAACGTAGCCCGAGGGCTCTGAAACTTCTAGGGTGCGTCCGTCAAGTCACTAGGAACGTCCCCAGTGGGTTTTCTCAGAATCGGGTTCGGGGTACTTTTTTTCGGAAAATCGCAATTTTGCGCGGGCATGTTTTCATAGGAAATTTTGCCTGAATTTAGCCCCTCATTAAACTTGCCATAACTCCACAAAACATAGCCAGAGGGCTCTGAAACTTCTAGGGTGCATCCGTCAGGTCACTAGGAGCGTCCCCAGTGGGTTTTCTCAGAATCGGGTTCGGGGCTCATTTGTCGGAAAATTGCGATTTTGCGTGGGCATGTTTTCATAGGAAATTTTGCCTGTATTTAGCCCCTCATTAAACTGGCTGTAACTCCACAAAACGTAGCCCGAGGGCTCTGAAACTTCTAGGGTGCGTCCGTCAGGTCACTAGGAACGTCCCCAGTGGGTTTTCTCAGAATCGGGTTCGGGGAACTTTTTTTCGGAAAATCGCAATTTTGCGCGGGCATGTTTTCATAGGAAATTTTGCCTGAATTTAGCCCCTCATTAAACTTGCCATAACTCCACAAAACGTAGCCCGAGGGCTCTGAAACTTCTAGGGTGCGTCCGTCAGGTCACTAGGAACGTCCCCAGTGGGTTTTCTCAGAATCGGGTTCGGGGCTCTTTTTTCGGAAAATCGCAATTTTGCGCGGGCATGTTTTCATAGGAAATTTTGCCTGTATTTAGCCCCTCATTAAACTGGCTGTAACTCCACAAAACGTAGCCCGAGGGCTTTGAAACTTCTAGGGTGCGTCCGTCAGGTCACTAGGAGCGTCCCCAGTGGGTTTTCTCAGAATCGGGTTCGGGGCTCATTTTTCGGAAAATCGCAATTTTGCGCGGGCATGTTTTCATAGGAAATTTTGCCTGTATTTAGCCCCTCATTAAACTGGCTGTAACTCCACAAAACGTAGCCAGAGGGCTCTGAAACTTCTAGGGTGCGTCCTTCAGGTCACTAGGAGCGTCCCCAGTGGGTTTTCTCAGAATCGGATTCGGGGCTCTTTTTTCGAAAATCGCGATTTTGCGCGGGCATGTTTTCATAGGAAATTTTGCCTGTATTTAGCCCCTCATTAAACTGGCCGTAACTCCACAAAACGTAGCCCGAGGGCTCTGAAACTTCTAGGGTGCGTCCGTCAGGTCACTAGGAACGTCCCCAGTGGGTTTTCTCAGAATCAGGTTTGGGGTACCTTTTTCGGAAAATCGCGATTTTGCGCGGGCATGTTTTCATAGGAAATTTTGCCTGTATTTAGCCCCTCATTAAACTGGCCGTAACTCCACAAAACGTAGCCCGAGGGCTCTGAAACTTCTAGGGTGCGTCCGTCAGGTCACTAGGAGCGTCCCCAGTGGGTTTTCTCAGAATCGGGTTCGGGGTACTTTTTTTCGGAAAATCGCAATTTTGCGCGGGCATGTTTTCATAGGAAATTTTGCCTGTATTTAGCCCCTCATTAAACTGGCCGTAACTCCACAAAACGTAGCCCGAGGGCTCTGAAACTTCTAGGGTGCGTCCGTCAGGTCACTAGGAACGTCCCCAGTGGGTTTTCTCAGAATCGGGTTCGGGGAACTTTTTTTCGGAAAATCGCAATTTTGCGCGGGCATGTTTTCATAGGAAATTTTGCCTGAATTTAGCCCCTCATTAAACTTGCCATAACTCCACAAAACGTAGCCCGAGGGCTCTGAAACTTCTAGGGTGCGTCCGTCAGGTCACTAGGAACGTCCCCAGTGGGTTTTCTCAGAATCGGGTTCGGGGCTCTTTTTTCAGAAAAATCGCGATTTTGCGCGGGCATGTTTTCAAAGGAAATTTTGCCTGTATTTAGCCCCTCATTAAACTTGCAATAACTCCACAAAACGTAGCCCGAGGGCTCTGAAACTTCTAGGGTGCGTCTGTCAGGTCACTAGGAGCGTCCCCAGTGGGTTTTTTCAGAAACGGGTTCGGGGTACTTTTTTTCGGAAAATCACAATTTTGCGCGGGCATGTTTTCATAGGAAATTTTGCCTGTATTTAGCCCCTCATTAAACTGGCTGTAACTCCACAAAACGTAGCCCGAGGGCTCTGAAACTTCTAGGGTGCGTCCGTCAGGTCACTAGGAGCGTCCCCAGTGGGTTTTCTCAGAATCGGGTTCGGGGCTCTTTTTTCGGAAAATCGCAATTTTGCGCGGGCATGTTTTCATAGGAAATTTTGCCTGTATTTAGCCCCTCATTAAACTGGCTGTAACTCCACAAAACGTAGCCCGAGGGCTCTGAAACTTCTAGGGTGCGTCCTTCAGGTCACTAGGAGCGTCCCCAGTGGGTTTTCTCAGAATCGGATTCGGGGCTCTTTTTTCGGAAAATCGCGATTTTGCGCGGGCATGTTTTCATAGGAAATTTTGCCTGTATTTAGCCCCTCATTAAACTGGCCGTAACTCCACAAAACGTAGCCCGAGGGCTCTGAAACTTCTAGGGTGCGTCCGTCAGGTCACTAGGAACGTCCCCAGTGGGTTTTCTCAGAATCAGGTTTGGGGTACCTTTTTCGGAAAATCGCGATTTTGCGCGGGCATGTTTTCATAGGAAATTTTGCCTGTATTTAGCCCCTCATTAAACTGTCTGTAACTCCACAAAACGTAGCCCGAGGGCTCTGAAACTTCTAGGGTGCGTCCGTCAGGTCACTAGGAGCGTCCCCAGTGGGTTTTCTCAGAATCGGATTCGGGGCTCTTTTTTCGGAAAATCGCAATTTTGCGCGGGCATGTTTTCATAGGAAATTTTGCCTGTATTTAGCCCCTCATTAAACTGACTGTAACTCCACAAAACCTGGCCCGAGGGCTCTGAAACTTCTAGGGTGCGTCAGTCAGGTCACGAGGAGCGTCCCCAGTGGGTTTTCTCAGAATCGGGTTCGGGGCTCTTTTTTCGGAAAATCGCGATTTTGCGCGGGCATGTTTTCATAGGAAATTTTGCCTGTATTTAGCCCCTCATTAAACTGACTGTAACTCCACAAAACGTAGCCCGAGGGCTCTGAAACTTCTAGGGTGCGTCCGTCAGGTCACTAGGAGCGTCCCCAGTGGGTTTTCTCAGAATCGGGTTCGGGGCTCTTTTTTCGGAAAATTGCGATTTTGCGCGGGCATGTTTTCAAAGGAAATTTTGCCTGTATTTAGCCCCTCATTAAACTGGCTGTAACTCCACAAAACGTAGCCCGAGGGCTCTGAAACTTCTAGGGTGCATCCGTCAAGTCACTAGGAACGTCCCCAGTGGGTTTTCTCAGAATCGGGTTCGGGGTACTTTTTTTCGGAAAATCGCAATTTTGCGCGGGCATGTTTTCATAGGAAATTTTGCCTGAATTTAGCCCCTCATTAAACTTGCCATAACTCCACAAAACATAGCCAGAGGGCTCTGAAACTTCTAGGGTGCATCCGTCAGGTCACTAGGAGCGTCCCCAGTGGGTTTTCTCAGAATCGGGTTCGGGGCTCATTTGTCGGAAAATTGCGATTTTGCGTGGGCATGTTTTCATAGGAAATTTTGCCTGTATTTAGCCCCTCATTAAACTGGCTGTAACTCCACAAAACGTAGCCCGAGGGCTCTGAAACTTCTAGGGTGCGTCCGTCAGGTCACTAGGAACGTCCCCAGTGGGTTTTCTCAGAATCGGGTTCGGGGAACTTTTTTTCGGAAAAACGCAATTTTGCGCGGGCATGATTTCATAGGAAATTTTGCCTGAATTTAGCCCCTCATTAAACTTGCCATAACTCCACAAAACGTAGCCCGAGGGCTCTGAAACTTCTAGGGTGCGTCCGTCAGGTCACTAGGAACGTCCCCAGTGGGTTTTCTCAGAATCGGGTTCGGGGCTCTTTTTTCGGAAAATCGCGATTTTGCGCGGGCATGTTTTCATAGGAAATTTTGCCTGTATTTAGCCCCTCATTAAACTGGCTGTAACTCCACGAAACGTAGCCCGAGGGCTTTGAAACTTCTAGGGTGCGTCCGTCAGGTCACTAGGAGCGTCCCCAGTGGGTTTTCTCAGAATCGGGTTCGGGGCTCATTTTTCGGAAAATCGCAATTTTGCGCGGGCATGTTTTCATAGGAAATTTTGCCTGTATTTAGCCCCTCATTAAACTGGCTGTAACTCCACAAAACGTAGCCAGAGGGCTCTGAAACTTCTAGGGTGCGTCCTTCAGGTCACTAGGAGCGTCCCCAGTGGGTTTTCTCAGAATCGGATTCGGGGCTCTTTTTTCGGAAAATCGCGATTTTGCGCGGGCATGTTTTCATAGGAAATTTTGCCTGTATTTAGCCCCTCATTAAACTGGCCGTAACTCCACAAAACGTAGCCCGAGGGCTCTGAAACTTCTAGGGTGCGTCCGTCAGGTCACTAGGAATGTCCCCAGTGGGTTTTCTCAGAATCAGGTTTGGGGTACCTTTTTCGGAAAATCGCGATTTTGCGCGGGCATGTTTTCATAGGAAATTTTGCCTGTATTTAGCCCCTCATTAAACTGGCCGTAACTCCACAAAACGTAGCCCGAGGGCTCTGAAACTTCTAGGGTGCGTCCGTCAGGTCACTAGGAGCGTCCCCAGTGGGTTTTCTCAGAATCGGGTTCGGGGTACTTTTTTTCGGAAAATCGCAATTTTGCGCGGGCATGTTTTCATAGGAAATTTTGCCTGTATTTAGCCCCTCATTAAACTGGCCGTAACTCCACAAAACGTAGCCCGAGGGCTCTGAAACTTCTAGGGTGCGTCCGTCAGGTCACTAGGAACGTCCCCAGTGGGTTTTCTCAGAATCGGGTTCGGGGAACTTTTTTTCGGAAAATCGCAATTTTGCGCGGGCATGTTTTCATAGGAAATTTTGCCTGAATTTAGCCCCTCATTAAACTTGCCATAACTCCACAAAACGTAGCCCGAGGGCTCTGAAACTTCTAGGGTGCGTCCGTCAGGTCACTAGGAACGTCCCCAGTGGGTTTTCTCAGAATCGGGTTCGGGGCTCTTTTTTCAGAAAAATCGCGATTTTGCGCGGGCATGTTTTCAAAGGAAATTTTGCCTGTATTTAGCCCCTCATTAAACTTGCAATAACTCCACAAAACGTAGCCCGAGGGCTCTGAAACTTCTAGGGTGCGTCTGTCAGGTCACTAGGAGCGTCCCCAGTGGGTTTTTTCAGAAACGGGTTCGGGGTACTTTTTTTCGGAAAATCACAATTTTGCGCGGGCATGTTTTCATAGGAAATTTTGCCTGTATTTAGCCCCTCATTAAACTGGCTGTAACTCCACAAAACGTAGCCCGAGGGCTCTGAAACTTCTAGGGTGCGTCCGTCAGGTCACTAGGAGCGTCCCCAGTGGGTTTTCTCAGAATCGGGTTCGGGGCTCTTTTTTCGGAAAATCGCAATTTTGCGCGGGCATGTTTTCATAGGAAATTTTGCCTGTATTTAGCCCCTCATTAAACTGGCTGTAACTCCACAAAACGTAGCCCGAGGGCTCTGAAACTTCTAGGGTGCGTCCTTCAGGTCACTAGGAGCGTCCCCAGTGGGTTTTCTCAGAATCGGATTCGGGGCTCTTTTTTCGGAAAATCGCGATTTTGCGCGGGCATGTTTTCATAGGAAATTTTGCCTGTATTTAGCCCCTCATTAAACTGGCCGTAACTCCACAAAACGTAGCCCGAGGGCTCTGAAACTTCTAGGGTGCGTCCGTCAGGTCACTAGGAACGTCCCCAGTGGGTTTTCTCAGAATCAGGTTTGGGGTACCTTTTTCGGAAAATCGCGATTTTGCGCGGGCATGTTTTCATAGGAAATTTTGCCTGTATTTAGCCCCTCATTAAACTGTCTGTAACTCCACAAAACGTAGCCCGAGGGCTCTGAAACTTCTAGGGTGCGTCCGTCAGGTCACTAGGAGCGTCCCCAGTGGGTTTTCTCAGAATCGGATTCGGGGCTCTTTTTTCGGAAAATCGCAATTTTGCGCGGGCATGTTTTCATAGGAAATTTTGCCTGTATTTAGCCCCTTATTAAACTGGCTGTAACTCCACAAAACGTAGCCCGAGGGCTCTGAAACTTCTAGGGTGCGTCCTTCAGGTCACTAGGAGCGTCCCCAGTGGGTTTTCTCAGAATCGGATTCGGGGCTCTTTTTTCGGAAAATCGTGATTTTGCGCGGGCATGTTTTCATAGGAAATTTTGCCTGTATTTAGCCCCTCATTAAACTGGCCGTAACTCCACAAAACGTAGCCCGAGGGCTCTGAAACTTCTAGGGTGCGTCCGTCAGGTCACTAGGAACGTCCCCAGTGGGTTTTCTCAGAATCGGGTTTGGGGCTCTTTTTTCGGAAAATCGCGATTTTGCGAGGGCATGTTTTCATAGGAAATTTTGCCTGTATTTAGCCCCTCATTAAACTGGCCGTAACTCCACAAAACGTAGCCCGAGGGCTCTGAAACTTCTTGGGTGTGTCCGTCAGGTCACTAGGAGCGTCCCCAGTGGGTTATCTCAGAATCGGGTTCGGGGTCCGATTTTCGGAAAATCGCGATTTTCCGCGGGCATGTTTATATATGAAATTTTGCCTGTATTTAGCCCCTCATTAAACTGGCTGTAACTCCACAAAACGTAGCCCGAGGGCTCTGAAACTTCTAGGGTGCGTCCGTCAGGTCACTAGGAGCGTCCCCAGTGGGTTATCTCAGAATCGGGTTCGGGGTCCGATTTTTGGAAAATCGCGATTTTCTGCGGGCATGTTTTCATAGGAAATTAAGCCTGTATTTAGCCTCTCATTAAACTGGCCGTAACTCCACAAAACGTTGCCCGAGGGCTCTGAAACTTCTTGGGTGCGTCCGTCAGGTCACTAGGAGCGTCCCAAGTGGGTTATCTCAGAATCGGGTTCGGGGTCCGATTTTCGGAAAATCGCGATTTTCCGCGGGCATGTTTTCATAGGAAATTAAGCCTGTATTTAGCCTCTCATTAAACTGGCCGTAACTCCACAAAACGTAGCCCGAGGGCTCTGAAACTTCTTGGGTGCGTCCGTCAGGTCACTAGGAGCGTCCCCAGTGGGTTTTCTCAGAATCGGGTTCGGGGCCCTTTTTTTCGGAAAATTGCGATTTTGCGCGGGCATGTTTTCATAGGAAATTTTGCCTGTATTTAGCCCCTCATTAAACTGGCTGTAACTCCACAAAACGTAGCCCGAGGGCTCTGAAACTTCTAGGGTGCGTCCATCAGGTCACTAGGAACGTCCCCAGTGGGTTTTCTCAGAATCGGGTTCGGGGAACTTTTTTTCGGAAAATCGCAATTTTGCGCGGGCATGTTTTCATAGGAAATTTTGCCTGAATTTAGCCCCTCATTAAACTTGCCATAACTCCACAAAACGTAGCCCGAGGGCTCTGAAACTTCTAGGGTGCGTCCGTCAGGTCACTAGGAGCGTCCCCAGTGGGTTTTCTCAGAATCGGGTTCGGGGCTCTTTTTTCGGAAAATCGCGATTTTGCGCGGGCATGTTTTCATAGGAAATTTTGCCTGTATTTAGCCCCTCATTAAACTGGCTGTAACTCCACAAAACGTAGCCAGAGGGCTCTGAAACTTCTAGGGTGCGTCCTTCAGGTCACTAGGAGCGTCCCCAGTGGGTTTTCTCAGAATCGGATTCGGGGCTCTTTTTTCGGAAAATCGCGATTTTGCGCGGGCATGTTTTCATAGGAAATTTTGCCTGTATTTAGCCCCTCATTTAACTGGCCGTAACTCCACAAAACGTAGCCCGAGGGCTCTGAAACTTCTAGGGTGCGTCCGTCAGGTCACTAGGAACGTCCCCAGTGGGTTTTCTCAGAATCAGGTTTGGGGTACCTTTTTCGGAAAATCGCGATTTTGCGCGGGCATGTTTTCATAGGAAATTTTGCCTGTATTTAGCCCCTCATTAAACTGGCCGTAACTCCACAAAACGTAGCCCGAGGGCTCTGAAACTTCTAGGGTGCGTCCGTCAGGTCACTAGGAGCGTCCCCAGTGGGTTTTCTCAGAATCGGGTTCGGGGTACTTTTTTTCGGAAAATCGCAATTTTGCGCGGGCATGTTTTCATAGGAAATTTTGCCTGTATTTAGCCCCTCATTAAACTGGCCGTAACTCCACAAAACGTAGCCCGAGGGCTCTGAAACTTCTAGGGTGCGTCCATCAGGTCACTAGGAACGTCCCCAGTGGGTTTTCTCAGAATCGGGTTCGGGGAACTTTTTTTCGGAAAATCGCAATTTTGCGCGGGCATGTTTTCATAGGAAATTTTGCCTGAATTTAGCCCCTCATTAAACTTGCCATAACTCCACAAAACGTAGCCCGAGGGCTCTGAAACTTCTAGGGTGCGTCCGTCAGGTCACTAGGAACGTCCCCAGTGGGTTTTCTCAGAATCGGGTTCGGGGCTCTTTTTTCAGAAAAATCGCGATTTTGCGCGGGCATGTTTTCAAAGGAAATTTTGCCTGTATTTAGCCCCTCATTAAACTTGCAATAACTCCACAAAACGTAGCCCGAGGGCTCTGAAACTTCTAGGGTGCGTCTGTCAGGTCACTAGGAACGTCCCCAGTGGGTTTTTTCAGAAACGGGTTCGGGGTACTTTTTTTCGGAAAATCACAATTTTGCGCGGGCATGTTTTCATAGGAAATTTTGCCTGTATTTAGCCCCTCATTAAACTGGCTGTAACTCCACAAAACGTAGCCCGAGGGCTCTGAAACTTCTAGGGTGCGTCCGTCAGGTCACTAGGAGCGTCCCCAGTGGGTTTTCTCAGAATCGGGTTCGGGGCTCTTTTTTCGGAAAATCGCAATTTTGCGCGGGCATGTTTTCATAGGAAATTTTGCCTGTATTTAGCCCCTCATTAAACTGGCTGTAACTCCACAAAACGTAGCCCGAGGGCTCTGAAACTTCTAGGGTGCGTCCTTCAGGTCACTAGGAGCGTCCCCAGTGGGTTTTCTCAGAATCGGATTCGGGGCTCTTTTTTCGGAAAATCGCGATTTTGCGCGGGCATGTTTTCATAGGAAATTTTGCCTGTATTTAGCCCCTCATTAAACTGGCCGTAACTCCACAAAACGTAGCCCGAGGGCTCTGAAACTTCTAGGGTGCGTCCGTCAGGTCACTAGGAACGTCCCCAGTGGGTTTTCTCAGAATCAGGTTCGGGGAACTTTTTTTCGGAAAATCGCAATTTTGCGCGGGCATGTTTTCATAGGAAATTTTGCCTGTATTTAGCCCCTCATTAAACTGGCCGTAACTCCACAAAACGTAGCCCGAGGGCTCTGAAACTTCTAGGGTGCGTCCGTCAGGTCACTAGGAACGTCCCCAGTGGGTTTTCTCAGAATCAGGTTCGGGGAACTTTTTTTCGGAAAATCGCAATTTTGCGCGGGCATGTTTTCATAGGAAATTTTGCCTGAATTTAGCCCCTCATTAAACTTGCCATAACTCCACAAAACGTAGCCCGAGGGCTCTGAAACTTCTAGGGTGCGTCCGTCAGGTCACTAGGAACGTCCCCAGTGGGTTTTCTCAGAATCGGGTTCGGGGCTCTTTTTTCAGAAAAATCGCGATTTTGCGCGGGCATGTTTTCAAAGGAAATTTTGCCTGTATTTAGCCTCTCATTAAACTGGCCGTAACTCCACAAAACGTAGCCCGAGGGCTCTGAAACTTCTAGGGTGCGTCCGTCAGGTCACTAGGAGCGTCCCCAGTGGGTTTTCTCAGAATCGGATTCGGGGCTCTTTTTTCGGAAAATCGCAATTTTGCGCGGGCATGTTTTCATAGGAAATTTTGCCTGTATTTAGCCCCTCATTAAACTGGCTTTAACTCCACAAAACGTAGCCCGAGGGCTCTGAAACTTCTAGGGTGCGTCCTTCAGGTCACTAGGAGCGTCCCCAGTGGGTTTTCTCAGAATCGGATTCAGGGCTCTTTTTTCGGAAAATCGTGATTTTGCGCGGGCATGTTTTCATAGGAAATTTTGCCTGTATTTAGCCCCTCATTAAACTGGCCGTAACTCCACAAAACGTAGCCCGAGGGCTCTGAAACTTCTAGGGTGCGTCCGTCAGGTCACTAGGAACGTCCCCAGTGGGTTTTCTCAGAATCGGGTTTGGGGCTCTTTTTTCGGAAAATCGCGATTTTGCGAGGACATGTTTTCATAGGAAATTTTGCCTGTATTTAGCCCCTCATTAAACTGGCCGTAACTCCACAAAACGTAGCCCGAGGGCTCTGAAACTTCTAGGGTGCGTCCGTCAGGTCACTAGGAGCGTCCCCAGTGGGTTTTCTCAGAATCGGGTTCGGGGCCCTTTTTTTCGGAAAATTGCGATTTTGCGCGGGCATGTTTTCATAGGAAATTTTGCCTGTATTTAGCCCCTCATTAAACTGGCTGTAACTCCACAAAACGTAGCCAGAGGGCTCTGAAACTTCTAGGGTGCGTCCTTCAGGTCACTAGGAGCGTCCCCAGTGGGTTTTCTCAGAATCGGATTCGGGGCTCTTTTTTCGGAAAATCGCGATTTTGCGCGGGCATGTTTTCATAGGAAATTTTGCCTGTATTTAGCCCCTCATTAAACTGGCCGTAACTCCACAAAACATAGCCCGAGGGCTCTGAAACTTCTAGGGTGCGTCCGTCAGGTCACTAGGAACGTCCCCAGTGGGTTTTCTCAGAATCAGGTTTGGGGTACCTTTTTCGGAAAATCGTGATTTTGCGCGGGCATGTTTTCATAGGAAATTTTGCCTGTATTTAGCCCCTCATTAAACTGGCCGTAACTCCACAAAACGTAGCCCGAGGGCTCTGAAACTTCTAGGGTGCATCCGTCAGGTCACTAGGAGCGTCCCCAGTGGGTTTTCTCAGAATCGGGTTCGGGGTACTTTTTTTCGGAAAATCGCAATTTTGCGCGGGCATGTTTTCATAGGAAATTTTGCCTGTATTTAGCCCCTCATTAAACTGGCCGTAACTCCACAAAACGTAGCCCGAGGGCTCTGAAACTTCTAGGGTGCGTCCGTCAGGTCACTAGGAACGTCCCCAGTGGGTTTTCTCAGAATCAGGTTCGGGGAACTTTTTTTCGGAAAATCGCAATTTTGCGCGGGCATGTTTTCATAGGAAATTTTGCCTGAATTTAGCCCCTCATTAAACTTGCCATAACTCCACAAAACGTAGCCCGAGGGCTCTGAAACTTCTAGGGTGCGTCCGTCAGGTCACTAGGAACGTCCCCAGTGGGTTTTCTCAGAATCGGGTTCGGGGCTCTTTTTTCAGAAAAATCGCGATTTTGCGCGGGCATGTTTTCAAAGGAAATTTTGCCTGTATTTAGCCCCTCATTAAACTGGCCGTAACTCCACAAAACGTAGCCCGAGGGCTCTGAAACTTCTAGGGTGCGTCCGTCAGGTCACTAGGAACGTCCCCAGTGGGTTTTCTCAGAATCGGGTTCGGGGAACTTTTTTTCGGAAAATCGCAATTTTGCGCGGGCATGTTTTCATAGGAAATTTTGCCTGAATTTAGCCCCTCATTAAACTTGCCATAACTCCACAAAACGTAGCCCGAGGGCTCTGAAACTTCTAGGGTGCGTCTGTCAGGTCACTAGGAACGTCCCCAGTGGGTTTTCTCAGAATCGGGTTCGGGGCTCTTTTTTCAGAAAAATCGCGATTTTGCGCGGGCATGTTTTCATAGGAAATTTTGCCTGAATTTAGCCCCTCATTAAACTAGCCATAACTCCACAAAACGTAGCCCGAGGGCTCTGAAACTTCTAGGGTGCGTCCGTCAGGTCACTAGGAACGTCCCCAGTGGGTTTTCTCAGAATCGGGTTCGGGGCTCTTTTTTCAGAAAAATCGCGATTTTGCGCGGGCATGTTTTCAAAGGAAATTTTGCCTGTATTTAGCCCCTCATTAAACTTGCAATAACTCCACAAAACGTAGCCCGAGGGCTCTGAAACTTCTAGGGTGCGTCTGTCAGGTCACTAGGAGCGTCCCCAGTGGGTTTTTTCAGAAACGGGTTCGGGGTACTTTTTTTCGGAAAATCACAATTTTGCGCGGGCATGTTTTCATAGGAAATTTTGCCTGTATTTAGCCCCTCATTAAACTGGCAATAACTCCACAAAACGTAGCCCGAGGGCTCTGAAACTTCTAGGGTGCGTCCGTCAGGTCACTAGGAGCGTCCCCAGTGGGTTTTCTCAGAATCGGGTTCGGGGCTCATTTTTCGGAAAATCGCAATTTTGCGCGGGCATGTTTTCATAGGAAATTTTGCCTGTATTTAGCCCCTCATTAAACTGGCTGTAACTCCACAAAACGTAGCCCGAGGGCTCTGAAACTTCTAGGGTGCGTCCGTCAGGTCACTAGGAGCGTCCCCAGTGGGTTTTCTCAGAATCGGATTCGGGGCTCTTTTTTCAGAAAATCGCGATTTTGCGCGGGCATGTTTTCATAGGAAATTTTGCCTGTATTTAGCCCCTCATTAAACTGGCCGTAACTCCACAAAACGTAGCCCGAGGGCTCTGAAACTTCTAGGGTGCGTCCGTCAGGTCACTAGGAACGTCCCCAGTGGGTTTTCTCAGAATCAGGTTTGGGGTACCTTTTTCGGAAAATCGCGATTTTGCGCGGGCATGTTTTCATAGGAAATTTTGCCTGTATTTAGCCCCTCATTAAACTGTCTGTAACTCCACAAAACGTAGCCCGAGGGCTCTGAAACTTCTAGGGTGCGTCCGTCAGGTCACTAGGAGCGTCCCCAGTGGGTTTTCTCAGAATCGGGTTCGGGGCTCTTTTTTCGGAAAATCGCAATTTTGCGCGGGCATGTTTTCATAGGAAATTTTGCCTGTATTTAGCCCCTCATTAAACTGGCTGTAACTCCACAAAACGTAGCCCGAGGGCTCTGAAACTTCTAGGGTGCGTCCTTCAGGTCACTAGGAGCGTCCCCAGTGGGTTTTCTCAGAATCAGATTCGGGGCTCTTTTTTCGGAAAATCGTGATTTTGCGCGGGCATGTTTTCATAGGAAATTTTGCCTGTATTTAGCCCCTCATTAAACTGGCTGTAACTCCACAAAACGTAGCCCGAGGGCTCTGAAACTTCTTGGGTGCGTCCGTCAGGTCACTAGGAGCGTCCCCAGTGGGTTATCTCAGAATCGGGTTCGGGGTCCGATTTTCGGAAAATCGCGATTTTCCGCGGGCATGTTTTCATAGGAAATTAAGCCTGTATTTAGCCTCTCATTAAACTGGCCGTAACTCCACAAAACGTAGCCCGAGGGCTCTGAAACTTCTTGGGTGCGTCCGTCAGGTCACTAGGAGCGTCCCCAGTGGGTTATCTCAGAATCGGGTTCGGGGTCCGATTTTTGGAAAATCGCGATTTTCTGCGGGCATGTTTTCATAGGAAATTAAGCCTGTATTTAGCCTCTCATTAAACTGGCCGTAACTCCACAAAACGTAGCCCGAGGGCTCTGAAACTTCTTGGGTGCGTCCGTCAGGTCACTAGGAGCGTCCCAAGTGGGTTATCTCAGAATCGGGTTCGGGGTCCGATTTTTGGAAAATCGCGATTTTCTGCGGGCATGTTTTCATAGGAAATTAAGCCTGTATTTAGCCTCTCATTAAACTGGCCGTAACTCCACAAAACGTAGCCCGAGGGCTCTGAAACTTCTTGGGTGCGTCCGTCAGGTCACTAGGAGCGTCCCAAGTGGGTTATCTCAGAATCGGGTTCGGGGTCCGATTTTCGGAAAATCGCGATTTTCCGCGGGCATGTTTTCATAGGAAATTAAGCCTGTATTTAGCCTCTCATTAAACTGGCCGTAACTCCACAAAACGTAGCCCGAGGGCTCTGAAACTTCTAGGGTGCGTCCGTCAGGTCACTAGGAGCATCCCCAGTGGGTTTTCTCAGAATCGGGTTCGGGGTCCGATTTTCGGAAAATCGTGATTTTGCGCGGGCATGTTTTCATAGGAAATTTTGCCTGTATTTAGCCCCTCATTAAACTGGCCGTAACTCCACAAAACGTAGCCCGAGGGCTCTGAAACTTCTAGGGTGCGTCCGTCAGGTCACTAGGAACGTCCCCAGTGGGTTTTCTCAGAATCGGGTTTGGGGCTCTTTTTTCGGAAAATCGCGATTTTGCGAGGGCATGTTTTCATAGGAAATTTTGCCTGTATTTAGCCCCTCATTAAACTGGCCGTAACTCCACAAAACGTAGCCCGAGGGCTCTGAAACTTCTTGGGTGCGTCCGTCAGGTCACTAGGAGCGTCCCCAGTGGGTTATCTCAGAATCGGGTTCGGGGTCCGATTTTCAGAAAATCGCGATTTTCCGCGGGCATGTTTTCATAGGAAATTAAGCCTGTATTTAGCCTCTCATTAAACTGGCCGTAACTCCACAAAACGTAGCCCGAGGGCTCTGAAACTTCTTGGGTGCGTCCGTCAGGTCACTAGGAGCGTCCCCAGTGGGTTATCTCAGAATCGGGTTCGGGGTCCGATTTTTGGAAAATCGCGATTTTCTGCGGGCATGTTTTCATAGGAAATTAAGCCTGTATTTAGCCTCTCATTAAACTGGCCGTAACTCCACAAAACGTAGCCCGAGGGCTCTGAAACTTCTTGGGTGCGTCCGTCAGGTCACTAGGAGCGTCCCAAGTGGGTTATCTCAGAATCGGGTTCGGGGTCCGATTTTTGGAAAATCGCGATTTTCTGCGGGCATGTTTTCATAGGAAATTAAGCCTGTATTTAGCCTCTCATTAAACTGGCCGTAACTCCACAAAACGTAGCCCGAGGGCTCTGAAACTTCTTGGGTGCGTCCGTCAGGTCACTAGGAGCGTCCCAAGTGGGTTATCTCAGAATCGGGTTCGGGGTCCGATTTTCGGAAAATCGCGATTTTCCGCGGGCATGTTTTCATAGGAAATTAAGCCTGTATTTAGCCTCTCATTAAACTGGCCGTAACTCCACAAAACGTAGCCCGAGGGCTCTGAAACTTCTAGGGTGCGTCCGTCAGGTCACTAGGAGCATCCCCAGTGGGTTTTCTCAGAATCGGGTTCGGGGTCCGATTTTCGGAAAATCGCGATTTTCCGCGGGCATGTTTTCATAGGAAATTAAGCCTGTATTTAGCCTCTCATTAAACTGGCCGTAACTCCACAAAACGTAGCCCGAGGGCTCTGAAACTTCTTGGGTGCGTCCGTCAGGTCACTAGGAGCGTCCCCAGTGGGTTATCTCAGAATCGGGTTCGGGGTCCGATTTTCGGAAAATCGCGATTTTCCGCGGGCATGTTTTCATAGGAAATTTTGCCTGTATTTAGCCCCTCATTAAACTGGCTGTAACTCCACAAAACGTAACCCGAGGGCTCTGAAACTTCTAGGGTGCGTCCGTCAGGTCACTAGGAACGTCCCCAGTGGGTTTTCTCAGAATCGGGTTCGGGGTACTTTTTTTCGGAAAATCGCGATTTTGCGCGGGCATGTTTTCATAGGAAATTTTGCCTGAATTTAGCCCCTCATTAAACTTGCCATAACTCCACAAAACATAGCCAGAGGGCTCTGAAACTTCTAGGGTGCATCCGTCAGGTCACTAGGAACGTCCCCAGTGGGTTTTCTCAGAATCGGGTTCGGGGCTCTTTTTTCGGAAAATCGCGATTTTGCGCGGGCATGTTTTCATAGGAAATTTTGCCTGTATTTAGCCCCTCATTAAACTGGCTGTAACTCCACAAAACGTAGCCCGAGGGCTCTGAAACTTCTAGGGTGCGTCCGTCAGGTCACTAGGAGCGTCCCCAGTGGGTTTTCTCAGAATCGGGTTCGGGGCTCTTTTTTCGGAAAATCGCAATTTTGCGCGGGCATGTTTTCATAGGAAATTTTGCCTGTATTTAGCCCCTCATTAAACTGGCTGTAACTCCACAAAACCTGGCCCGAGGGCTCTGAAACTTCTAGGGTGCGTCAGTCAGGTCACTAGGAGCGTCCCCAGTGGGTTTTCTCAGAATCGGGTTCGGGGCTCATTTTTCGGAAAATCGCGATTTTGCGCGGGCATGTTTTCATAGGAAATTTTGCCTGTATTTAGCCCCTCATTAAACTGGCTGTAACTCCACAAAACGTAGCCCGAGGGCTCTGAAACTTCTAGGGTGCGTCTGTCAGGTCACTAGGAGCGTCCCCAGTGGGTTTTCTCAGAATCGGGTTCGGGGCCCTTTTTTTCGGAAAATTGCGATTTTGCGCGGGCATGTTTTCATAGGAAATTTTGCCTGTATTTAGCCCCTCATTAAACTGGCTGTAACTCCACAAAACGTAGCCCGAGGGCTCTGAAACTTCTAGGGTGCGTCCGTCAGGTCACTAGGAACGTCCCCAGTGGGTTTTCTCAGAATCGGGTTCGGGGAACTTTTTTTCGGAAAATCGCAATTTTGCGCGGGCATGTTTTCATAGGAAATTTTGCCTGAATTTAGCCCCTCATTAAACTTGCCATAACTCCACAAAACGTAGCCCGAGGGCTCTGAAACTTCTAGGGTGCGTCCGTCAGGTCACTAGGAACGTCCCCAGTGGGTTTTCTCAGAATCGGGTTCGGGGCTCTTTTTTCGGAAAATCGCGATTTTGCGCGGGCATGTTTTCATAGGAAATTTTGCCTGTATTTAGCCCCTCATTAAACTGGCTGTAACTCCACAAAACGTAGCCCGAGGGCTCTGAAACTTCTAGGGTGCGTCCGTCAGGTCACTAGGAGCGTCCCCAGTGGGTTTTCTCAGAATCGGGTTCGGGGCTCATTTTTCGGAAAATCGCGATTTTGCGCGGGCATGTTTTCATAGGAAATTTTGCCTGTATTTAGCCCCTCATTAAACTGGCTGTAACTCCACAAAACGTAGCCCGAGGGCTCTGAAACTTCTAGGGTGCGTCCGTCAGGTCACTAGGAACGTCCCCAGTGGGTTTTCTCAGAATCGGGTTCGGGGCCCTTTTTTACGGAAAATTGCGATTTTGCGCGGGCATGTTTTCATAGGAAATTTTGCCTGTATTTAGCCCCTCATTAAACTGGCTGTAACTCCACAAAACGTAGCCAGAGGGCTCTGAAACTTCTAGGGTGCGTCCTTCAGGTCACTAGGAGCGTCCCCAGTGGGTTTTCTCAGAATCGGATTCGGGGCTCTTTTTTCGGAAAATCGCGATTTTGCGCGGGCATGTTTTCATAGGAAATTTTGCCTGTATTTAGCCCCTCATTAAACTGGCCGTAACTCCACAAAACGTAGACCGAGGACTCTGAAACTTCTAGGGTGCGTCCGTCAGGTCACTAGGAACGTCCCCAGTGGGTTTTCTCAGAATCAGGTTTGGGGTACCTTTTTCGGAAAATCGCGATTTTGCGCGGGCATGTTTTCATAGGAAATTTTGCCTGTATTTAGCCCCTCATTAAACTGGCCGTAACTCCACAAAACGTAGCCCGAGGGCTCTGAAACTTCTAGGGTGCGTCCGTCAGGTCACTAGGAGCGTCCCCAGTGGGTTTTCTCAGAATCGGGTTCGGGGTACTTTTTTTCGGAAAATCGCAATTTTGCGCGGGCATGTTTTCATAGGAAATTTTGCCTGTATTTAGCCCCTCATTAAACTGGCCGTAACTCCACAAAACGTAGCCCGAGGGCTCTGAAACTTCTAGGGTGCGTCCGTCAGGTCACTAGGAACGTCCCCAGTGGGTTTTCTCAGAATCAGGTTCGGGGAACTTTTTTCGGAAAATCGCGATTTTGCGCGGGCATGTTTTCATAGGAAATTTTGCCTGTATTTAGCCCCTCATTAAACTGGCTGTAACTCCACAAAACGTAGCCCGAGGGCTCTGAAACTTCTAGGGTGCGTCCGTCAGGTCACTAGGAGCGTCCCCAGTGGGTTTTCTCAGAATCGGGTTCGGGGCTCATTTTTCGGAAAATCGCGATTTTGCGTGGGCATGTTTTCATAGGAAATTTTGCCTGTATTTAGCCCCTCATTAAACTGGCCGTAACTCCACAAAACGTAGCCCGAGGGCTCTGAAACTTCTAGGGTGCGTCCGTCAGGTCACTAGGAACGTCCCCAGTGGGTTTTCTCAGAATCGGGTTCGGGGAACTTTTTTTCGGAAAATCGCAATTTTGCGCGGGCATGTTTTCATAGGAAATTTTGCCTGAATTTAGCCCCTCATTAAACTTGCCATAACTCCACAAAACGTAGCCCGAGGGCTCTGAAACTTCTAGGGTGCGTCCGTCAGGTCACTAGGAACGTCCCCAGTGGGTTTTCTCAGAATCGGGTTCGGGGCTCTTTTTTCAGAACAATCGCGATTTTGCGCGGGCATGTTTTCAAAGGAAATTTTGCCTGTATTTAGCCCCTCATTAAACTTGCAATAACTCCACAAAACGTAGCCCGAGGGCTCTGAAACTTCTAGGGTGCGTCTGTCAGGTCACTAGGAGCGTCCCCAGTGGGTTTTTTCAGAAACGGGTTCGGGGTACTTTTTTTCGGAAAATCACAATTTTGCGGGGGCATGTTTTCATAGGAAATTTTGCCTGTATTTAGCCCCTCATTAAACTGGCTGTAACTCCACAAAACGTAGCCCGAGGGCTCTGAAACTTCTAGGGTGCGTCCGTCAGGTCACTAGGAGCGTCCCCAGTGGGTTTTCTCAGAATCGGGTTCGGGGCTCTTTTTTCGGAAAATCGCAATTTTGCGCGGGCATGTTTTCATAGGAAATTTTGCCTGTATTTAGCCCCTCATTAAACTGGCTGTAACTCCACAAAACGTAGCCCGAGGGCTCTGAAACTTCTAGGGTGCGTCCTTCAGGTCACTAGGAGCGTCCCCAGTGGGTTTTCTCAGAATCGGATTCGGGGCTCTTTTTTCGGAAAATCGCGATTTTGCGCGGGCATGTTTTCATAGGAAATTTTGCCTGTATTTAGCCCCTCATTAAACTGGCCGTAACTCCACAAAACGTAGCCCGAGGGCTCTGAAACTTCTAGGGTGCGTCCGTCAGGTCACTAGGAACGTCCCCAGTGGGTTTTCTCAGAATCAGGTTTGGGGTACCTTTTTCGGAAAATCGCGATTTTGCGCGGGCATGTTTTCATAGGAAATTTTGCCTGTATTTAGCCCCTCATTAAACTGTCTGTAACTCCACAAAACGTAGCCCGAGGGCTCTGAAACTTCTAGGGTGCGTCCGTCAGGTCACTAGGAGCGTCCCCAGTGGGTTTTCTCAGAATCGGATTCGGGGCTCTTTTTTCGGAAAATCGCAATTTTGCGCGGGCATGTTTTCATAGGAAATTTTGCCTGTATTTAGCCCCTCATTAAACTGGCTGTAACTCCACAAAACGTAGCCCGAGGGCTCTGAAACTTCTAGGGTGCGTCCTTCAGGTCACTAGGAGCGTCCCCAGTGGGTTTTCTCAGAATCGGATTCGGGGCTCTTTTTTCGGAAAATCGTGATTTTGCGCGGGCATGTTTTCATAGGAAATTTTGCCTGTATTTAGCCCCTCATTAAACTGGCCGTAACTCCACAAAACGTAGCCCGAGGGCTCTGAAACTTCTAGGGTGCGTCCGTCAGGTCACTAGGAACGTCCCGAGTGGGTTTTCTCAGAATCGGGTTTGGGGCTCTTTTTTCGGAAAATCGCGATTTTGCGAGGGCATGTTTTCATAGGAAATTTTGCCTGTATTTAGCCCCTCATTAAACTGGCCGTAACTCCACAAAACGTAGCCCGAGGGCTCTGAAACTTCTTGGGTGCGTCCGTCAGGTCACTAGGAGCGTCCCCAGTGGGTTATCTCAGAATCGGGTTCGGGGTCCGAT
This sequence comes from Halichoeres trimaculatus, assembly GCF_033239565.1. Classification (NCBI taxonomy): domain Eukaryota; kingdom Metazoa; phylum Chordata; class Actinopteri; order Labriformes; family Labridae; genus Halichoeres; species Halichoeres trimaculatus. The sequence goes on along the minus strand of NW_027437188.1, from coordinate 8,556,983 downwards.
TTTCGGAAAATCGCGATTTTCCGCGGGCATGTTTTCATAGGAAATTAAGCCTGTATTTAGCCTCTCATTAAACTGGCCGTAACTCCACAAAACGTAGCCCGAGGGCTCTGAAACTTCTTGGGTGCGTCCGTCAGGTCACTAGGAGCGTCCCCAGTGGGTTATCTCAGAATCGGGTTCGGGGTCCGATTTTTGGAAAATCGCGATTTTCTGCGGGCATGTTTTCATAGGAAATTAAGCCTGTATTTAGCCTCTCATTAAACTGGCCGTAACTCCACAAAACGTAGCCCGAGGGCTCTGAAACTTCTTGGGTGCGTCCGTCAGGTCACTAGGAGCGTCCCAAGTGGGTTATCTCAGAATCGGGTTCGGGGTCCGATTTTCGGAAAATCGCGATTTTCCGCGGGCATGTTTTCATAGGAAATTAAGCCTGTATTTAGCCTCTCATTAAACTGGCCGTAACTCCACAAAACGTAGCCCGAGGGCTCTGAAACTTCTAGGGTGCGTCCGTCAGGTCACTAGGAGCATCCCCAGTGGGTTTTCTCAGAATCGGGTTCGGGGTCCGATTTTTGGAAAATCGCGATTTTCCGCGGGCATGTTTTCATAGGAAATTAAGCCTGTATTTAGCCTCTCATTAAACTGGCCGTAACTCCACAAAACGTAGCCCGAGGGCTCTGAAACTTCTTGGGTGCGTCCGTCAGGTCACTAGGAGCGTCCCCAGTGGGTTATCTCAGAATCGGGTTCGGGGTCCGATTTTCGGAAAATCGCGATTTTCCGCGGGCATGTTTTCATAGGAAATTTTGCCTGTATTTAGCCCCTCATTAAACTGGCTGTAACTCCACAAAACGTAGCCCGAGGGCTCTGAAACTTCTAGGGTGCGTCCGTCAGGTCACTAGGAACGTCCCCAGTGGGTTTTCTCAGAATCGGGTTCGGGGTACTTTTTTTCGGAAAATCGCGATTTTGCGCGGGCATGTTTTCATAGGAAATTTTGCCTGAATTTAGCCCCTCATTAAACTTGCCATAACTCCACAAAACATAGCCAGAGGGCTCTGAAACTTCTAGGGTGCATCCGTCAGGTCACTAGGAACGTCCCCAGTGGGTTTTCTCAGAATCGGGTTCGGGGCTCTTTTTTCGGAAAATCGCGATTTTGCGCGGGCATGTTTTCATAGGAAATTTTGCCTGTATTTAGCCCCTCATTAAACTGGCTGTAACTCCACAAAACGTAGCCCGAGGGCTCTGAAACTTCTAGGGTGCGTCTGTCAGGTCACTAGGAGCGTCCCCAGTGGGTTTTCTCAGAATCGGGTTCGGGGTACTTTTTTTCGGAAAATTGCGATTTTGCGCGGGCATGTTTTCATAGGAAATTTTGCCTGTATTTAGCCCCTCATTAAACTGGCTGTAACTCCACAAAACGTAGCCCGAGGGCTCTGAAACTTCTAGGGTGCGTCAGTCAGGACACTAGGAACGTCCCCAGTGGGTTTTCTCAGAATCGGGTTCGGGGAACGTTTTTTCGGAAAATCGCAATTTTGCGCGGGCATGTTTTCATAGGAAATTTTGCCTGAATTTAGCCCCTCATTAAACTTGCCATAACTCCACAAAACGTAGCCCGAGGGCTCTGAAACTTCTAGGGTGCGTCCGTCAGGTCACTAGGAACGTCCCCAGTGGGTTTTCTCAGAATCGGGTTCGGGGCTCTTTTTTCGGAAATTCGCGATTTTGCGCGGGCATGTTTTCATAGGAAATTTTGCCTGTATTTAGCCCCTCATTAAACTGGCTGTAACTCCACAAAACGTAGCCCGAGGGCTCTGAAACTTCTAGGGTGCGTCCGTCAGGTCACTAGGAGCGTCCCCAGTGGGTTTTCTCAGAATCGGGTTCGGGGCTCATTTTTCGGAAAATCGCGATTTTGCGCGGGCATGTTTTCATAGGAAATTTTGCCTGTATTTAGCCCCTCATTAAACTGGCTGTAACTCCACAAAACGTAGCCCGAGGGCTCTGAAACTTCTAGGGTGCGTCCGTCAGGTCACTAGGAGCGTCCCCAGTGGGTTTTCTCAGAATCGGGTTCGGGGCCCTTTTTTTCGGAAAATTGCGATTTTGCGCGGGCATGTTTTCATAGGAAATTTTGCCTGTATTTAGCCCCTCATTAAACTGGCTGTAACTCCACAAAACGTAGCCAGAGGGCTCTGAAACTTCTAGGGTGCGTCCTTCAGGTCACTAGGAGCGTCCCCAGTGGGTTTTCTCAGAATCGGATTCGGGGCTCTTTTTTCGGAAAATCGCGATTTTGCGCGGGCATGTTTTCATAGGAAATTTTGCCTGTATTTAGCCCCTCATTAAACTGGCCGTAACTCCACAAAACGTAGCCCGAGGGCTCTGAAACTTCTAGGGTGCGTCCGTCAGGTCACTAGGAACGTCCCCAGTGGGTTTTCTCAGAATCAGGTTTGGGGTACCTTTTTCGGAAAATCGCGATTTTGCGCGGGCATGTTTTCATAGGAAATTTTGCCTGTATTTAGCCCCTCATTAAACTGGCCGTAACTCCACAAAACGTAGCCCGAGGGCTCTGAAACTTCTAGGGTGCGTCCGTCAGGTCACTAGGAGCGTCCCCAGTGGGTTTTCTCAGAATCGGGTTCGGGGTACTTTTTTTCGGAAAATCGCAATTTTGCGCGGGCATGTTTTCATAGGAAATTTTGCCTGTATTTAGCCCCTCATTAAACTGGCCGTAACTCCACAAAACGTAGCCCGAGGGCTCTGAAACTTCTAGGGTGCGTCCGTCAGGTCACTAGGAACGTCCCCAGTGGGTTTTCTCAGAATCAGGTTCGGGGAACTTTTTTCGGAAAATCGCAATTTTGCGCGGGCATGTTTACATAGGAAATTTTGCCTGAATTTAGCCCCTCATTAAACTTGCCATAACTCCACAAAACGTAGCCCGAGGGCTCTGAAACTTCTAGGGTGCGTCCGTCAGGTCACTAGGAACGTCCCCAGTGGGTTTTCTCAGAATCGGGTTCGGGGCTCTTTTTTCAGAAAAATCGCGATTTTGCGCGGGCATGTTTTCAAAGGAAATTTTGCCTGTATTTAGCCCCTCATTAAACTTGCAATAACTCCACAAAACGTAGCCCGAGGGCTCTGAAACTTCTAGGGTGCGTCTGTCAGGTCACTAGGAGCGTCCCCAGTGGGTTTTTTCAGAAACGGGTTCGGGGTACTTTTTTTCGGAAAATCGCAATTTTGCGCGGGCATGTTTTCATAGGAAATTTTGCCTGAATTTAGCCCCTCATTAAACTTGCCATAACTCCACAAAACGTAGCCCGAGGGCTCTGAAACTTCTAGGGTGCGTCTGTCAGGTCACTAGGAGCGTCCCCAGTGGGTTTTCTCAGAATCGGGTTCGGGGCTCTTTTTTCCGGAAAATCGCGATTTTGCGCGGGCATGTTTTCATAGGAAATTTTGCCTGTATTTATCCCCTCATTAAACTGGCCGTAACTCCACAAAACGTAGCCCGAGGGCTCTGAAACTTCTAGGGTGCGTCCGTCAGGTCACTAGGAGCGTCCCCAGTGGGTTTTCTCAGAATCGGATTCGGGGCTCTTTTTTTGGAAAATCGCGATTTTGCGCGGGCATGTTTTCATAGGAAATTTTGCCTGTATTTAGCCCCTCATTAAACTGGCTGTAACTCAACAAAACGTAGCCCGAGGGCTCTGAAACTTCTAGGGTGCGTCCGTCAGGTCACTAGGAGCGTCCCCAGTGGGTTTTCTCAGAATCAGGTTCGGGGCTCTTTTTTCGGAAAATTGCGATTTTGCGCGGGCATGTTTTCATAGGAAATTTTGCCTGTATTTAGCCCCTCATTAAACTGGCTGTAACTCCACAAAACGTAGCCCGAGGGCTCTGAAACTTCTAGGGTGCATCCGTCAGGTCACTAGGAGCGTCCCCAGTGGGTTTTCTCAGAATCGGGTTCGGGGCTCTTTTTTCGGAAAATTGCGATTTTGCGCGGGCATGTTTTCATAGGAAATTTTGCCTGTATTTAGCCCCTCATTAAACTGGCCGTAACTCCACAAAACGTAGCCCGAGGGCTCTGAAACTTCTAGGGTGCGTCCGTCAGGTCACTAGGAGCGTCCCCAGTGTGTTTTCTCAGAATCGGATTCGGGGCTCTTTTTTCGGAAAATCGCAATTTTGCGCGGGCATGTTTTCATAGGAAATTTTGCCTGTATTTAGCCCCTCATTAAACTGGCCGTAACTCCACAAAACGTAGCCCGAGGGCTCTGAAACTTCTAGGGTGCGTCCGTCAGGTCACTAGGAGCGTCCCCAGTGGGTTTTCTCAGAATCGGGTTCGGGGCTCATTTTTCGGAAAATCGCAATTTTGCGCGGGCATGTTTTCATAGGAAATTTTGCCTGTATTTAGCCCCTCATTAAACTGGCCGTAACTCCACAAAACGTAGCCCGAGGGCTCTGAAACTTCTAGGGTGCGTCCGTCAGGTCACTAGGAACGTCCCCAGTGGGTTTTCTCAGAATCAGGTTTGGGGTACCTTTTTCGGAAAATCGCGATTTTGCGCGGGCATGTTTTCATAGGAAATTTTGCCTGTATTTAGCCCCTCATTAAACTGGCTGTAACTCCACAAAACGTAGCCCGAGGGCTCTGAAACTTCTAGGGTGGGTCCGTCAGGTCACTAGGTGCGTCCCCAGTGGGTTTTCTCAGAATCGGATTCGGGGCTCTTTTTTCGGAAAATCGCAATTTTGCGCGGGCATGTTTTCATAGGAAATTTTGCCTGTATTTAGCCCCTCATTAAACTGGCTGTAACTCCACAAAACGTAGCCCGAGGGCTCTGAAACTTCTAGGGTGCGTCCTTCAGGTCACTAGGAGCGTCCCCAGTGGGTTTTCTCAGAATCGGATTCGGGGCTCTTTTTTCGGAAAATCGCGATTTTGCGCGGGCATGTTTTCATAGGAAATTTTGCCTGTATTTAGCCCCTCATAAACTTGCAATAACTCCACAAAACGTAGCCCGAGGGCTCTGAAACTTCTAGGGTGCGTCTGTCAGGTCACTCGGAACGTCCCCAGTGGGTTTTCTCAGAATCGGGTTCGGGGTACTTTTTTTCGGAAAATCGCGATTTTGCGCGGGCATGTTTTCATAGGAAATTTTGCCTGTATTTAGCCCCTCATTAAACTGGCTGTAACTCCACCAAACGTAGCCCGAGGGCTCTGAAACTTCTAGGGTGCGTCCGTCAGGTCACTAGGAACGTCCCCAGTGGGTTTTCTCAGAATCGGGTTCGGGGCTCTTTTTTCGGAAAATTGCGATTTTGCGCGGGCATGTTTTCATAGGAAATTTTGCCTGTATTTAGCCCCTCATTAAACTGGCTGTAACTCCACAAAACGTAGCCCGAGGGCTCTGAAACTTCTAGGGTGCGTCTGTCAGGTCACTAGGAGCGTCCCCAGTGGGTTTTCTCAGAATCGGGTTCAGGGCTCTTTTTTCGGAAAATTGCGATTTTGCGCGGGCATGTTTTCATAGGAAATTTTGCCTGTATTTAGCCCCTCATTAAACTGGCCGTAACTCCACAAAACGTAGCCCGAGGGCTCTGAAACTTCTAGGGTGCGTCCGTCAGGTCACTAGGATCGTCCCCAGTGGGTTTTCTCAGAATCGGGTTCGGGGCTCTTTTTTCGGAAAATCGCGATTTTGCGCGGGCATGTTTTCATAGGAAATTTTGCCTGTATTTAGCCCCTCATTAAACTGGCTGTAACTCCACAAAACGTAGCCCGAGGTCTCTGAATCTTCTAGGGTGCGTCCGTCAGGTCACTAGGAACGTCCCCAGTGGGTTTTCTCAGAGTCGGGTTCGGGGTACTTTTTTTCGGAAAATCGCAATTTTGCGCGGGCATGTTTTCATAAGAAATTTGGCCTGTATTTAGCCCCTCATTAAACTGGCTGTAACTCCACAAAACCTCGCCCAAGGGCTCTGAAACTTCTAGGGTGCGTCCGTCAGGTCACTAGGAGCGTCCCCAGTGGGTTTTCTCAGAATCGGGTTCGGGGCTCTTTTTTCGGAAAATCGCGATTTTGCGCGGGCATGTTTTCATAGGAAATTTTGCCTGTATTTAGCCCCTCATTAAACTGGCTGTAACTCCACAAAACCTCGCCCGAGGGCTCTGAAACTTCTAGGGTGCGTCAGTCAGGTCACTAGGTGCGTCCCCAGTGGGTTTTCTCAGAATCGGGTTCGGGGCTCTTTTTTCGGAAAATTGCGATTTTGCGCGGGCATGTTTTCATAGGAAATTTTGCCTGTATTTAGCCCCTCATTAAACTGGCCGTAACTCCACAAAACGTAGCCCGAGGGCTCTGAAACTTCTAGGGTGCGTCCGTCAGGTCACTAGGAGCGTCCCCAGTGGGTTTTCTCAGAATCGGGTTCGGGGCTCTTTTTTCGGAAAATCGCGATTTTGCGCGGGCATGTTTTCATAGGAAATTTTGCCTGTATTTAGCCCCTCATTAAACTGGCTGTAACTCCACAAAACGTAGCCCGAGGGCTCTGAAACTTCTAGGGTGCGTCCGTCAGGTCACTAGGAGCGTCCCCAGTGGGTTTTCTCAGAATCGGGTTCGGGGCTCTTTTTTCGGAAAATCGCGATTTTCCGCGGGCATGTTTTCATAGGAAATTTTGCCTGTATTTAGCCCCTCATTAAACTGGCTGTAACTCCACAAAACGTAGCCCGAGGGCTCTGAAACTTCTAGGGTGCGTCCGTCAGGTCACTAGGAACGTCCCCAGTGGGTTTTCTCAGAATCAGGTTTGGGGTACCTTTTTCGGAAAATCGCGATTTTGCGAGGGCATGTTTTCATAGGAAATTTTGCCTGTATTTAGCCCCTCATTAAACTGGCTGTAACTCCACAAAACGTAGCCCGAGGGCTCTGAAACTTCTAGGGTGCGTCCGTCAGGTCACTAGGAGCGTCCCCAGTGGGTTTTCTCAGAATCGGATTCGGGGCTCTTTTTTCGGAAAATCACGATTTTGCGAGGGCATGTTTTCATAGGAAATTTTGCCTGTATTTAGCCCCTCATTAAACTGGCTGTAACTCCACAAAACCTCGCCCGAGGGCTCTGAAACTTCTAGGGTGCGTCCTTCAGGTCACTAGGAGCGTCCCCAGTGGGTTTTCTCAGAATCGGATTCGGGGCTCTTTTTTCGGAAAATCGCGATTTTGCGCGGGCATGTTTTCTTAGGAAATTTTGCCTGTATTTAGCCCCTCATTAAACTGGCCGTAACTCCACAAAACGTAGCCCGAGGGCTCTGAAACTTCTAGGGTGCGTCCATCAGGTCACTAGGAGCGTCCCCAGTGGGTTTTCTCAGAATCGGGTTCGAGGTACTTTTTTTCGGAAAATCGCGATTTTGCGAGGGCATGTTTTCATAGGAAATTTTGCCTGTATTTAGCCCCTCATTAAACTGGCTGTAACTCCACAAAACCTGGCCCGAGGGCTCTGAAACTTCTAGGGTGCGTCAGTCAGGTCACTAGGAGCGTCCCCAGTGGGTTTTCTCAGAATCGGGTTCGGGGCTCATTTTTCGGAAAATCGCGATTTTGCGCGGGCATGTTTTCATAGGAAATTTTGCCTGTATTTAGCCCCTCATTAAACTGGCTGTAACTCCACAAAACGTAGCCCGAGGGCTCTGAAACTTCTAGGGTGCGTCAGTCAGGTCACTAGGTGCGTCCCCAGTGGGTTTTCTCAGAATCAGGTTTGGGGTACCTTTTTCGGAAAATCGCGATTTTGCGCGGGCATGTTTTCATAGGAAATTTTGCCTGTATTTAGCCCCTCATTAAACTGGCCGTAACTCCACAAAACGTAGCCCGAGGGCTCTGAAACTTCTAGGGTGCGTCCGTCAGGTCACTAGGAACGTCCCCAGTGGGTTTTCTCAGAATCAGGTTTGGGGTACCTTTTTCGGAAAATCGCGATTTTGCGCGGGCATGTTTTCATAGGAAATTTTGCCTGTATTTAGCCCCTCATTAAACTGTCTGTAACTCCACAAAACGTAGCCCGAGGGCTCTGAAACTTCTAGGGTGCGTCCGTCAGGTCACTAGGAGCGTCCCCAGTGGGTTATCTCAGAATCGGGTTCGGGGTCCGATTTTCGGAAAATCGCGATTTTGCGCGGGCATGTTTTCATAGGAAATTAAGCCTGTATTTAGCCTCTCATTAAACTGGCCGTAACTCCACAAAACGTAGCCCGAGGGCTCTGAAACTTCTTGGGTGCGTCCGTCAGGTCACTAGGAGCGTCCCCAGTGGGTTATCTCAGAATCGGGTTCGGGGTCCGATTTTCGGAAAATCGCGATTTTCCGCGGGCATGTTTTCATAGGAAATTAAGCCTGTATTTAGCCTCTCATTAAACTGGCCGTAACTCCACAAAACGTAGCCCGAGGGCTCTGAAACTTCTTGGGTGCGTCCGTCAGGTCACTAGGAGCGTCCCCAGTGGGTTATCTCAGAATCGGGTTCGGGGTCCGATTTTCGGAAAATCGCGATTTTCCGCGGGCATGTTTTCATAGGAAATTAAGCCTGTATTTAGCCTCTCATTAAACTGGCCGTAACTCCACAAAACGTAGCCCGAGGGCTCTGAAACTTCTTGGGTGCGTCCGTCAGGTCACTAGGAGCGTCCCCAGTGGGTTATCTCAGAATCGGGTTCGGGGTCCGATTTTCGGAAAATCGCGATTTTCCGCGGGCATGTTTTCATAGGAAATTAAGCCTGTATTTAGCCTCTCATTAAACTGGCCGTAACTCCACAAAACGTAGCCCGAGGGCTCTGAAACTTCTAGGGTGCGTCCGTCAGGTCACTAGGAGCGTCCCCAGTGGGTTATCTCAGAATCGGGTTCGGGGTCCGATTTTCGGAAAATCGCGATTTTCCGCGGGCATGTTTTCATAGGAAATTAAGCCTGTATTTAGCCTCTCATTAAACTGGCCGTAACTCCACAAAACGTAGCCCGAGGGCTCTGAAACTTCTTGGGTGCGTCCGTCAGGTCACTAGGAGCGTCCCCAGTGGGTTATCTCAGAATCGGGTTCGGGGTCCGATTTTCGGAAAATCGCGATTTTCCGCGGGCATGTTTTCATAGGAAATTAAGCCTGTATTTAGCCTCTCATTAAACTGGCCGTAACTCCACAAAACGTAGCCCGAGGGCTCTGAAACTTCTTGGGTGCGTCCGTCAGGTCACTAGGAGCGTCCCCAGTGGGTTATCTCAGAATCGGGTTCGGGGTCCGATTTTCGGAAAATCGCGATTTTCCGCGGGCATGTTTTCATAGGAAATTAAGCCTGTATTTAGCCTCTCATTAAACTGGCCGTAACTCCACAAAACGTAGCCCGAGGGCTCTGAAACTTCTTGGGTGCGTCCGTCAGGTCACTAGGAGCGTCCCCAGTGGGTTATCTCAGAATCGGGTTCGGGGTCCGATTTTCGGAAAATCGCGATTTTCCGCGGGCATGTTTTCATAGGAAATTAAGCCTGTATTTAGCCTCTCATTAAACTGGCCGTAACTCCACAAAACGTAGCCCGAGGGCTCTGAAACTTCTAGGGTGCGTCCGTCAGGTCACTAGGAGCGTCCCCAGTGGGTTATCTCAGAATCGGGTTCGGGGTCCGATTTTCGGAAAATCGCGATTTTCCGCGGGCATGTTTTCATAGGAAATTAAGCCTGTATTTAGCCTCTCATTAAACTGGCCGTAACTCCACAAAACGTAGCCCGAGGGCTCTGAAACTTCTAGGGTGCGTCCGTCAGGTCACTAGGAGCATTCCCAGTGGGTTATCTCAGAACCGGGTTCGGGGTCCGATTTTTGGAAAATCGCGATTTTCCGCGGGCATGTTTTCATAGGAAATTAAGCCTGTATTTAGCCTCTCATTAAACTGGCCGTAACTCCACAAAACGTAGCCCGAGGGCTCTGAAACTTCTTGGGTGCGTCCGTCAGGTCACTAGGAGCGTCCCAAGTGGGTTATCTCAGAATCGGGTTCGGGGTCCGATTTTCGGAAAATCGCGATTTTCCGCGGGCATGTTTTCATAGGAAATTAAGCCTGTATTTAGCCTCTCATTAAACTGGCCGTAACTCCACAAAACGTAGCCCGAGGGCTCTGAAACTTCTAGGGTGCGTCCGTCAGGTCACTAGGAGCGTCCCCAGTGGGTTTTCTCAGAATCGGGTTCGGGGCTCTTTTTTCGGAAAATCGCAATTTTGCGCGGGCATGTTTTCATAGGAAATTTTGCCTGTATTTAGCCCCTCATTAAACTGGCCGTAACTCCACAAAACGTAGCCCGAGGGCTCTGAAACTTCTAGGGAGCGTCCGTCAGGTCACAAGGAGCGTCCCCAGTGGGTTTTCTCAGAATCGGGTTCGGGGCTCTTTTTTCGGAAAATCGCGATTTTGCGCGGGCATGTTTTCATAGGAAATTTTGCCTGTATTTAGCCCCTCATTAAACTGGCCGTAACTCCACAAAACGTAGCCCGAGGGCTCTGAAACTTCTAGGGTGCGTCCGTCAGGTCACTAGGAGCATCCCCAGTGGGTTTTCTCAGAATCGGGTTCAGGGTACTTTTTTTCGGAAAATCGCGATTTTGCGCGGGCATGTTTTCATAGGAAATTTTGCCTGTATTTAGCCCCTCATTAAACTGGCTGTAACTCCACAAAACCTGGCCCGAGGGCTCTGAAACTTCCAGGGTGCGTCAGTCAGGTCACTAGGAGCGTCCCCAGTGGGTTTTCTCAGAATCGGATTCGGGGCTCTTTTTTCGGAAAATCGCGATTTTGCGCGGGCATGTTTTCATAGGAAATTAAGCCTGTATTTAGCCCCTCATTAAACTGACTGTAACTCCACAAAACGTAGCCCGAGGGCTCTGAAACTTCTAGGGTGCGTCCGTCAGGTCACTAGGAGCGTCCCCAGTGGGTTTTCTCAGAATCGGGTTCGGGGTACTTTTTTTCGGAAAATCGCAATTTTGCGCGGGCATGTTTTCATAGGAAATTTTGCCTGAATTTAGCCCCTCATTAAACTTGCCATAACTCCACAAAACATAGCCAGAGGGCTCTGAAACTTCTAGGGTGCATCCGTCAGGTCACTAGGAACGTCCCCAGTGGGTTTTCTCAGAATCGGGTTCGGGGCTCTTTTTTCGGAAAATCGCGATTTTGCGCGGGCATGTTTTCATAGGAAATTTTGCCTGTATTTAGCCCCTCATTAAACTGGCTGTAACTCCACAAAACGTAGCCCGAGGGCTCTGAAACTTCTAGGGTGCGTCCGTCAGGTCACTAGGAGCGTCCCCAGTGGGTTTTCTCAGAATCGGGTTCGGGGCTCTTTTTTCGGAAAATCGCAATTTTGCGCGGGCATGTTTTCATAGGAAATTTTGCCTGTATTTAGCCCCTCATTAAACTGGCTGTAACTCCACAAAACCTGGCCCAAGGGCTCTGAAACTTCTAGGGTGCGTCAGTCAGGTCACTAGGAACGTCCCCAGTGGGTTTTCTCAGAATCGGGTTCGGGGCTCATTTTTCGGAAAATCGCGATTTTGCGCGGGCATGTTTTCATAGGAAATTTTGCCTGTATTTAGCCCCTCATTAAACTGGCTGTAACTCCACAAAACGTAGCCCGAGGGCTCTGAAACTTCTAGGGTGCGTCTGTCAGGTCACTAGGAGCGTCCCCAGTGGGTTTTCTCAGAATCGGGTTCGGGGCCCTTTTTTTCGGAAAATCGCGATTTTGCGCGGTCATGTTTTCATAGGAAATTTTGCCTGTATTTAGCCCCTCATTAAACTGGCCGTAACTCCACAAAACGTAGCCAGAGGGCTCTGAAACTTCTAGGGTGCGTCCTTCAGGTCACTAGGAGCGTCCCCAGTGGGTTTTCTCAGAATCGGGTTCGGGGCTCATTTTTCGGAAAATCGCGATTTTGCGCGGGCATGTTTTCATAGGAAATTTTGCCTGTATTTAGCCCCTCATTAAACTGGCTTTAACTCCACAAAACGTAGCCCGAGGGCTCTGAAACTTCTAGGGTGCGTCCGTCAGGTCACTAGGAGCGTCCCCAGTGGGTTTTCTCAGAATCAGGTTCGGGGCCCTTTTTTTCGGAAAATTGCGATTTTGCGCGGGCATGTTTTCATAGGAAATTTTGCCTGTATTTAGCCCCTCATTAAACTGGCTGTAACTCCACAAAACGTAGCCCGAGGGCTCTGAAACTTCTAGGGTGCGTCCGTCAGGTCACTAGGAACGTCCCCAGTGGGTTTTCTCAGAATCGGGTTCGGGGAACTTTTTTTCGGAAAATCGCAATTTTGCGCGGGCATGTTTTCATAGGAAATTTTGCCTGAATTTAGCCCCTCATTAAACTTGCCATAACTCCACAAAACGTAGCCCGAGGGCTCTGAAACTTCTAGGGTGCGTCCGTCAGGTCACTAGGAACGTCCCCAGTGGGTTTTCTCAGAATCGGGTTCGGGGCTCTTTTTTCGGAAAATCGCGATTTTGCGCGGGCATGTTTTCATAGGAAATTTTGCCTGTATTTAGCCCCTCATTAAACTGGCTGTAACTCCACAAAACGTAGCCCGAGGGCTCTGAATCTTCTAGGGTGCGTCCGTCAGGTCACTAGGAGCGTCCCCAGTGGGTTTTCTCAGAATCGGATTCGGGGCTCTTTTTTCGGAAAATCGCAATTTTGCGCGGGCATGTTTTCATAGGAAATTTTGCCTGTATTTAGCCCCTCATTAAACTGGCTGTAACTCCACAAAACGTAGCCCGAGGGCTCTGAAACTTCTAGGGTGCGTCCTTCAGGTCACTAGGAGCGTCCCCAGTGGGTTTTCTCAGAATCGGATTCGGGGCTCTTTTTTCGGAAAATCGTGATTTTGCGCGGGCATGTTTTCATAGGAAATTTTGCCTGTATTTAGCCCCTCATTAAACTGGCCGTAACTCCACAAAACGTAGCCCGAGGGCTCTGAAACTTCTAGGGTGCGTCCGTCAGGTCACTAGGAACGTCCCCAGTGGGTTTTCTCAGAATCTGGTTTGGGGCTCTTTTTTCGGAAAATCGCGATTTTGCGAGGGCATGTTTTCATAGGAAATTTTGCCTGTATTTAGCCCCTCATTAAACTGGCTGTAACTCCACAAAACCTGGCCCGAGGGCTCTGAAACTTCTAGGGTGCGTCAGTCAGGTCACTAGGAGCGTCCCCAGTGGGTTTTCTCAGAATCGGGTTCGGGGCTCATTTTTCGGAAAATCGCGATTTTGCGCGGGCATGTTTTCATAGGAAATTTTGCCTGTATTTAGCCCCTCATTAAACTGGCTGTAACTCCACAAAACGTAGCCCGAGGGCTCTGAAACTTCTAGGGTGCGTCCGTCAGGTCACTAGGAGCGTCCCCAGTGGGTTTTCTCAGAATCGGGTTCGGGGCCCTTTTTTTCGGAAAATTGCGATTTTGCGCGGGCATGTTTTCATAGGAAATTTTGCCTGTATTTAGCCCCTCATTAAACTGGCTGTAACTCCACAAAACGTAGCCTGAGGGCTCTGAAACTTCTAGGGTGCGTCCGTCAGGTCACTAGGAACGTCCCCAGTGGGTTTTCTCAGAATCGGGTTCGGGGCTCTTTTTTCGGAAAATCGCGATTTTGCGCGGGCATGTTTTCATAGGAAATTTTGCCTGTATTTAGCCCCTCATTAAACTGGCTGTAACTCCACAAAAAGTAGCCCGAGGGCTCTGAAACTTCTAGGGTGCGTCCGTCAGGTCACTAGGAGCGTCCCCAGTGGGTTTTCTCAGAATCGGGTTCGGGGCTCATTTTTCGGAAAATCGCAATTTTGCGCGGGCATGTTTTCATAGGAAATTTTGCCTGTATTTAGCCCCTCATTAAACTGGCTGTAACTCCACAAAACGTAGCCAGAGGGCTCTGAAACTTCTAGGGTGCGTCCTTCAGGTCACTAGGAGCGTCCCCAGTGGGTTTTCTCAGAATCGGGTTCGGGGCTCATTTTTCGGAAAATCGCGATTTTGCGCGGGCATGTTTTCATAGGAAATTTTGCCTGTATTTAGCCCCTCATTAAACTGGCTGTAACTCCACAAAACGTAGCCCGAGGGCTCTGAAACTTCTAGGGTGCGTCCGTCAGGTCACTAGGAGCGTCCCCAGTGGGTTTTCTCAGAATCGGGTTCGGGGCCCTTTTTTTCGGAAAATTGCGATTTTGCGCGGGCATGTTTTCATAGGAAATTTTGCCTGTATTTAGCCCCTCATTAAACTGTCTGTAACTCCACAAAACGTAGCCAGAGGGCTCTGAAACTTCTAGGGTGCGTCCTTCAGGTCACTAGGAGCGTCCCCAGTGGGTTTTCTCAGAATCGGGTTCGGGGCTCATTTTTCGGAAAATCGCGATTTTGCGCGGGCATGTTTTCATAGGAAATTTTGCCTGTATTTAGCCCCTCATTAAACTGGCCGTAACTCCACAAAACGCAGCCCGAGGGCTCTGAAACTTCTAGGGTGCGTCCGTCAGGTCACTAGGAACGTCCCCAGTGGGTTTTCTCAGAATCAGGTTTGGGGTACCTTTTTCGGAAAATCGCGATTTTGCGCGGGCATGTTTTCATAGGAAATTTTGCCTGTATTTAGCCCCTCATTAAACTGGCCGTAACTCCACAAAACGTAGCCCGAGGGCTCTGAAACTTCTAGGGTGCGTCCGTCAGGTCACTAGGAGCGTCCCCAGTGGGTTTTCTCAGAATCGGGTTCGTGGTACTTTTTTTCGGAAAATCGCAATTTTGCGCGGGCATGTTTTCATAGGAAATTTTGCCTGTATTTAGCCCCTCATTAAACTGGCCGTAACTCCACAAAACGTAGCCCGAGGGCTCTGAAACTTCTAGGGTGCGTCCGTCAGGTCACTAGGAGCGTCCCCAGTGGGTTTTCTCAGAATCGGGTTTGGGGCTATTTTTTCGGAAAATCGCGATTTTGCGAGGGCATGTTTTCATAGGAAATTTTGCCTGTATTTAGCCCCTCATTAAACTGGCTGTAACTCCACAAAACCTGGCCCGAGGGCTCTGAAACTTCTAGGGTGCGTCAGTCAGGTCACTAGGAGCGTCCCCAGTGTGTTTTCTCAGAATCGGGTTCGGGGCTCATTTTTCGGAAAATCGCAATTTTGCGCGGGCATGTTTTCATAGGAAATTTTGCCTGTATTTAGCCCCTCATTAAACTGGCTGTAACTCCACAAAACGTAGCCCGAGGGCTCTGAAACTTCTAGGGTGCGTCCGTCAGGTCACTAGGAACGTCCCCAGTGGGTTTTCTCAGAATCAGGTTTGGGGTACCTTTTTCGGAAAATCGCGATTTTGCGAGGGCATGTTTTCATAGGAAATTTTGCCTGTATTTAGCCCCTCATTAAACTGGCTGTAACTCCACAAAACGTAGCCCGAGGGCTCTGAAACTTCTAGGGTGCGTCCGTCAGGTCACTAGGAGCGTCCCCAGTGGGTTTTCTCAGAATCGGATTCGGGGCTCTTTTTTCGGAAAATCACGATTTTGCGAGGGCATGTTTTCATAGGAAATTTTGCCTGTATTTAGCCCCTCATTAAACTGGCTGTAACTCCACAAAACCTCGCCCGAGGGCTCTGAAACTTCTAGGGTGCGTCCTTCAGGTCACTAGGAGCGTCCCCAGTGGGTTTTCTCAGAATCGGATTCGGGGCTCTTTTTTCGGAAAATCGCGATTTTGCGGGGGCATGTTTTCTTAGGAAATTTTGCCTGTATTTAGCCCCTCATTAAACTGGCCGTAACTCCACAAAACGTAGCCCGAGGGCTCTGAAACTTCTAGGGTGCGTCCATCAGGTCACTAGGAGCGTCCCCAGTGGGTTTTCTCAGAATCGGGTTCGAGGTACTTTTTTTCGGAAAATCGCGATTTTGCGAGGGCATGTTTTCATAGGAAATTTTGCCTGTATTTAGCCCCTCATTAAACTGGCCGTAACTCCACAAAACGTAGCCCGAGGGCTCTGAAACTTCTAGGGTGCGTCCATCAGGTCACTAGGAGCGTCCCCAGTGGGTTTTCTCAGAATCGGGTTCGAGGTACTTTTTTTCGGAAAATCGCGATTTTGCGAGGGCATGTTTTCATAGGAAATTTTGCCTGTATTTAGCCCCTCATTAAACTGGCTGTAACTCCACAAAACCTGGCCCGAGGGCTCTGAAACTTCTAGGGTGCGTCAGTCAGGTCACTAGGAGCGTCCCCAGTGGGTTTTCTCAGAATCGGGTTCGGGGCTCATTTTTCGGAAAATCGCGATTTTGCGCGGGCATGTTTTCATAGGAAATTTTGCCTGTATTTAGCCCCTCATTAAACTGGCTGTAACTCCACAAAACGTAGCCCGAGGGCTCTGAAACTTCTAGGGTGCGTCAGTCAGGTCACTAGGTGCGTCCCCAGTGGGTTTTCTCAGAATCAGGTTTGGGGTACCTTTTTCGGAAAATCGCGATTTTGCGCGGGCATGTTTTCATAGGAAATTTTGCCTGTATTTAGCCCCTCATTAAACTGGCCGTAACTCCACAAAACGTAGCCCGAGGGCTCTGAAACTTCTAGGGTGCGTCCGTCAGGTCACTAGGAACGTCCCCAGTGGGTTTTCTCAGAATCAGGTTTGGGGTACCTTTTTCGGAAAATCGCGATTTTGCGCGGGCATGTTTTCATAGGAAATTTTGCCTGTATTTAGCCCCTCATTAAACTGTCTGTAACTCCACAAAACGTAGCCCGAGGGCTCTGAAACTTCTAGGGTGCGTCCGTCAGGTCACTAGGAGCGTCCCCAGTGGGTTTTCTCAGAATCGGATTCGGGGCTCTTTTTTCAGAAAATCGCAATTTTGCGCGGGCATGTTTTCATAGGAAATTTTGCCTGTATTTAGCCCCTCATTAAACTGGCTGTAACTCCACAAAACGTAGCCCGAGGGCTCTGAAACTTCTAGGGTGCGTCCTTCAGGTCACTAGGAGCGTCCCCAGTGGGTTTTCTCAGAATCGGATTCGGGGCTCTTTTTTCGGAAAATCGTGATTTTGCGCGGGCATGTTTTCATAGGAAATTTTGCCTGTATTTAGCCCCTCATTAAACTGGCTGTAACTCCACAAAACGTAGCCCGAGGGCTCTGAAACTTCTAGGGTGCGTCCGTCAGGTCACTAGGAACGTCCCCAGTGGGTTTTCTCAGAATCGGGTTTGGGGTACCTTTTTCGGAAAATCGCGATTTTGCGCGGGCATGTTTTCATAGGAAATTTTGCCTGTATTTAGCCCCTCATTAAACTGTCTGTAACTCCACAAAACGTAGCCCGAGGGCTCTGAAACTTCTTGGGTGCGTCCGTCAGGTCACTAGGAGCGTCCCCAGTGGGTTATCTCAGAATCGGGTTCGGGGTCCGATTTTCGGAAAATCGCGATTTTCCGCGGGCATGTTTTCATAGGAAATTAAGCCTGTATTTAGCCTCTCATTAAACTGGCCGTAACTCCACAAAACGTAGCCCGAGGGCTCTGAAACTTCTTGGGTGCGTCCGTCAGGTCACTAGGAGCGTCCCCAGTGGGTTATCTCAGAATCGGGTTCGGGGTCCGATTTTCGGAAAATCGCGATTTTCCGCGGGCATGTTTTCATAGGAAATTAAGCCTGTATTTAGCCTCTCATTAAACTGGCCGTAACTCCACAAAACGTAGCCCGAGGGCTCTGAAACTTCTAGGGTGCGTCCGTCAGGTCACTAGGAACGTCCCCAGTGGGTTTTCTCAGAATCGGGTTTGGGGCTCTTTTTTCGGAAAATCGCGATTTTGCGAGGGCATGTTTTCATAGGAAATTTTGCCTGTATTTAGCCCCTCATTAAACTGGCTGTAACTCCACAAAACCTGGCCCGAGGGCTCTGAAACTTCTAGGGTGCGTCAGTCAGGTCACTAGGAGCGTCCCCAGTGGGTTTTCTCAGAATCGGGTTCGGGGCTCATTTTTCGGAAAATCGCGATTTTGCGCGGGCATGTTTTCATAGGAAATTTTGCCTGTATTTAGCCCCTCATTAAACTGGCTGTAACTCCACAAAACGTAGCCCGAGGGCTCTGAAACTTCTAGGGTGCGTCCGTCAGGTCACTAGGAGCGTCCCCAGTGGGTTTTCTCAGAATCGGGTTCGGGGCCCTTTTTTTCGGAAAATTGCGATTTTGCGCGGGCATGTTTTCATAGGAAATTTTGCCTGTATTTAGCCCCTCATTAAACTGGCTGTAACTCCACAAAACGTAGCCCGAGGGCTCTGAAACTTCTAGGGTGCGTCCGTCAGGTCACTAGGAACGTCCCCAGTGGGTTTTCTCAGAATCGGGTTCGGGGCTCTTTTTTCGGAAAATCGCGATTTTGCGCGGGCATGTTTTCATAGGAAATTTTGCCTGTATTTAGCCCCTCATTAAACTGGCTGTAACTCCACAAAAAGTAGCCCGAGGGCTCTGAAACTTCTAGGGTGCGTCCGTCAGGTCACTAGGAGCGTCCCCAGTGGGTTTTCTCAGAATCGGGTTCGGGGCTCATTTTTCGGAAAATCGCAATTTTGCGCGGGCATGTTTTCATAGGAAATTTTGCCTGTATTTAGCCCCTCATTAAACTGGCTGTAACTCCACAAAACGTAGCCAGAGGGCTCTGAAACTTCTAGGGTGCGTCCTTCAGGTCACTAGGAGCGTCCCCAGTGGGTTTTCTCAGAATCGGGTTCGGGGCTCATTTTTCGGAAAATCGCGATTTTGCGCGGGCATGTTTTCATAGGAAATTTTGCCTGTATTTAGCCCCTCATTAAACTGGCTGTAACTCCACAAAACGTAGCCCGAGGGCTCTGAAACTTCTAGGGTGCGTCCGTCAGGTCACTAGGAGCGTCCCCAGTGGGTTTTCTCAGAATCGGGTTCGGGGCCCTTTTTTTCGGAAAATTGCGATTTTGCGCGGGCATGTTTTCATAGGAAATTTTGCCTGTATTTAGCCCCTCATTAAACTGTCTGTAACTCCACAAAACGTAGCCAGAGGGCTCTGAAACTTCTAGGGTGCGTCCTTCAGGTCACTAGGAGCGTCCCCAGTGGGTTTTCTCAGAATCGGGTTCGGGGCTCATTTTTCGGAAAATCGCGATTTTGCGCGGGCATGTTTTCATAGGAAATTTTGCCTGTATTTAGCCCCTCATTAAACTGGCCGTAACTCCACAAAACGTAGCCCGAGGGCTCTGAAACTTCTAGGGTGCGTCCGTCAGGTCACTAGGAACGTCCCCAGTGGGTTTTCTCAGAATCAGGTTTGGGGTACCTTTTTCGGAAAATCGCGATTTTGCGCGGGCATGTTTTCATAGGAAATTTTGCCTGTATTTAGCCCCTCATTAAACTGGCCGTAATTCCACAAAACGTAGCCCGAGGGCTCTGAAACTTCTAGGGTGCGTCCGTCAGGTCACTAGGAGCGTCCCCAGTGGGTTTTCTCAGAATCGGGTTCGTGGTACTTTTTTTCGGAAAATCGCAATTTTGCGCGGGCATGTTTTCATAGGAAATTTTGCCTGTATTTAGCCCCTCATTAAACTGGCCGTAACTCCACAAAACGTAGCCCGAGGGCTCTGAAACTTCTAGGGTGCGTCCGTCAGGTCACTAGGAGCGTCCCCAGTGGGTTTTCTCAGAATCGGGTTTGGGGCTATTTTTTCGGAAAATCGCGATTTTGCGAGGGCATGTTTTCATAGGAAATTTTGCCTGTATTTAGCCCCTCATTAAACTGGCTGTAACTCCACAAAACCTGGCCCGAGGGCTCTGAAACTTCTAGGGTGCGTCAGTCAGGTCACTAGGAGCGTCCCCAGTGTGTTTTCTCAGAATCGGGTTCGGGGCTCATTTTTCGGAAAATCGCAATTTTGCGCGGGCATGTTTTCATAGGAAATTTTGCCTGTATTTAGCCCCTCATTAAACTGGCTGTAACTCCACAAAACGTAGCCCGAGGGCTCTGAAACTTCTAGGGTGCGTCCGTCAGGTCACTAGGAGCGTCCCCAGTGGGTTTTCTCAGAATCGGGTTCGGGGCCCTTTTTTTCGGAAAATTGCGATTTTGCGCGGGCATGTTTTCATAGGAAATTTTGCCTGTATTTAGCCCCTCATTAAACTGGCTGTAACTCCACAAAACGTAGCCCGAGGGCTCTGAAACTTCTAGGGTGCGTCCGTCAGGTCATTAGGAACGTCCCCAGTGGGTTTTCTCAGAATCGGGTTGGGGGAACTTTTTTTCGGAAAATCGCAATTTTGCGCGGGCATGTTTTCATAGGAAATTTTGCCTGAATTTAGCCCCTCATTAAACTGGCCATAACTCCACAAAACGTAGCCCGAGGGCTCTGAAACTTCTAGGGTGCGTCCGTCAGGTCACTAGGAACGTCCCCAGTGGGTTTTCTCAGAATCGGGTTCGGGGCAGGTCACTAGGAGCGTCCCCAGTGGGTTTTCTCAGAATCGGATACGGGGCTCTTTTTTTGGAAAATCGCGATTTTGCGCGAGCATGTTTTCATAGGAAATTTTGCCTGTATTTAGCCCCTCATTAAACTGGCTGTAACTCAACAAAACGTAGCCCGAGGGCTCTGAAACTTCTAGGGTGCGTCCGTCAGGTCACTAGGAGCGTCCCCAGTGGGTTTTCTCAGAATCAGGTTCGGGGCTCTTTTTTCGGAAAATTGCGATTTTGCACGGGCATGTTTTCATCGGAAATTTTGCCTGTATTTAGCCCCTCATTAAACTGGCTGTAACTCCACAAAACGTAGCCCGAGGGCTCTGAAACTTCTAGGGTGCGTCCTTCAGGTCACTAGGAGCGTCCCCAGTGGGTTTTCTCAGAATCGGGTTCGGGGCTCTTTTTTCGGAAAATTGCGATTTTGCGCGGGCATGTTTTCATAGGAAATTTTGCCTGTATTTAGCCCCTCATTAAACTGGCCGTAACTCCACAAAACGTAGCCCGAGGGCTCTGAAACTTCTAGGGTGCGTCCGTCAGGTCACTAGGAGCGTCCCCAGTGTGTTTTCTCAGAATCGGATTCGGGGCTCTTTTTTCGGAAAATCGCAATTTTGCGCGGGCATGTTTTCATAGGAAATTTTGCCTGTATTTAGCCCCTCATTAAACTGGCCGTAACTCCACAAAACGTAGCCCGAGGGCTCTGAAACTTCTAGGGTGCGTCCGTCAGGTCACTAGGAGCGTCCCCAGTGGGTTTTCTCAGAATCGGGTTCGGGGCTCATTTTTCGGAAAATCGCAATTTTGCGCGGGCATGTTTTCATAGGAAATTTTGCCTGTATTTAGCCCCTCATTAAACTGGCCGTAACTCCACAAAACGTAGCCCGAGGGCTCTGAAACTTCTAGGGTGCGTCCGTCAGGTCACTAGGAACGTCCCCAGTGGGTTTTCTCAGAATCAGGTTTGGGGTACCTTTTTCGGAAAATCGCGATTTTGCGCGGGCATGTTTTCATAGGAAATTTTGCCTGTATTTAGCCCCTCATTAAACTGGCTGTAACTCCACAAAACGTAGCCCGAGGGCTCTGAAACTTCTAGGGTGCGTCCTTCAGGTCACTAGGAGCGTCCCCAGTGGGTTTTCTCAGAATCGGATTCGGGGCTCTTTTTTCGGAAAATCGCAATTTTGCGCGGGCATGTTTTCATAGGAAATTTTGCCTGTATTTAGCCCCTCATTAAACTGGCTGTAACTCCACAAAACGTAGCCCGAGGGCTCTGAAACTTCTAGGGTGCGTCCTTCAGGTCACTAGGAGCGTCCCCAGTGGGTTTTCTCAGAATCGGATTCGGGGCTCTTTTTTCGGAAAATCGCGATTTTGCGCGGGCATGTTTTCATAGGAAATTTTGCCTGTATTTAGCCCCTCATAAACTTGCAATAACTCCACAAAACGTAGCCCGAGGGCTCTGAAACTTCTAGGGTGCGTCTGTCAGGTCACTCGGAACGTCCCCAGTGGGTTTTCTCAGAATCGGGTTCGGGGTACTTTTTTTCGGAAAATCACGATTTTGCGCGGGCATGTTTTCATAGGAAATTTTGCCTGTATTTAGCCCCTCATTAAACTGGCTGTAACTCCACCAAACGTAGCCCGAGGGCTCTGAAACTTCTAGGGTGCGTCCGTCAGGTCACTAGGAACGTCCCCAGTGGGTTTTCTCAGAATCGGGTTCGGGGCTCTTTTTTCGGAAAATTGCGATTTTGCGCGGGCATGTTTTCATAGGAAATTTTGCCTGTATTTAGCCCCTCATTAAACTGGCTGTAACTCCACAAAACGTAGCCCGAGGGCTCTGAAACTTCTAGGGTGCGTCTGTCAGGTCACTAGGAGCGTCCCCAGTGGGTTTTCTCAGAATCGGGTTCAGGGCTCTTTTTTCGGAAAATTGCGATTTTGCGCGGGCATGTTTTCATAGGAAATTTTGCCTGTATTTAGCCCCTCATTAAACTGGCCGTAACTCCACAAAACGTAGCCCGAGGGCTCTGAAACTTCTAGGGTGCGTCCGTCAGGTCACTAGGATCGTCCCCAGTGGGTTTTCTCAGAATCGGGTTCGGGGCTCTTTTTTCGGAAAATCGCGATTTTGCGCGGGCATGTTTTCATAGGAAATTTTGCCTGTATTTAGCCCCTCATTAAACTGGCTGTAACTCCACAAAACGTAGCCCGAGGTCTCTGAATCTTCTAGGGTGCGTCCGTCAGGTCACTAGGAGCGTCCCCAGTGGGTTTTCTCAGAGTCGGGTTCGGGGTACTTTTTTCGGAAAATCGCAATTTTGCGCGGGCATGTTTTCATAAGAAATTTGGCCTGTATTTAGCCCCTCATTAAACTGGCTGTAACTCCACAAAACCTCGCCCGAGGGCTCTGAAACTTCTAGGGTGCGTCCGTCAGGTCACTAGGAGCGTCCCCAGTGGGTTTTCTCAGAATCGGGTTCGGGGCTCTTTTTTCGGAAAATCGCGATTTTGCGCGGGCATGTTTTCATAGGAAATTTTGCCTGTATTTAGCCCCTCATTAAACTGGCTGTAACTCCACAAAACCTCGCCCGAGGGCTCTGAAACTTCTAGGGTGCGTCAGTCAGGTCACTAGGTGCGTCCCCAGTGGGTTTTCTCAGAATCGGGTTCGGGGCTCTTTTTTCGGAAAATTGCGATTTTGCGCGGGCATGTTTTCATAGGAAATTTTGCCTGTATTTAGCCCCTCATTAAACTGGCCGTAACTCCACAAAACGTAGCCCGAGGGCTCTGAAACTTCTAGGGTGCGTCCGTCAGGTCACTAGGAGCGTCCCCAGTGGGTTTTCTCAGAATCGGGTTCGAGGTACTTTTTTTCGGAAAATCGCGATTTTGCGAGGGCATGTTTTCATAGGAAATTTTGCCTGTATTTAGCCCCTCATTAAACTGGCTGTAACTCCACAAAACCTGGCCCGAGGGCTCTGAAACTTCTAGGGTGCGTCAGTCAGGTCACTAGGAGCGTCCCCAGTGGGTTTTCTCAGAATCGGGTTCGGGGCTCATTTTTCGGAAAATCGCGATTTTGCGCGGGCATGTTTTCATAGGAAATTTTGCCTGTATTTAGCCCCTCATTAAACTGGCTGTAACTCCACAAAACGTAGCCCGAGGGCTCTGAAACTTCTAGGGTGCGTCAGTCAGGTCACTAGGTGCGTCCCCAGTGGGTTTTCTCAGAATCAGGTTTGGGGTACCTTTTTCGGAAAATCGCGATTTTGCGCGGGCATGTTTTCATAGGAAATTTTGCCTGTATTTAGCCCCTCATTAAACTGTCTGTAACTCCACAAAACGTAGCCCGAGGGCTCTGAAACTTCTAGGGTGCGTCCGTCAGGTCACTAGGAGCGTCCCCAGTGGGTTTTCTCAGAATCGGATTCGGGGCTCTTTTTTCGGAAAATCGCAATTTTGCGTGGGCATGTTTTCATAGGAAATTTTGCCTGTATTTAGCCCCTCATTAAACTGGCTGTAACTCCACAAAACGTAGCCCGAGGGCTCTGAAACTTCTAGGGTGCGTCCTTCAGGTCACTAGGAGCGTCCCCAGTGGGTTTTCTCAGAATCGGATTCGGGGCTCTTTTTTCGGAAAATCGCGATTTTGCGCGGGCATGTTTTCATAGGAAATTTTGCCTGTATTTAGCCCCTCATTAAACTGGCTGTAACTCCACAAAACGTAGCCCGAGGGCTCTGAAACTTCTAGGGTGCGTCCGTCAGGTCACTAGGAACGTCCCCAGTGGGTTTTCTCAGAATCAGGTTTGGGGTACCTTTTTCGGAAAATCGCGATTTTGCGCGGGCATGTTTTCATAGGAAATTTTGCCTGTATTTAGCCCCTCATTAAACTGTCTGTAACTCCACAAAACGTAGCCCGAGGGCTCTGAAACTTCTAGGGTGCGTCCGTCAGGTCACTAGGAGCGTCCCCAGTGGGTTTTCTCAGAATCGGATTCGGGGCTCTTTTTTCAGAAAATCGCAATTTTGCGCGGGCATGTTTTCATAGGAAATTTTGCCTGTATTTAGCCCCTCATTAAACTGGCTGTAACTCCACAAAACGTAGCCCGAGGGCTCTGAAACTTTTTGGGTGCGTCCGTCAGGTCACTAGGAGCGTCCCAAGTGGGTTATCTCAGAATCGGGTTCGGGGTCCGATTTTCGGAAAATCGCGATTTTCCGCGGGCATGTTTTCATAGGAAATTAAGCCTGTATTTAGCCTCTCATTAAACTGGCCGTAACTCCACAAAACGTAGCCCGAGGGCTCTGAAACTTCTTGGGTGCGTCCGTCAGGTCACTAGGAGCGTCCCCAGTGGGTTATCTCAGAATCGGGTTCGGGGTCCGATTTTCGGAAAATCGCGATTTTCCGCGGGCATGTTTTCATAGGAAATTAAGCCTGTATTTAGCCTCTCATTAAACTGGCCGTAACTCCACAAAACGTAGCCCGAGGGCTCTGAAACTTCTTGGGTGCGTCCGTCAGGTCACTAGGAGCGTCCCCAGTGGGTTATCTCAGAATCGGGTTCGGGGTCCGATTTTCGGAAAATCGCAATTTTCCGCGGGCATGTTTTCATAGGAAATTAAGCCTGTATTTAGCCTCTCATTAAACTGGCCGTAACTCCACAAAACGTAGCCCGAGGGCTCTGAAACTTCTTGGGTGCGTCCGTCAGGTCACTAGGAGCGTCCCCAGTGGGTTATCTCAGAATCGGGTTCGGGGTCCGATTTTCGGAAAATCGCGATTTTCCGCGGGCATGTTTTCATAGGAAATTAAGCCTGTATTTAGCCTCTCATTAAACTGGCCGTAACTCCACAAAACGTAGCCCGAGGGCTCTGAAACTTCTTGGGTGCGTCCGTCAGGTCACTAGGAGCGTCCCCAGTGGGTTATCTCAGAATCGGGTTCGGGGTCCGATTTTCGGAAAATCGCGATTTTCCGCGGGCATGTTTTCATAGGAAATTAAGCCTGTATTTAGCCTCTCATTAAACTGGCCGTAACTCCACAAAACGTAGCCCGAGGGCTCTGAAACTTCTAGGGTGCGTCCGTCAGGTCACTAGGAGCGTCCCCAGTGGGTTATCTCAGAATCGGGTTCGGGGTCCGATTTTCGGAAAATCGCGATTTTCCGCGGGCATGTTTTCATAGGAAATTAAGCCTGTATTTAGCCTCTCATTGAACTGGCCGTAACTCCACAAAACGTAGCCCGAGGGCTCTGAAACTTCTAGGGTGCGTCCGTCAGGTCACTAGGAGCATTCCCAGTGGGTTATCTCAGAACCGGGTTCGGGGTCCGATTTTTGGAAAATCGCGATTTTCCGCGGGCATGTTTTCATAGGAAATTAAGCCTGTATTTAGCCTCTCATTAAACTGGCCGTAACTCCACAAAACGTAGCCCGAGGGCTCTGAAACTTCTTGGGTGCGTCCGTCAGGTCACTAGGAGCGTCCCAAGTGGGTTATCTCAGAATCGGGTTCGGGGTCCGATTTTCGGAAAATCGCGATTTTCCGCGGGCATGTTTTCATAGGAAATTAAGCCTGTATTTAGCCTCTCATTAAACTGGCCGTAACTCCACAAAACGTAGCCCGAGGGCTCTGAAACTTCTAGGGTGCGTCCGTCAGGTCACTAGGAGCGTCCCCAGTGGGTTTTCTCAGAATCGGGTTCGGGGCTCTTTTTTCGGAAAATCGCGATTTTGCGCGGGCATGTTTTCATAGGAAATTTTGCCTGTATTTAGCCCCTCATTAAACTGGCCATAACTCCACAAAACGTAGCCCGAGGGCTCTGAAACTTCTAGGGTGCGTCCGTCAGGTCACTAGGAGCGTCCCCAGTGTGTTTTCTCAGAATTGGATTCGGGGCTCTTTTTTCGGAAAATCGCGATTTTGCGCGGGCATGTTTTCATAGGAAATTTTGCCTGTATTTAGCCCCTCATAAACTTGCAATAACTCCACAAAACGTAGCCCGAGGGCTCTGAAACTTCTAGGGTGCGTCTGTCAGGTCACTCGGAACGTCCCCAGTGGGTTTTCTCAGAATCGGATTCGGGGCTCTTTTTTCGGAAAATCGCGATTTTGCGCGGGCATGTTTTCATAGGAAATTTTGCCTGTATTTAGCCCCTCATTAAACTGGCTGTAACTCCACAAAACGTAGCCCGAGGTCTCTGAATCTTCTAGGGTGCGTCCGTCAGGTCACTAGGAACGTCCCCAGTGGGTTTTCTCAGAGTCGGGTTCGGGGTACTTTTTTTTTCGGAAAATCGCAATTTTGCGCGGGCATGTTTTCATAAGAAATTTGGCCTGTATTTAGCCCCTCATTAAACTGGCTGTAACTCCACAAAACCTTGCCCGAGGGCTCTGAAACTTCTAGGGTGCGTCCGTCAGGTCACTAGGAGCGTCCCCAGTGGGTTTTCTCAGAATCGGGTTCGGGGCTCTTTTTTCGGAAAATCGCGATTTTGCGCGGGCATGTTTTCATAGGAAATTTTGCCTGTATTTAGCCCCTCATTAAACTGGCTGTAACTCCACAAAACCTCGCCCGAGGGCTCTGAAACTTCTAGGGTGCGTCAGTCAGGTCACTAGGTGCGTCCCCAGTGGGTTTTCTCAGAATCGGGTTCGGGGCTCTTTTTTCGGAAAATTGCGATTTTGCGCGGGCATGTTTTCATAGGAAATTTTGCCTGTATTTAGCCCCTCATTAAACTGGCCGTAACTCCACAAAACGTAGCCCGAGGGCTCTGAAACTTCTAGGGTGCGTCCGTCAGGTCACTAGGAGCGTCCCCAGTGGGTTTTCTCAGAATCGGGTTCGGGGCTCTTTTTTCGGAAAATCGCGATTTTGCGCGGGCATGTTTTCATAGGAAATTTTGCCTGTATTTAGCCCCTCATTAAACTGGCTGTAACTCCACAAAACGTAGCCCGAGGGCTCTGAAACTTCTAGGGTGCGTCCGTCAGGTCACTAGGAGCGTCCCCAGTGGGTTTTCTCAGAATCGGGTTCGGGGCTCTTTTTTCGGAAAATCGCGATTTTGCGAGGGCATGTTTTCATAGGAAATTTTGCCTGTATTTAGCCCCTCATTAAACTGGCTGTAACTCCACAAAACGTAGCCCGAGGGCTCTGAATCTTCTAGGGTGCGTCCGTCAGGTCACTAGGAACGTCCCCAGTGGGTTTTCTCAGAATCAGGTTTGGGGTACCTTTTTCGGAAAATCGCGATTTTGCGAGGGCATGTTTTCATAGGAAATTTTGCCTGTATTTAGCCCCTCATTAAACTGGCTGTAACTCCACAAAACGTAGCCCGAGGGCTCTGAAACTTCTAGGGTGCGTCCGTCAGGTCACTAGGAGCGTCCCCAGTGGGTTTTCTCAGAATTGGATTCGGGGCTCTTTTTTCGGAAAATCACGATTTTGCGAGGGCATGTTTTCATAGGAAATTTTGCCTGTATTTAGCCCCTCATTAAACTGGCTGTAACTCCACAAAACGTAGCCCGAGGGCTCTGAAACTTCTAGGGTGCGTCCTTCAGGTCACTAGGAGCGTCCCCAGTGGGTTTTCTCAGAATCGGATTCGGGGCTCTTTTTTCGGAAAATCGCGATTTTGCGCGGGCATGTTTTCTTAGGAAATTTTGCCTGTATTTAGCCCCTCATTAAACTGGCCGTAACTCCACAAAACGTAGCCCGAGGGCTCTGAAACTTCTAGGGTGCGTCCATCAGGTCACTAGGAGCGTCCCCAGTGGGTTTTCTCAGAATCGGGTTCGAGGTACTTTTTTTCGGAAAATCGCGATTTTGCAAGGGCATGTTTTCATAGGAAATTTTGCCTGTATTTAGCCCCTCATTAAACTGGCTGTAACTCCACAAAACCTGGCCCGAGGGCTCTGAAACTTCTAGGGTGCGTCAGTCATGTCACTAGGAGCGTCCCCAGTGGGTTTTCTCAGAATCGGGTTCGGGGCTCATTTTTCGGAAAATCGCGATTTTGCGCGGGCATGT
Source organism: Halichoeres trimaculatus (assembly GCF_033239565.1). Taxonomy (NCBI): domain Eukaryota; kingdom Metazoa; phylum Chordata; class Actinopteri; order Labriformes; family Labridae; genus Halichoeres; species Halichoeres trimaculatus. The sequence continues at coordinate 8,528,822 of NW_027437188.1, read as the reverse complement.
TTTCATAGGAAATTTTGCCTGTATTTAGCCCCTCATTAAACTGGCTGTAACTCCACAAAACGTAGCCCGAGGGCTCTGAAACTTCTAGGGTGCGTCAGTCAGGTCACTAGGTGCGTCCCCAGTGGGTTTTCTCAGAATCAGGTTTGGGGTACCTTTTTCGGAAAATCGCGATTTTGCGCGGGCATGTTTTCATAGGAAATTTTGCCTGTATTTAGCCCCTCATTAAACTGTCTGTAACTCCACAAAACGTAGCCCGAGGGCTCTGAAACTTCTAGGGTGCGTCCGTCAGGTCACTAGGAGCGTCCCCAGTGGGTTTTCTCAGAATCGGATTCGGGGCTCTTTTTTCGGAAAATCGCAATTTTGCGCGGGCATGTTTTCATAGGAAATTTTGCCTGTATTTAGCCCCTCATTAAACTGGCTGTAACTCCACAAAACGTAGCCCGAGGGCTCTGAAACTTCTAGGGTGCGTCCTTCAGGTCACTAGGAGCGTCCCCAGTGGGTTTTCTCAGAATCGGATTCGGGGCTCTTTTTTCGGAAAATCGCGATTTTGCGCGGGCATGTTTTCATAGGAAATTTTGCCTGTATTTAGCCCCTCATTAAACTGGCCGTAACTCCACAAAACGTAGCCCGAGGGCTCTGAAACTTCTAGGGTGCGTCCGTCAGGTCACTAGGAACGTCCCCAGTGGGTTTTCTCAGAATCAGGTTTGGGGTACCTTTTTCGGAAAATCGCGATTTTGCGCGGGCATGTTTTCATAGGAAATTTTGCCTGTATTTAGCCCCTCATTAAACTGTCTGTAACTCCACAAAACGTAGCCCGAGGGCTCTGAAACTTCTAGGGTGCGTCCGTCAGGTCACTAGGAGCGTCCCCAGTGGGTTTTCTCAGAATCGGATTCGGGGCTCTTTTTTCAGAAAATCGCAATTTTGCGCGGGCATGTTTTCATAGGAAATTTTGCCTGTATTTAGCCCCTCATTAAACTGGCTGTAACTCCACAAAACGTAGCCCGAGGGCTCTGAAACTTCTAGGGTGCGTCCTTCAGGTCACTAGGAGCGTCCCCAGTGGGTTTTCTCAGAATCGGATTCGGGGCTCTTTTTTCGGAAAATCGTGATTTTGCGCGGGCATGTTTTCATAGGAAATTTTGCCTGTATTTAGCCCCTCATTAAACTGGCCGTAACTCCACAAAACGTAGCCCGAGGGCTCTGAAACTTCTAGGGTGCGTCCGTCAGGTCACTAGGAACGTCCCCAGTGGGTTTTCTCAGAATCGGGTTTGGGGCTCTTTTTTCGGAAAATCGCGATTTTGCGAGGGCATGTTTTCATAGGAAATTTTGCCTGTATTTAGCCCCTCATTAAACTGGCCGTAACTCCACAAAACGTAGCCCGAGGGCTCTGAAACTTCTTGGGTGCGTCCGTCAGGTCACTAGGAGCGTCCCCAGTGGGTTATCTCAGAATCGGGTTCGGGGTCCGATTTTCGGAAAATCACGATTTTCCGCGGGCATGTTTTCATAGGAAATTAAGCCTGTATTTAGCCTCTCATTAAACTGGCCGTAACTCCACAAAACGTAGCCCGAGGGCTCTGAAACTTCTTGGGTGCGTCCGTCAGGTCACTAGGAGCGTCCCCAGTGGGTTATCTCAGAATCGGGTTCGGGGTCCGATTTTTGGAAAATCGCGATTTTCCGCGGGCATGTTTTCATAGGAAATTAAGCCTGTATTTAGCCTCTCATTAAACTGGCCGTAACTCCACAAAACGTAGCCCGAGGGCTCTGAAACTTCTTGGGTGCGTCCGTCAGGTCACTAGGAGCGTCCCAAGTGGGTTATCTCAGAATCGGGTTCGGGGTCCGATTTTCGGAAAATCGCGATTTTCCGCGGGCATGTTTTCATAGGAAATTAAGCCTGTATTTAGCCTCTCATTAAACTGGCCGTAACTCCACAAAACGTAGCCCGAGGGCTCTGAAACTTCTAGGGTGCGTCCGTCAGGTCACTAGGAGCATCCCCAGTGGGTTTTCTCAGAATCGGGTTCGGGGTCCGATTTTCGGAAAATCGCGATTTTCCGCGGGCATGTTTTCATAGGAAATTAAGCCTGTATTTAGCCTCTCATTAAACTGGCCGTAACTCCACAAAACGTAGCCCGAGGGCTCTGAAACTTCTAGGGTGCGTCCGTCAGGTCACTAGGAGCATTCCCAGTGGGTTATCTCAGAATCGGGTTCGGGGTCCGATTTTCGGAAAATCGCGATTTTCCGCGGGCATGTTTTCATAGGAAATTAAGCCTGTATTTAGCCTCTCATTAAACTGGCCGTAACTCCACAAAACGTAGCCCGAGGGCTCTGAAACTTCTTGGGTGCGTCCGTCAGGTCACTAGGAGTGTCCCAAGTGGGTTATCTCAGAATCGGGTTCGGGGTCCGATTTTCGGAAAATCGCGATTTTCCGCGGGCATGTTTTCATAGGAAATTAAGCCTGTATTTAGCCTCTCATTAAACTGGCCGTAACTCCACAAAACGTAGCCCGAGGGCTCTGAAACTTCTAGGGTGCGTCCGTCAGGTCACTAGGAGCATCCCCAGTGGGTTTTCTCAGAATCGGGTTCGGGGCTCTTTTTTCGGAAAATCGCGATTTTGCGCGGGCATGTTTTCATAGGAAATTTTGCCTGTATTTAGCCCCTCATTAAACTGGCCATAACTCCACAAAACGTAGCCCGAGGGCTCTGAAACTTCTAGGGTGCGTCCGTCAGGTCACTAGGAGCGTCCCCAGTGTGTTTTCTCAGAATTGGATTCGGGGCTCTTTTTTCGGAAAATCGCGATTTTGCGCGGGCATGTTTTCATAGGAAATTTTGCCTGTATTTAGCCCCTCATAAACTTGCAATAACTCCACAAAACGTAGCCCGAGGGCTCTGAAACTTCTAGGGTGCGTCCGTCAGGTCACTAGGAACGTCCCCAGTGGGTTTTCTCAGAGTCGGGTTCAGGGTACTTTTTTTTTCGGAAAATCGCAATTTTGCGCGGGCATGTTTTCATAAGAAATTTGGCCTGTATTTAGCCCCTCATTAAACTGGCTGTAACTCCACAAAACCTTGCCCGAGGGCTCTGAAACTTCTAGGGTGCGTCCGTCAGGTCACTAGGAGCGTCCCCAGTGGGTTTTCTCAGAATCGGGTTCGGGGCTCTTTTTTCGGAAAATCGCGATTTTGCGCGGGCATGTTTTCATAGGAAATTTTGCCTGTATTTAGCCCCTCATTAAACTGGCTGTAACTCCACAAAACCTCGCCCGAGGGCTCTGAAACTTCTAGGGTGCGTCCGTCAGGTCACTAGGAGCGTCCCCAGTGGGTTTTCTCAGAATCGGATTCGGGGCTCTTTTTTCAGAAAATCGCAATTTTGCGCGGGCATGTTTTCATAGGAAATTTTGCCTGTATTTAGCCCCTCATTAAACTGGCCGTAACTCCACAAAACGTAGCCCGAGGGCTCTGAAACTTCTAGGGTGCGTCCGTCAGGTCACTAGGAGCGTCCCCAGTGGGTTTTCTCAGAATCGGGTTCGGGGCTCTTTTTTCGGAAAATCGCGATTTTGCGCGGGCATGTTTTCATAGGAAATTTTGCCTGTATTTAGCCCCTCATTAAACTGGCTGTAACTCCACAAAACGTAGCCCGAGGGCTCTGAAACTTCTAGGGTGCGTCCGTCAGGTCACTAGGAGCGTCCCCAGTGGGTTTTCTCAGAATCGGGTTCGGGGCTCTTTTTTCGGAAAATCGCGATTTTGCGAGGGCATGTTTTCATAGGAAATTTTGCCTGTATTTAGCCCCTCATTAAACTGGCTGTAACTCCACAAAACGTAGCCCGAGGGCTCTGAATCTTCTAGGGTGCGTCCGTCAGGTCACTAGGAACGTCCCCAGTGGGTTTTCTCAGAATCAGGTTTGGGGTACCTTTTTCGGAAAATCGCGATTTTGCGCGGGCATGTTTTCATAGGAAATTTTGCCTGTATTTAGCCCCTCATTAAACTGTCTGTAACTCCACAAAACGTAGCCCGAGGGCTCTGAAACTTCTAGGGTGCGTCCGTCAGGTCACTAGGAGCGTCCCCAGTGGGTTTTCTCAGAATCGGATTCGGGGCTCTTTTTTCGGAAAATCACGATTTTGCGAGGGCATGTTTTCATAGGAAATTTTGCCTGTATTTAGCCCCTCATTAAACTGGCTGTAACTCCACAAAACGTAGCCCGAGGGCTCTGAAACTTCTAGGGTGCGTCCTTCAGGTCACTAGGAGCGTCCCCAGTGGGTTTTCTCAGAATCGGATTCGGGGCTCTTTTTTCGGAAAATCGCGATTTTGCGCGGGCATGTTTTCTTAGGAAATTTTGCCTGTATTTAGCCCCTCATTAAACTGGCCGTAACTCCACAAAACGTAGCCAGAGGGCTCTGAAACTTCTAGGGTGCGTCCATCAGGTCACTAGGAGCGTCCCCAGTGGGTTTTCTCAGAATCGGGTTCGAGGTACTTTTTTTCGGAAAATCGCGATTTTGCGAGGGCATGTTTTCATAGGAAATTTTGCCTGTATTTAGCCCCTCATTAAACTGGCTGTAACTCCACAAAACCTGGCCCGAGGGCTCTGAAACTTCTAGGGTGCGTCAGTCAGGTCACTAGGAGCGTCCCCAGTGGGTTTTCTCAGAATCGGGTTCGGGGCTCATTTTTCGGAAAATCGCGATTTTGCGCGGGCATGTTTTCATAGGAAATTTTGCCTGTATTTAGCCCCTCATTAAACTGGCTGTAACTCCACAAAACGTAGCCCGAGGGCTCTGAAACTTCTAGGGTGCGTCAGTCAGGTCACTAGGTGCGTCCCCAGTGGGTTTTCTCAGAATCAGGTTTGGGGTACCTTTTTCGGAAAATCGCGATTTTGCGCGGGCATGTTTTCATAGGAAATTTTGCCTGTATTTAGCCCCTCATTAAACTGTCTGTAACTCCACAAAACGTAGCCCGAGGGCTCTGAAACTTCTAGGGTGCGTCCGTCAGGTCACTAGGAGCGTCCCCAGTGGGTTTTCTCAGAATCGGATTCGGGGCTCTTTTTTCGGAAAATCGCAATTTTGCGCGGGCATGTTTTCATAGGAAATTTTGCCTGTATTTAGCCCCTCATTAAACTGGCTGTAACTCCACAAAACGTAGCCCGAGGGCTCTGAAACTTCTAGGGTGCGTCCTTCAGGTCACTAGGAGCGTCCCCAGTGGGTTTTCTCAGAATCGGATTCGGGGCTCTTTTTTCGGAAAATCGCGATTTTGCGCGGGCATGTTTTCATAGGAAATTTTGCCTGTATTTAGCCCCTCATTAAACTGGCCGTAACTCCACAAAACGTAGCCCGAGGGCTCTGAAACTTCTAGGGTGCGTCCGTCAGGTCACTAGGAACGTCCCCAGTGGGTTTTCTCAGAATCAGGTTTGGGGTACCTTTTTCGGAAAATCGCGATTTTGCGCGGGCATGTTTTCATAGGAAATTTTGCCTGTATTTAGCCCCTCATTAAACTGTCTGTAACTCCACAAAACGTAGCCCGAGGGCTCTGAAACTTCTAGGGTGCGTCCGTCAGGTCACTAGGAGCGTCCCCAGTGGGTTTTCTCAGAATCGGATTCGGGGCTCTTTTTTCAGAAAATCGCAATTTTGCGCGGGCATGTTTTCATAGGAAATTTTGCCTGTATTTAGCCCCTCATTAAACTGGCTGTAACTCCACAAAACGTAGCCCGAGGGCTCTGAAACTTCTAGGGTGCGTCCTTCAGGTCACTAGGAGCGTCCCCAGTGGGTTTTCTCAGAATCGGATTCGGGGCTCTTTTTTCGGAAAATCGTGATTTTGCGCGGGCATGTTTTCATAGGAAATTTTGCCTGTATTTAGCCCCTCATTAAACTGGCCGTAACTCCACAAAACGTAGCCCGAGGGCTCTGAAACTTCTAGGGTGCGTCCGTCAGGTCACTAGGAACGTCCCCAGTGGGTTTTCTCAGAATCGGGTTTGGGGCTCTTTTTTCGGAAAATCGCGATTTTGCGAGGGCATGTTTTCATAGGAAATTTTGCCTGTATTTAGCCCCTCATTAAACTGGCCGTAACTCCACAAAACGTAGCCCGAGGGCTCTGAAACTTCTTGGGTGCGTCCGTCAGGTCACTAGGAGCGTCCCCAGTGGGTTATCTCAGAATCGGGTTCGGGGTCCGATTTTCGGAAAATCGCGATTTTCCGCGGGCATGTTTTCATAGGAAATTAAGCCTGTATTTAGCCTCTCATTAAACTGGCCGTAACTCCACAAAACGTAGCCCGAGGGCTCTGAAACTTCTTGGGTGCGTCCGTCAGGTCACTAGGAGCGTCCCCAGTGGGTTATCTCAGAATCGGGTTCGGGGTCCGATTTTTGGAAAATCGCGATTTTCTGCGGGCATGTTTTCATAGGAAATTAAGCCTGTATTTAGCCTCTCATTAAACTGGCCGTAACTCCACAAAACGTAGCCCGAGGGCTCTGAAACTTCTTGGGTGCGTCCGTCAGGTCACTAGGAGCGTCCCAAGTGGGTTATCTCAGAATCGGGTTCGGGGTCCGATTTTCGGAAAATCGCGATTTTCCGCGGGCATGTTTTCATAGGAAATTAAGCCTGTATTTAGCCTCTCATTAAACTGGCCGTAACTCCACAAAACGTAGCCCGAGGGCTCTGAAACTTCTAGGGTGCGTCCGTCAGGTCACTAGGAGCATCCCCAGTGGGTTTTCTCAGAATCGGGTTCGGGGTCCGATTTTCGGAAACTCGCGATTTTCCGCGGGCATGTTTTCATAGGAAATTAAGCCTGTATTTAGCCTCTCATTAAACTGGCCGTAACTCCACAAAACGTAGCCCGAGGGCTCTGAAACTTCTTGGGTGCGTCAGTCAGGTCACTAGGTGCGTCCCCAGTGGGTTTTCTCAGAATCAGGTTTGGGGTACCTTTTTCGGAAAATCGCGATTTTGCGCGGGCATGTTTTCATAGGAAATTTTGCCTGTATTTAGCCCCTCATTAAACTGTCTGTAACTCCACAAAACGTAGCCCGAGGGCTCTGAAACTTCTAGGGTGCGTCCGTCAGGTCACTAGGAGCGTCCCCAGTGGGTTTTCTCAGAATCGGATTCGGGGCTCTTTTTTCGGAAAATCGCAATTTTGCGCGGGCATGTTTTCATAGGAAATTTTGCCTGTATTTAGCCCCTCATTAAACTGGCTGTAACTCCACAAAACGTAGCCCGAGGGCTCTGAAACTTCTAGGGTGCGTCCTTCAGGTCACTAGGAGCGTCCCCAGTGGGTTTTCTCAGAATCGGATTCGGGGCTCTTTTTTCGGAAAATCGCGATTTTGCGCGGGCATGTTTTCATAGGAAATTTTGCCTGTATTTAGCCCCTCATTAAACTGGCCGTAACTCCACAAAACGTAGCCCGAGGGCTCTGAAACTTCTAGGGTGCGTCCGTCAGGTCACTAGGAACGTCCCCAGTGGGTTTTCTCAGAATCAGGTTTGGGGTACCTTTTTCGGAAAATCGCGATTTTGCGCGGGCATGTTTTCATAGGAAATTTTGCCTGTATTTAGCCCCTCATTAAACTGTCTGTAACTCCACAAAACGTAGCCCGAGGGCTCTGAAACTTCTAGGGTGCGTCCGTCAGGTCACTAGGAGCGTCCCCAGTGGGTTTTCTCAGAATCGGATTCGGGGCTCTTTTTTCGGAAAATCGTGATTTTGCGCGGGCATGTTTTCATAGGAAATTTTGCCTGTATTTAGCCCCTCATTAAACTGGCCGTAACTCCACAAAACGTAGCCCGAGGGCTCTGAAACTTCTAGGGTGCGTCCGTCAGGTCACTAGGAACGTCCCCAGTGGGTTTTCTCAGAATCGGGTTTGGGGCTCTTTTTTCGGAAAATCGCGATTTTGCGAGGGCATGTTTTCATAGGAAATTTTGCCTGTATTTAGCCCCTCATTAAACTGGCCGTAACTCCACAAAACGTAGCCCGAGGGCTCTGAAACTTCTTGGGTGCGTCCGTCAGGTCACTAGGAGCGTCCCCAGTGGGTTATCTCAGAATCGGGTTCGGGGTCCGATTTTCGGAAAATCGCGATTTTCCGCGGGCATGTTTTCATAGGAAATTAAGCCTGTATTTAGCCTCTCATTAAACTGGCCGTAACTCCACAAAACGTAGCCCGAGGGCTCTGAAACTTCTTGGGTGCGTCCGTCAGGTCACTAGGAGCGTCCCCAGTGGGTTATCTCAGAATCGGGTTCGGGGTCCGATTTCTGGAAAATCGCGATTTTCTGCGGGCATGTTTTCATAGGAAATTAAGCCTGTATTTAGCCTCTCATTAAACTGGCCGTAACTCCACAAAACGTAGCCCGAGGGCTCTGAAACTTCTTGGGTGCGTCCGTCAGGTCACTAGGAGCGTCCCAAGTGGGTTATCTCAGAATCGGGTTCGGGGTCCGATTTTCGGAAAATCGCGATTTTCCGCGGGCATGTTTTCATAGGAAATTAAGCCTGTATTTAGCCTCTCATTAAACTGGCCGAAACTCCACAAAACGTAGCCCGAGGGCTCTGAAACTTCTAGGGTGCGTCCGTCAGGTCACTAGGAGCATCCCCAGTGGGTTTTCTCAGAATCGGGTTCGGGGTCCGATTTTCGGAAACTCGCGATTTTCCGCGGGCATGTTTTCATAGGAAATTAAGCCTGTATTTAGCCTCTCATTAAACTGGCCGTAACTCCACAAAACGTAGCCCGAGGGCTCTGAAACTTCTTGGGTGCGTCCGTCAGGTCACTAGGAGCGTCCCCAGTGGGTTATCTCAGAATCGGGTTCGGGGTCCGATTTTCGGAAAATCGCGATTTTCCGCGGGCATGTTTTCATAGGAAATTAAGCCTGTATTTAGCCTCTCATTAAACTGGCCGTAACTCCACAAAACGTAGCCCGAGGGCTCTGAAACTTCTAGGGTGCGTCCGTCAGGTCACTAGGAGCATTCCCAGTGGGTTATCTCAGAACCGGGTTCGGGGTCCGATTTTTGGAAAATCGCGATTTTCCGCGGGCATGTTTTCATAGGAAATTAAGCCTGTATTTAGCCCCTCATTAAACTGGCCATAACTCCACAAAACGTAGCCCGAGGGCTCTGAAACTTCTAGGGTGCGTCCGTCAGGTCACTAGGAACGTCCCCAGTGGGTTTTCTCAGAATCGGGTTCGGGGCTCTTTTTTGGAAAAATCGCGATTTTGCGCGGGCATGTTTTCAAAGGAAATTTTGCCTGTATTTAGCCCCTCATTAAACTTGCAATAACTCCACAAAACGTAGCCCGAGGGCTCTGAAACTTCTAGGGTGCGTCCGTCAGGTCACTAGGAACGTCCCCAGTGGGTTTTCTCAGAATCGGGTTCGGGGTACTTTTTTCGGAAAATCGCGATTTTACGGGGGCATGTTTTCATAGGAAATTTGGCCTGTATTTAGCCCCTCATTAAACTGGCCGTAACTCCACAAAACGTAGCCCGAGGGCTCTGAAACTTCTAGGGTGCGTCCGTCAGGTCACTAGGAGCGTCCCCAGTGGGTTTTCTCAGAATCGGGTTCGGGGCTCTTTTTTCGGAAAATCGCAATTTTGCGCGGGCATGTTTTCATAGGAAATTTTGCCTGTATTTAGCCCCTCATTAAACTGGCCGTAACTCCACAAAACGTAGCCCGAGGGCTCTGAAACTTCTAGGGTGCGTCCGTCAGGTCACAAGGAGCGTCCCCAGTGGGTTTTCTCAGAATCGGGTTCGGGGCTCTTTTTTCGGAAAATCGCGATTTTGCGCGGGCATGTTTTCATAGGAAATTTTGCCTGAATTTAGCCCCTCATTAAACTGGCCGTAACTCCACAAAACGTAGCCCGAGGGCTCTGAAACTTCTAGGGTGCGTCCGTCAGGTCACTAGGAGCATCCCCAGTGGGTTTTCTCAGAATCGGGTTCAGGGTACTTTTTTTCGGAAAATCGCGATTTTGCGCGGGCATGTTTTCATAGGAAATTTTGCCTGTATTTAGCCCCTCATTAAACTGGCTGTAACTCCACAAAACCTGGCCCGAGGGCTCTGAAACTTCCAGGGTGCGTCAGTCAGGTCACTAGGAGCGTCCCCAGTGGGTTTTCTCAGAATCGGGTTCGGGGCTCTTTTTTCGGAAAATCGCGATTTTGCGCGGGCATGTTTTCATAGGAAATTTTGCCTGTATTTAGCCCCTCATTAAACTGACTGTAACTCCACAAAACGTAGCCCGAGGGCTCTGAAACTTCTAGGGTGCGTCCGTCAGGTCACTAGGAGCGTCCCCAGTGGGTTTTCTCAGAATCGGGTTCGGGGCTCTTTTTTCGGAAAATCGCAATTTTGCGCGGGCATGTTTTCATAGGAAATTTTGCCTGTATTTAGCCCCTCATTAAACTGGCCATAACTCCACAAAACGTAGCCCGAGGGCTCTGAAACTTCTAGGGTGCGTCCGTCAGGTCACTAGGAACGTCCCCAGTGGGTTTTCTCAGAATCGGGTTCGGGGCTCTTTTTTGGAAAAATCGCGATTTTGCGCGGGCATGTTTTCAAAGGAAATTTTGCCTGTATTTAGCCCCTCATTAAACTTGCAATAACTCCACAAAACGTAGCCCGAGGGCTCTGAAACTTCTAGGGTGCGTCCGTCAGGTCACTAGGAACGTCCCCAGTGGGTTTTCTCAGAATCGGGTTCGGGGTACTTTTTTCGGAAAATCGCGATTTTACGGGGGCATGTTTTCATAGGAAATTTGGCCTGTATTTAGCCCCCCATTAAACTGGCCGTAACTCCACAAAACGTAGCCCGAGGGCTCTGAAACTTCTAGGGTGCGTCCGTCAGGTCACTAGGAGCGTCCCCAGTGGGTTTTCTCAGAATCGGGTTCGGGGCTCTTTTTTCGGAAAATCGCAATTTTGCGCGGGCATGTTTTCATAGGAAATTTTGCCTGTATTTAGCCCCTCATTAAACTGGCCGTAACTCCACAAAACGTAGCCCGAGGGCTCTGAAACTTCTAGGGTGCGTCCGTCAGGTCACAAGGAGCGTCCCCAGTGGGTTTTCTCAGAATCGGGTTCGGGGCTCTTTTTTCGGAAAATCGCGATTTTGCGCGGGCATGTTTTCATAGGAAATTTTGCCTGTATTTAGCCCCTCATTAAACTGGCCGTAACTCCACAAAACGTAGCCCGAGGGCTCTGAAACTTCTAGGGTGCGTCCGTCAGGTCACTAGGAGCATCCCCAGTGGGTTTTCTCAGAATCGGGTTCAGGGTACTTTTTTTCGGAAAATCGCGATTTTGTGCGGGCATGTTTTCATAGGAAATTTTGCCTGTATTTAGCCCCTCATTAAACTGGCTGTAACTCCACAAAACCTGGCCCGAGGGCTCTGAAACTTCCAGGGTGCGTCAGTCAGGTCACTAGGAGCGTCCCCAGTGGGTTTTCTCAGAATCGGGTTCGGGGCTCTTTTTTCGGAAAATCGCGATTTTGCGCGGGCATGTTTTCATAGGAAATTTTGCCTGTATTTAGCCCCTCATTAAACTGACTGTAACTCCACAAAACGTAGCCCGAGGGCTCTGAAACTTCTAGGGTGCGTCCGTCAGGTCACTAGGAGCGTCCCCAGTGGGTTTTCTCAGAATCGGGTTCGGGGTACTTTTTTTCGGAAAATCGCAATTTTGCGCGGGCATGTTTTCATAGGAAATTTTGCCTGAATTTAGCCCCTCATTAAACTTGCCATAACTCCACAAAACATAGCCAGAGGGCTCTGAAACTTCTAGGGTGCATCCGTCAGGTCACTAGGAACGTCCCCAGTGGGTTTTCTCAGAATCGGGTTCGGGGCTCTTTTTTCGGAAAATCGCGATTTTGCGCGGGCATGTTTTCATAGGAAATTTTGCCTGTATTTAGCCCCTCATTAAACTGGCTGTAACTCCACAAAACGTAGCCCGAGGGCTCTGAAACTTCTAGGGTGCGTCCGTCAGGTCACTAGGAGCGTCCCCAGTGGGTTTTCTCAGAATCGGGTTCGGGGCTCTTTTTTCGGAAAATCGCAATTTTGCGCGGGCATGTTTTCATAGGAAATTTTGCCTGTATTTAGCCCCTCATTAAACTGGCTGTAACTCCACAAAACCTGGCCCGAGGGCTCTGAAACTTCCAGGGTGCGTCAGTCAGGTCACTAGGAGCGTCCCCAGTGGGTTTTCTCAGAATCGGGTTCGGGGCTCTTTTTTCGGAAAATCGCGATTTTGCGCGGGCATGTTTTCATAGGAAATTTTGCCTGTATTTAGCCCCTCATTAAACTGACTGTAACTCCACAAAACGTAGCCCGAGGGCTCTGAAACTTCTAGGGTGCGTCCGTCAGGTCACTAGGAGCGTCCCCAGTGGGTTTTCTCAGAATCGGGTTCGGGGTACTTTTTTTCGGAAAATCGCAATTTTGCGCGGGCATGTTTTCATAGGAAATTTTGCCTGAATTTAGCCCCTCATTAAACTTGCCATAACTCCACAAAACATAGCCAGAGGGCTCTGAAACTTCTAGGGTGCATCCGTCAGGTCACTAGGAACGTCCCCAGTGGGTTTTCTCAGAATCGGGTTCGGGGCTCTTTTTTCGGAAAATCGCGATTTTGCGCGGGCATGTTTTCATAGGAAATTTTGCCTGTATTTAGCCCCTCATTAAACTGGCTGTAACTCCACAAAACGTAGCCCGAGGGCTCTGAAACTTCTAGGGTGCGTCCGTCAGGTCACTAGGAGCGTCCCCAGTGGGTTTTCTCAGAATCGGGTTCGGGGCTCTTTTTTCGGAAAATCGCAATTTTGCGCGGGCATGTTTTCATAGGAAATTTTGCCTGTATTTAGCCCCTCATTAAACTGGCTGTAACTCCACAAAACCTGGCCCGAGGGCTCTGAAACTTCTAGGGTGCGTCCTTCAGGTCACTAGGAGCGTCCCCAGTGGGTTTTCTCAGAATCGGGTTCGGGGCTCATTTTTCGGAAAATCGCGATTTTGCGCGGGCATGTTTTCATAGGAAATTTTGCCTGTATTTAGCCCCTCATTAAACTGGCTGTAACTCCACAAAACGTAGCCCGAGGGCTCTGAAACTTCTAGGGTGCGTCTGTCAGGTCACTAGGAGCGTCCCCAGTGGGTTTTCTCAGAATCGGGTTCGGGGCCCTTTTTTTCGGAAAATTGCGATTTTGCGCGGGCATGTTTTCATAGGAAATTTTGCCTGTATTTAGCCCCTCATTAAACTGGCCGTAACTCCACAAAACGTAGCCAGAGGGCTCTGAAACTTCTAGGGTGCGTCCTTCAGGTCACTAGGAGCGTCCCCAGTGGGTTTTCTCAGAATCGGGTTCGGGGCTCATTTTTCGGAAAATCGCGATTTTGCGCGGGCATGTTTTCATAGGAAATTTTGCCTGTATTTAGCCCCTCATTAAACTGGCTGTAACTCCACAAAACGTAGCCCGAGGGCTCTGAAACTTCTAGGGTGCGTCCGTCAGGTCACTAGGAGCGTCCCCAGTGGGTTTTCTCAGAATCGGGCTCGGGGCCCTTTTTTTCGGAAAATTGCGATTTTGCGCGGGCATGTTTTCATAGGAAATTTTGCCTGTATTTAGCCCCTCATTAAACTGGCTGTAACTCCACAAAACGTAGCCCGAGGGCTCTGAAACTTCTAGGGTGCGTCCGTCAGGTCACTAGGAACGTCCCCAGTGGGTTTTCTCAGAATCGGGTTCGGGGAACTTTTTTTCGGAAAATCGCAATTTTGCGCGGGCATGTTTTCATAGGAAATTTTGCCTGAATTTAGCCCCTCATTAAACTTGCCGTAACTCCACAAAACGTAGCCCGAGGGCTCTGAAACTTCTAGGGTGCATCCGTCAGGTCACTAGGAACGTCCCCAGTGGGTTTTCTCAGAATCGGGTTCGGGGCTCTTTTTTCGGAAAATCGCGATTTTGCGCGGGCATGTTTTCATAGGAAATTTTGCCTGTATTTAGCCCCTCATTAAACTGGCTGTAACTCCACAAAACGTAGCCCGAGGGCTCTGAAACTTCTAGGGTGCGTCCGTCAGGTCACTAGGAGCGTCCCAAGTGGGTTTTCTCAGAATCGGATTCGGGGCTCTTTTTTCGGAAAATCGCAATTTTGCGCGGGCATGTTTTCATAGGAAATTTTGCCTGTATTTAGCCCCTCATTAAACTGGCTGTAACTCCACAAAACGTAGCCCGAGGGCTCTGAAACTTCTAGGGTGCGTCCGTCAGGTCACTAGGAGCGTCCCAAGTGGGTTTTCTCAGAATCGGATTCGGGGCTCTTTTTTCGGAAAATCGCAATTTTGCGCGGGCATGTTTTCATAGGAAATTTTGCCTGTATTTAGCCCCTCATTAAACTGGCTGTAACTCCACAAAACGTAGCCCGAGGGCTCTGAAACTTCTAGGGTGCGTCCTTCAGGTCACTAGGAGCGTCCCCAGTGGGTTTTCTCAGAATCGGATTCGGGGCTCTTTTTTCGGAAAATCGCGATTTTGCGCGGGCATGTTTTCATAGGAAATTTTGCCTGTATTTAGCCCCTCATTAAACTGGCCGTAACTCCACAAAACGTAGCCCGAGGGCTCTGAAACTTCTAGGGTGCGTCCGTCAGGTCACTAGGAACGTCCCCAGTGGGTTTTCTCAGAATCGGGTTTGGGGCTCTTTTTTCGGAAAATCGCGATTTTGCGAGGGCATGTTTTCATAGGAAATTTTGCCTGTATTTAGCCCCTCATTAAACTGGCTGTAACTCCACAAAACCTGGCCCGAGGGCTCTGAAACTTCTAGGGTGCGTCAGTCAGGTCACTAGGAGCGTCCCCAGTGGGTTTTCTCAGAATCGGGTTCGGGGCTCATTTTTCGGAAAATCGCGATTTTGCGCGGGCATGTTTTCATAGGAAATTTTGCCTGTATTTAGCCCCTCATTAAACTGGCTGTAACTCCACAAAACGTAGCCCGAGGGCTCTGAAACTTCTAGGGTGCGTCCGTCAGGTCACTAGGAGCGTCCCCAGTGGGTTTTCTCAGAATCGGGTTCGGGGCCCTTTTTTTCGGAAAAATTGCGATTTTGCGCGGGCATGTTTTCATAGGAAATTTTGCCTGTATTTAGCCCCTCATTAAACTGGCTGTAACTCCACAAAACGTAGCCCGAGGGCTCTGAAACTTCTAGGGTGCGTCCGTCAGGTCACTAGGAACGTCCCCAGTGGGTTTTCTCAGAATCGGGTTCGGGGCTCTTTTTTCGGAAAATCGCGATTTTGCGCGGGCATGTTTTCATAGGAAATTTTGCCTGTATTTAGCCCCTCATTAAACTGGCTGTAACTCCACAAAAAGTAGCCCGAGGGCTCTGAAACTTCTAGGGTGCGTCCGTCAGGTCACTAGGAGCGTCCCCAGTGGGTTTTCTCAGAATCAGGTTTGGGGTACCTTTTTCGGAAAATCGCGATTTTGCGCGGGCATGTTTTCATAGGAAATTTTGCCTGTATTTAGCCCCTCATTAAACTGGCCGTAACTCCACAAAACGTAGCCCGAGGGCTCTGAAACTTCTAGGGTGCGTCCGTCAGGTCACTAGGAGCGTCCCCAGTGGGTTTTCTCAGAATCGGGTTCGGGGTACTTTTTTTCGGAAAATCGCAATTTTGCGCGGGCATGTTTTCATAGGAAATTTTGCCTGTATTTAGCCCCTCATTAAACTGGCCGTAACTCCACAAAACGTAGCCCGAGGGCTCTGAAACTTCTAGGGTGCGTCCGTCAGGTCACTAGGAGCGTCCCCAGTGGGTTTTCTCAGAACCGGATTCGGGGCTATTTTTTCGCAAAATCGCGATTTTGCGCGGGCATGTTTTCATAGGAAATTTTGCCTGTATTTAGCCCCTCATTAAACTGGCTGTAACTCCACAAAACGTAGCCCGAGGGCTCTGAAACTTCTAGGGTGCGTCCTTCAGGTCACTAGGAGCGTCCCCAGTGGGTTTTCTCAGAATCGGGTTTGGGGCTCTTTTTTCGGAAAATCGCGATTTTGCGAGGGCATGTTTTCATAGGAAATTTTGCCTGTATTTAGCCCCTCATTAAACTGGCTGTAACTCCACAAAACCTGGCCCGAGGGCTCTGAAACTTCTAGGGTGCGTCAGTCAGGTCACTAGGAGCGTCCCCAGTGTGTTTTCTCAGAATCGGGTTCGGGGCTCATTTTTCGGAAAATCGCAATTTTGCGCGGGCATGTTTTCATAGGAAATTTTGCCTGTATTTAGCCCCTCATTAAACTGGCTGTAACTCCACAAAACGTAGCCCGAGGGCTCTGAAACTTCTAGGGTGCGTCCGTCAGGTCATTAGGAACGTCCCCAGTGGGTTTTCTCAGAATCGGGTTGGGGGAACTTTTTTTCGGAAAATCGCAATTTTGCGCGGGCATGTTTTCATAGGAAATTTTGCCTGAATTTAGCCCCTCATTAAACTGGCCATAACTCCACAAAACGTAGCCCGAGGGCTCTGAAACTTCTAGGGTGCGTCCGTCAGGTCACTAGGAACGTCCCCAGTGGGTTTTCTCAGAATCGGGTTCGGGGCAGGTCACTAGGAGCGTCCCCAGTGGGTTTTCTCAGAATCGGGTTCGGGGTACTTTTTTTCGGAAAATCGCGATTTTGCGCGGGCATGTTTTCATAGGAAATTTTGCCTGAATTTAGCCCCTCATTAAACTTGCCATAACTCCACAAAACGTAGCCCGAGGGCTCTGAAACTTCTAGGGTGCGTCTGTCAGGTCACTAGGAGCGTCCCCAGTGGGTTTTCTCAGAATCGGGTTCGGGGCTCTTTTTTCGGAAAATCGCGATTTTGCGCGGGCATGTTTTCATAGGAAATTTTGCCTGTATTTAGCCCCTCATTAAACTGGCCGTAACTCCACAAAACGTAGCCCGAGGGCTCTGAAACTTCTAGGGTGCGTCCGTCAGGTCACTAGGAGCGTCCCCAGTGGGTTTTCTCAGAATCAGGTTCGGGGCTCTTTTTTCGGAAAATTGCGATTTTGCGCGGGCATGTTTTCATAGGAAATTTTGCCTGTATTTAGCCCCTCATTAAACTGGCTGTAACTCCACAAAACGTAGCCCGAGGGCTCTGAAACTTCTAGGGTGCATCCGTCAGGTCACTAGGAGCGTCCCCAGTGGGTTTTCTCAGAATCGGGTTCGGGGCTCTTTTTTCGGAAAATTGCGATTTTGCGCGGGCATGTTTTCATAGGAAATTTTGCCTGTATTTAGCCCCTCATTAAACTGGCTGTAACTCCACAAAACGTAGCCCGAGGGCTCTGAAACTTCTAGGGTGCGTCCTTCAGGTCACTAGGAGCGTCCCCAGTGGGTTTTCTCAGAATCGGATTCGGGGCTCTTTTTTCGGAAAATCGCGATTTTGCGCGGGCATGTTTTCTTAGGAAATTTTGCCTGTATTTAGCCCCTCATTAAACTGGCTGTAACTCCACAAAACGTAGCCCGAGGGCTCTGAAACTTCTAGGGTGCGTCCGTCAGGTCACTAGGAACGTCCCCAGTGGGTTTTCTCAGAATCAGGTTTGGGGTACCTTTTTCGGAAAATCGCGATTTTGCGAGGGCATGTTTTCATAGGAAATTTTGCCTGTATTTAGCCCCTCATTAAACTGGCTGTAACTCCACAAAACGTAGCCCGAGGGCTCTGAAACTTCTAGGGTGCGTCCGTCAGGTCACTAGGAGCGTCCCCAGTGGGTTTTCTCAGAATCGGATTCGGGGCTCTTTTTTCGGAAAATCACGATTTTGCGAGGGCATGTTTTCATAGGAAATTTTGCCTGTATTTAGCCCCTCATTAAACTGGCTGTAACTCCACAAAACGTAGCCCGAGGGCTCTGAAACTTCTAGGGTGCGTCCTTCAGGTCACTAGGAGCGTCCCCAGTGGGTTTTCTCAGAATCGGATTCGGGGCTCTTTTTTCGGAAAATCGCGATTTTGCGCGGGCATGTTTTCTTAGGAAATTTTGCCTGTATTTAGCCCCTCATTAAACTGGCCGTAACTCCACAAAACGTAGCCCGAGGGCTCTGAAACTTCTAGGGTGCGTCCATCAGGTCACTAGGAGCGTCCCCAGTGGGTTTTCTCAGAATCGGGTTCGGGGTACTTTTTTTCGGAAAATCGCGATTTTGCGAGGGCATGTTTTCATAGGAAATTTTGCCTGTATTTAGCCCCTCATTAAACTGGCTGTAACTCCACAAAACCTGGCCCGAGGGCTCTGAAACTTCTAGGGTGCGTCAGTCAGGTCACTAGGAGCGTCCCCAGTGGGTTTTCTCAGAATCGGGTTCGGGGCTCTTTTTTCGGAAAATCGCGATTTTGCGCGGGCATGTTTTCTTAGGAAATTTTGCCTGTATTTAGCCCCTCATTAAACTGGCCGTAACTCCACAAAACGTAGCCCGAGGGCTCTGAAACTTCTAGGGTGCGTCCATCAGGTCACTAGGAGCGTCCCCAGTGGGTTTTCTCAGAATCGGGTTCGGGGTACTTTTTTTCGGAAAATCGCGATTTTGCGAGGGCATGTTTTCATAGGAAATTTTGCCTGTATTTAGCCCCTCATTAAACTGGCTGTAACTCCACAAAACCTGGCCCGAGGGCTCTGAAACTTCTAGGGTGCGTCAGTCAGGTCACTAGGAGCGTCCCCAGTGGGTTTTCTCAGAATCGGGTTCGGGGCTCATTTTTCGGAAAATCGCGATTTTGCGCGGGCATGTTTTCATAGGAAATTTTGCCTGTATTTAGCCCCTCATTAAACTGGCTGTAACTCCACAAAACGTAGCCCGAGGGCTCTGAAACTTCTAGGGTGCGTCAGTCAGGTCACTAGGTGCGTCCCCAGTGGGTTTTCTCAGAATCGGGTTCGGGGCTCTTTTTTCGGAAAATTGCGATTTTGCGCGGGCATGTTTTCATAGGAAATTTTGCCTGTATTTAGCCCCTCATTAAACTGGCCGTAACTCCACAAAACGTAGCCCGAGGGCTCTGAAACTTCTAGGGTGCGTCCGTCAGGTCACTAGGAACGTCCCCAGTGGGTTTTCTCAGAATCAGGTTTGGGGTACCTTTTTCGGAAAATCGCGATTTTGCGCGGGCATGTTTTCATAGGAAATTTTGCCTGTATTTAGCCCCTCATTAAACTGGCCGTAACTCCACAAAACGTAGCCCGAGGGCTCTGAAACTTCTAGGGTGCGTCCGTCAGGTCACTAGGAGCGTCCCCAGTGGGTTTTCTCAGAATCGGGTTCGGGGTACTTTTTTTCGGAAAATCGCAATTTTGCGCGGGCATGTTTTCATAGGAAATTTTGCCTGTATTTAGCCCCTCATTAAACTGGCCGTAACTCCACAAAACGTAGCCCGAGGGCTCTGAAACTTCTAGGGTGCGTCCGTCAGGTCACTAGGAACGTCCCCAGTGGGTTTTCTCAGAATCAGGTTCGGGGAACTTTTTTCGGAAAATCGCAATTTTGCGCGGGCATGTTTTCATAGGAAATTTTGCCTGAATTTAGCCCCTCATTAAACTTGCCATAACTCCACAAAACGTAGCCTGAGGGCTCTGAAACTTCTAGGGTGCGTCCGTCAGGTCACTAGGAACGTCCCCAGTGGGTTTTCTCAGAATCGGGTTCGGGGCTCATTTTTCAGAAAAATCGCGATTTTGCGCGGGCATGTTTTCAAAGGAAATTTTGCCTGTATTTAGCCCCTCATTAAACTTGCAATAACTCCACAAAACGTAGCCCGAGGGCTCTGAAACTTCTAGGGTGCGTCTGTCAGGTCACTAGGAGCGTCCCCAGTGGGTTTTTTCAGAAACGGGTTCGGGGTACTTTTTTTCGGAAAATCGCAATTTTGCGCGGGCATGTTTTCATAGGAAATTTTGCCTGAATTTAGCCCCTCATTAAACTTGCCATAACTCCACAAAACGTAGCCCGAGGGCTCTGAAACTTCTAGGGTGCGTCTGTCAGGTCACTAGGAGCGTCCCCAGTGGGTTTTCTCAGAATCGGGTTCGGGGCTCTTTTTTCGGAAAATCGCGATTTTGCGCGGGCATGTTTTCATAGGAAATTTTGCCTGTATTTATCCCCTCATTAAACTGGCCGTAACTCCACAAAACGTAGCCCGAGGGCTCTGAAACTTCTAGGGTGCGTCCGTCAGGTCACTAGGAGCGTCCCCAGTGGGTTTTCTCAGAATCGGATTCGGGCCTCTTTTTTTGGAAAATCGCGATTTTGCGCGGGCATGTTTTCATAGGAAATTTTGCCTGTATTTAGCCCCTCATTAAACTGGCTGTAACTCAACAAAACGTAGCCCGAGGGCTCTGAAACTTCTAGGGTGCGTCCGTCAGGTCACTAGGAGCGTCCCCAGTGGGTTTTCTCAGAATCAGGTTCGGGGCTCTTTTATCGGAAAATTGCGATTTTGCGCGGGCATGTTTTCATAGGAAATTTTGCCTGTATTTAGCCCCTCATTAAACTGGCTGTAACTCCACAAAACGTAGCCCGAGGGCTCTGAAACTTCTAGGGTGCATCCGTCAGGTCACTAGGAGCGTCCCCAGTGGGTTTTCTCAGAATCGGGTTCGGGGCTCTTTTTTCGGAAAATTGCGATTTTGCGCGGGCATGTTTTCATAGGAAATTTTGCCTGTATTTAGCCCCTCATTAAACTGGCCGTAACTCCACAAAACGTAGCCCGAGGGCTCTGAAACTTCTAGGGTGCGTCCGTCAGGTCACTAGGAGCGTCCCCAGTGTGTTTTCTCAGAATCGGATTCGGGGCTCTTTTTTCGGAAAATCGCAATTTTGCGCGGGCATGTTTTCATAGGAAATTTTGCCTGTATTAAGCCCCTCATTAAACTGGCCGTAACTCCACAAAACGTAGCCCGAGGGCTCTGAAACTTCTAGGGTGCGTCCGTCAGGTCACTAGGAGCGTCCCCAGTGGGTTTTCTCAGAATCGGGTTCGGGGCTCATTTTTCGGAAAATCGCAATTTTGCGCGGGCATGTTTTCATAGGAAATTTTGCCTGTATTTAGCCCCTCATTAAACTGGCCGTAACTCCACAAAACGTAGCCCGAGGGCTCTGAAACTTCTAGGGTGCGTCCGTCAGGTCACTAGGAACGTCCCCAGTGGGTTTTCTCAGAATCAGGTTTGGGGTACCTTTTTCGGAAAATCGCGATTTTGCGCGGGCATGTTTTCATAGGAAATTTTGCCTGTATTTAGCCCCTCATTAAACTGGCTGTAACTCCACAAAACGTAGCCCGAGGGCTCTGAAACTTCTAGGGTGCGTCCGTCAGGTCACTAGGAGCGTCCCCAGTGGGTTTTCTCAGAATCGGATTCGGGGCTCTTTTTTCGGAAAATCGCAATTTTGCGCGGGCATGTTTTCATAGGAAATTTTGCCTGTATTTAGCCCCTCATTAAACTGGCTGTAACTCCACAAAACGTAGCCCGAGGGCTCTGAAACTTCTAGGGTGCGTCCTTCAGGTCACTAGGAGCGTCCCCAGTGGGTTTTCTCAGAATCGGATTCGGGGCTCTTTTTTCGGAAAATCGCGATTTTGCGCGGGCATGTTTTCATAGGAAATTTTGCCTGTATTTAGCCCCTCATAAACTTGCAATAACTCCACAAAACGTAGCCCGAGGGCTCTGAAACTTCTAGGGTGCGTCCGTCAGGTCACTAGGAACGTCCCCAGTGGGTTTTCTCAGAATCAGGTTCGGGGAACTTTTTTCCGAAAAACCCCAATTTTGCGCGGGCATGTTTTCATAGGAAATTTTGCCTGAATTTAGCCCCTCATTAAACTTGCCATAACTCCACAAAACGTAGCCTGAGGGCTCTGAAACTTCTAGGGTGCGTCCGTCAGGTCACTAGGAACGTCCCCAGTGGGTTTTCTCAGAATCGGGTTCGGGGCTCTTTTTTCAGAAAAATCGCGATTTTGCGCGGGCATGTTTTCAAAGGAAATTTTGCCTGTATTTAGCCCCTCATTAAACTTGCAATAACTCCACAAAACGTAGCCCGAGGGCTCTGAAACTTCTAGGGTGCGTCTGTCAGGTCACTAGGAGCGTCCCCAGTGGGTTTTTTCAGAAACGGGTTCGGGGTACTTTTTTTCGGAAAATCGCAATTTTGCGCGGGCATGTTTTCATAGGAAATTTTGCCTGAATTTAGCCCCTCATTAAACTTGCCATAACTCCACAAAACGTAGCCCGAGGGCTCTGAAACTTCTAGGGTGCGTCTGTCAGGTCACTAGGAGCGTCCCCAGTGGGTTTTCTCAGAATCGGGTTCGGGGCTCTTTTTTCGGAAAATCGCGATTTTGCGCGGGCATGTTTTCATAGGAAATTTTGCCTGTATTTATCCCCTCATTAAACTGGCCGTAACTCCACAAAACGTAGCCCGAGGGCTCTGAAACTTCTAGGGTGCGTCCGTCAGGTCACTAGGAGCGTCCCCAGTGGGTTTTCTCAGAATCGGATTCGGGCCTCTTTTTTTGGAAAATCGCGATTTTGCGCGGGCATGTTTTCATAGGAAATTTTGCCTGTATTTAGCCCCTCATTAAACTGGCTGTAACTCAACAAAACGTAGCCCGAGGGCTCTGAAACTTCTAGGGTGCGTCCGTCAGGTCACTAGGAGCGTCCCCAGTGGGTTTTCTCAGAATCAGGTTCGGGGCTCTTTTTTCGGAAAATTGCAATTTTGCGCGGGCATGTTTTCATAGGAAATTTTGCCTGTATTTAGCCCCTCATTAAACTGGCTGTAACTCCACAAAACGTAGCCCGAGGGCTCTGAAACTTCTAGGGTGCATCCGTCAGGTCACTAGGAGCGTCCCCAGTGGGTTTTCTCAGAATCGGGTTCGGGGCTCTTTTTTCGGAAAATTGCGATTTTGCGCGGGCATGTTTTCATAGGAAATTTTGCCTGTATTTAGCCCCTCATTAAACTGGCCGTAACTCCACAAAACGTAGCCCGAGGGCTCTGAAACTTCTAGGGTGCGTCCGTCAGGTCACTAGGAGCGTCCCCAGTGTGTTTTCTCAGAATCGGATTCGGGGCTCTTTTTTCGGAAAATCGCAATTTTGCGCGGGCATGTTTTCATAGGAAATTTTGCCTGTATTAAGCCCCTCATTAAACTGGCCGTAACTCCACAAAACGTAGCCCGAGGGCTCTGAAACTTCTAGGGTGCGTCCGTCAGGTCACTAGGAGCGTCCCCAGTGGGTTTTCTCAGAATCGGGTTCGGGGCTCATTTTTCGGAAAATCGCAATTTTGCGCGGGCATGTTTTCATAGGAAATTTTGCCTGTATTTAGCCCCTCATTAAACTGGCCGTAACTCCACAAAACGTAGCCCGAGGGCTCTGAAACTTCTAGGGTGCGTCCGTCAGGTCACTAGGAACGTCCCCAGTGGGTTTTCTCAGAATCAGGTTTGGGGTACCTTTTTCGGAAAATCGCGATTTTGCGCGGGCATGTTTTCATAGGAAATTTTGCCTGTATTTAGCCCCTCATTAAACTGGCTGTAACTCCACAAAACGTAGCCCGAGGGCTCTGAAACTTCTAGGGTGCGTCCGTCAGGTCACTAGGAGCGTCCCCAGTGGGTTTTCTCAGAATCGGATTCGGGGCTCTTTTTTCGGAAAATCGCAATTTTGCGCGGGCATGTTTTCATAGGAAATTTTGCCTGTATTTAGCCCCTCATTAAACTGGCTGTAACTCCACAAAACGTAGCCCGAGGGCTCTGAAACTTCTAGGGTGCGTCCTTCAGGTCACTAGGAGCGTCCCCAGTGGGTTTTCTCAGAATCGGATTCGGGGCTCTTTTTTCGGAAAATCGCGATTTTGCGCGGGCATGTTTTCATAGGAAATTTTGCCTGTATTTAGCCCCTCATAAACTTGCAATAACTCCACAAAACGTAGCCCGAGGGCTCTGAAACTTCTAGGGTGCGTCTGTCAGGTCACTCGGAACGTCCCCAGTGGGTTTTCTCAGAATCGGGTTCGGGGTACTTTTTTTCGGAAAATCGCGATTTTGCGCGGGCATGTTTTCATAGGAAATTTTGCCTGTATTTAGCCCCTCATTAAACTGGCTGTAACTCCACCAAACGTAGCCCGAGGGCTCTGAAACTTCTAGGGTGCGTCCGTCAGGTCACTAGGAACGTCCCCAGTGGGTTTTCTCAGAATCGGGTTCGGGGCTCTTTTTTCGGAAAATTGCGATTTTGCGCGGGCATGTTTTCATAGGAAATTTTGCCTGTATTTAGCCCCTCATTAAACTGGCTGTAACTCCACAAAACGTAGCCCGAGGGCTCTGAAACTTCTAGGGTGCGTCTGTCAGGTCACTAGGAGCGTCCCCAGTGGGTTTTCTCAGAATCGGGTTCAGGGCTCTTTTTTCGGAAAATTGCGATTTTGCGCGGGCATGTTTTCATAGGAAATTTTGCCTGTATTTAGCCCCTCATTAAACTGGCCATAACTCCACAAAACGTAGCCCGAGGGCTCTGAAACTTCTAGGGTGCGTCCGTCAGGTCACTAGGATCGTCCCCAGTGGGTTTTCTCAGAATCGGGTTCGGGGCTCTTTTTTCGGAAAATCGCGATTTTGCGCGGGCATGTTTTCATAGGAAATTTTGCCTGTATTTAGCCCCTCATTAAACTGGCTGTAACTCCACAAAACGTAGCCCGAGGTCTCTGAATCTTCTAGGGTGCGTCCGTCAGGTCACTAGGAACGTCCCCAGTGGGTTTTCTCAGAGTCGGGTTCGGGGTACTTTTTTTCGGAAAATCGCAATTTTGCGCGGGCATGTTTTCATAAGAAATTTGGCCTGTATTTAGCCCCTCATTAAACTGGCTGTAACTCCACAAAACCTCGCCCGAGGGCTCTGAAACTTCTAGGGTGCGTCCGTCAGGTCACTAGGAGCGTCCCCAGTGGGTTTTCTCAGAATCGGGTTGGGGCTCTTTTTTCGGAAAATCGCGATTTTGCGCGGGCATGTTTTCATAGGAAATTTTGCCTGTATTTAGCCCCTCATTAAACTGGCTGTAACTCCACAAAACGTAGCCCGAGGGCTCTGAAACTTCTAGGGTGCGTCAGTCAGGTCACTAGGTGCGTCCCCAGTGGGTTTTCTCAGAATCGGGTTCGGGGCTCTTTTTTTGGAAAATTGCGATTTTGCGCGGGCATGTTTTCATAGGAAATTTTGCCTGTATTAAGCCCCTCATTAAACTGGCCGTAACTCCACAAAACGTAGCCCGAGGGCTCTGAAACTTCTAGGGTGCGTCCGTCAGGTCACTAGGAGCGTCCCCAGTGGGTTTTCTCAGAATCGGGTTCGAGGTACTTTTTTTCGGAAAATCGCGATTTTGCGAGGGCATGTTTTCATAGGAAATTTTGCCTGTATTTAGCCCCTCATTAAACTGGCTGTAACTCCACAAAACCTGGCCCGAGGGCTCTGAAACTTCTAGGGTGCGTCAGTCAGGTCACTAGGAGCGTCCCCAGTGGGTTTTCTTAGAATCGGGTTCGGGGCTCATTTTTCGGAAAATCGCGATTTTGCGCGGGCATGTTTTCATAGGAAATTTTGCCTGTATTTAGCCCCTCATTAAACTGGCTGTAACTCCACAAAACGTAGCCCGAGGGCTCTGAAACTTCTAGGGTGCGTCCGTCAGGTCACTAGGAGCGTCCCCAGTGGGTTTTCTCAGAATCGGATTCGGGGCTCTTTTTTCGGAAAATCGCAATTTTGCGCGGGCATGTTTTCATAGGAAATTTTGCCTGTATTTAGCCCCTCATTAAACTGGCTGTAACTCCACAAAACGTAGCCCGAGGGCTCTGAAACTTCTAGGGTGCGTCCTTCAGGTCACTAGGAGCGTCCCCAGTGGGTTTTCTCAGAATCGGATTCGGGGCTCTTTTTTCGGAAAATCGCGATTTTGCGCGGGCATGTTTTCATAGGAAATTTTGCCTGTATTTAGCCCCTCATTAAACTGGCCGTAACTCCACAAAACGTAGCCCGAGGGCTCTGAAACTTCTAGGGTGCGTCCGTCAGGTCACTAGGAACGTCCCCAGTGGGTTTTCTCAGAATCAGGTTTGGGGTACCTTTTTCGGAAAATCGCGATTTTGCGCGGGCATGTTTTCATAGGAAATTTTGCCTGTATTTAGCCCCTCATTAAACTGTCTGTAACTCCACAAAACGTAGCCCGAGGGCTCTGAAACTTCTAGGGTGCGTCCGTCAGGTCACTAGGAGCGTCCCCAGTGGGTTTTCTCAGAATCGGATTCGGGGCTCTTTTTTCAGAAAATCGCAATTTTGCGCGGGCATGTTTTCATAGGAAATTTTGCCTGTATTTAGCCCCTCATTAAACTGGCTGTAACTCCACAAAACGTAGCCCGAGGGCTCTGAAACTTCTAGGGTGCGTCCTTCAGGTCACTAGGAGCGTCCCCAGTGGGTTTTCTCAGAATCGGATTCGGGGCTCTTTTTTCGGAAAATCGTGATTTTGCGCGGGCATGTTTTCATAGGAAATTTTGCCTGTATTTAGCCCCTCATTAAACTGGCCGTAACTCCACAAAACGTAGCCCGAGGGCTCTGAAACTTCTAGGGTGCGTCCGTCAGGTCACTAGGAACGTCCCCAGTGGGTTTTCTCAGAATCGGGTTTGGGGCTCATTTTTCGGAAAATCGCGATTTTGCGAGGGCATGTTTTCATAGGAAATTTTGCCTGTATTTAGCCCCTCATTAAACTGGCCGTAACTCCACAAAACGTAGCCCGAGGGCTCTGAAACTTCTTGGGTGCGTCCGTCAGGTCACTAGGAGCGTCCCCAGTGGGTTATCTCAGAATCGGGTTCGGGGTCCGATTTTCGGAAAATCGCGATTTTCCACGGGCATGTTTTCATAGGAAATTAAGCCTGTATTTAGCCTCTCATTAAACTGGCCGTAACTCCACAAAACGTAGCCCGAGGGCTCTGAAACTTCTTGGGTGCGTCCGTCAGGTCACTAGGAGCGTCCCCAGTGGGTTATCTCAGAATCGGGTTCGGGGTCCGATTTTTGGAAAATCGCGATTTTCTGCGGGCATGTTTTCATAGGAAATTAAGCCTGTATTTAGCCTCTCATTAAACTGGCCGTAACTCCACAAAACGTAGCCCGAGGGCTCTGAAACTTCTTGGGTGCGTCCGTCAGGTCACTAGGAGCGTCCCAAGTGGGTTATCTCAGAATCGGGTTCGGGGTCCGATTTTCGGAAAATCGCGATTTTCCGCGGGCATGTTTTCATAGGAAATTAAGCCTGTATTTAGCCTCTCATTAAACTGGCCGTAACTCCACAAAACGTAGCCCGAGGGCTCTGAAACTTCTAGGGTGCGTCCGTCAGGTCACTAGGAGCATCCCCAGTGGGTTTTCTCAGAATCGGGTTCGGGGTCCGATTTTCGGAAACTCGCGATTTTCCGCGGGCATGTTTTCATAGGAAATTAAGCCTGTATTTAGCCTCTCATTAAACTGGCCGTAACTCCACAAAACGTAGCCCGAGGGCTCTGAAACTTCTTGGGTGCGTCCGTCAGGTCACTAGGAGCGTCCCCAGTGGGTTATCTCAGAATCGGGTTCGGGGTCCGATTTTCGGAAAATCGCGATTTTCCGCGGGCATGTTTTCATAGGAAATTAAGCCTGTATTTAGCCTCTCATTAAACTGGCCGTAACTCCACAAAACGTAGCCCGAGGGCTCTGAAACTTCTTGGGTGCGTCCGTCAGGTCACTAGGAGCGTCCCCAGTGGGTTATCTCAGAATCGGGTTCGGGGTCCGATTTTCGGAAAATCGCGATTTTCCGCGGGCATGTTTTCATAGGAAATTAAGCCTGTATTTAGCCTCTCATTAAACTGGCCGTAACTCCACAAAACGTAGCCCGAGGGCTCTGAAACTTCTTGGGTGCGTCCGTCAGGTCACTAGGAGCGTCCCCAGTGGGTTATCTCAGAATCGGGTTCGGGGTCCGATTTTCGGAAAATCGCGATTTTCCGCGGGCATGTTTTCATAGGAAATTAAGCCTGTATTTAGCCTCTCATTAAACTGGCCGTAACTCCACAAAACGTAGCCCGAGGGCTCTGAAACTTCTTGGGTGCGTCCGTCAGGTCACTAGGAGCGTCCCCAGTGGGTTATCTCAGAATCAGGTTCGGGGTCCGATTTTCAGAAAAACGCGATTTTCCGCGGGCATGTTTTCATAGGAAATTAAGCCTGTATTTAGCCTCTCATTAAACTGGCCGTAACTCCACAAAACGTAGCCCGAGGGCTCTGAAACTTCTAGGGTGCGTCCGTCAGGTCACTAGGAGCATTCCCAGTGGGTTATCTCAGAACCGGGTTCGGGGTCCGATTTTTGGAAAATCGCGATTTTCCGCGGGCATGTTTTCATAGGAAATTAAGCCTGTATTTAGCCTCTCATTAAACTGGCCGTAACTCCACAAAACGTAGCCCGAGGGCTCTGAAACTTCTTGGGTGCGTCCGTCAGGTCACTAGGAGCGTCCCAAGTGGGTTATCTCAGAATCGGGTTCGGGGTCCGATTTTCGGAAAATCGCGATTTTCCGCGGGCATGTTTTCATAGGAAATTAAGCCTGTATTTAGCCTCTCATTAAACTGGCCGTAACTCCACAAAACGTAGCCCGAGGGCTCTGAAACTTCTAGGGTGCGTCCGTCAGGTCACTAGGAGCGTCCCCAGTGGGTTTTCTCAGAATCGGGTTCGGGGCTCTTTTTTCGGAAAATCGCGATTTTGCGCGGGCATGTTTTCATAGGAAATTTTGCCTGTATTTAGCCCCTCATTAAACTGGCCATAACTCCACAAAACGTAGCCCGAGGGCTCTGAAACTTCTAGGGTGCGTCCGTCAGGTCACTAGGAACGTCCCCAGTGGGTTTTCTCAGAATCGGGTTCGGGGCTCTTTTTTCGGAAAAATCGCGATTTTGCGCGGGCATGTTTTCAAAGGAAATTTTGCCTGTATTTAGCCCCTCATTAAACTTGCAATAACTCCACAAAACGTAGCCCGAGGGCTCTGAAACTTCTAGGGTGCGTCCGTCAGGTCACTAGGAACGTCCCCAGTGGGTTTTCTCAGAATCGGGTTCGGGGTACTTTTTTCGGAAAATCGCGATTTTACGGGGGCATGTTTTCATAGGAAATTTGGCCTGTATTTAGCCCCTCATTAAACTGGCCGTAACTCCACAAAACGTAGCCCGAGGGCTCTGAAACTTCTAGGGTGCGTCCGTCAGGTCACTAGGAGCGTCCCCAGTGGGTTTTCTCAGAATCGGGTTCGGGGCTCTTTTTTCGGAAAATCGCAATTTTGCGCGGGCATGTTTTCATAGGAAATTTTGCCTGTATTTAGCCCCTCATTAAACTGGCCGTAACTCCACAAAACGTAGCCCGAGGGCTCTGAAACTTCTAGGGTGCGTCCGTCAGGTCACAAGGAGCGTCCCCAGTGGGTTTTCTCAGAATCGGGTTCGGGGCTCTTTTTTCGGAAAATCGCGATTTTGCGCGGGCATGTTTTCATAGGAAATTTTGCCTGTATTTAGCCCCTCATTAAACTGGCCGTAACTCCACAAAACGTAGCCCGAGGGCTCTGAAACTTCTAGGGTGCGTCCGTCAGGTCACTAGGAGCGTCCCCAGTGGGTTTTCTCAGAATCGGGTTCAGGGTACTTTTTTTCGGAAAATCGCGATTTTGCGCGGGCATGTTTTCATAGGAAATTTTGCCTGTATTTAGCCCCTCATTAAACTGGCTGTAACTCCACAAAACCTGGCCCGAGGGCTCTGAAACTTCCAGGGTGCGTCAGTCAGGTCACTAGGAGCGTCCCCAGTGGGTTTTCCCAGAATCGGGTTCGGGGCTCTTTTTTCGGAAAATCGCGATTTTGCGCGGGCATGTTTTCATAGGAAATTTTGCCTGTATTTAGCCCCTCATTAAACTGACTGTAACTCCACAAAACGTAGCCCGAGGGCTCTGAAACTTCTAGGGTGCGTCCGTCAGGTCACTAGGAGCGTCCCCAGTGGGTTTTCTCAGAATCGGGTTCAGGGTACTTTTTTTCGGAAAATCGCGATTTTGCGCGGGCATGTTTTCATAGGAAATTTTGCCTGTATTTAGCCCCTCATTAAACTGGCTGTAACTCCACAAAACCTGGCCCGAGGGCTCTGAAACTTCCAGGGTGCGTCAGTCAGGTCACTAGGAGCGTCCCCAGTGGGTTTTCTCAGAATCGGGTTCGGGGCTCTTTTTTCGGAAAATCGCGATTTTGCGCGGGCATGTTTTCATAGGAAATTTTGCCTGTATTTAGCCCCTCATTAAACTGACTGTAACTCCACAAAACGTAGCCCGAGGGCTCTGAAACTTCTAGGGTGCGTCCGTCAGGTCACTAGGAGCGTCCCCAGTGGGTTTTCTCAGAATCGGGTTCGGGGCTCTTTTTTCGGAAAATTGCGATTTTGCGCGGGCATGTTTTCAAAGGAAATTTTGCCTGTATTTAGCCCCTCATTAAACTGGCTGTAACTCCACAAAACGTAGCCCGAGGGCTCTGAAACTTCTAGGGTGCGTCCGTCAGGTCACTAGGAACGTCCCTAGTGGGTTTTCTCAGAATCGGGTTCGGGGTACTTTTTTTCGGAAAATCGCAATTTTGCGCGGGCATGTTTTCATAGGAAATTTTGCCTGAATTTAGCCCCTCATTAAACTTGCCATAACTCCACAAAACATAGCCAGAGGGCTCTGAAACTTCTAGGGTGCATCCGTCAGGTCACTAGGAACGTCCCCAGTGGGTTTTCTCAGAATCGGGTTCGGGGCTCTTTTTTCGGAAAATCGCGATTTTGCGCGGGCATGTTTTCATAGGAAATTTTGCCTGTATTTAGCCCCTCATTAAACTGGCTGTAACTCCACAAAACGTAGCCCGAGGGCTCTGAAACTTCTAGGGTGCGTCCGTCAGGTCACTAGGAGCGTCCCCAGTGGGTTTTCTCAGAATCGGGTTCGGGGCTCTTTTTTCGGAAAATCGCAATTTTGCGCGGGCATGTTTTCATAGGAAATTTTGCCTGTATTTAGCCCCTCATTAAACTGGCTGTAACTCCACAAAACCTGGCCCGAGGGCTCTGAAACTTCTAGGGTGCGTCAGTCAGGTCACTAGGAGCGTCCCCAGTGGGTTTTCTCAGAATCGGGTTCGGGGCTCATTTTTCGGAAAATCGCGATTTTGCGCGGGCATGTTTTCATAGGAAATTTTGCCTGTATTTAGCCCCTCATTAAACTGGCTGTAACTCCACAAAACGTAGCCCGAGGGCTCTGAAACTTCTAGGGTGCGTCTGTCAGGTCACTAGGAGCGTCCCCAGTGGGTTTTCTCAGAATCGGGTTCGGGGCCCTTTTTTTCGGAAAATTGCGATTTTGCGCGGGCATGTTTTCATAGGAAATTTTGCCTGTATTTAGCCCCTCATTAAACTGGCTGTAACTCCACAAAACGTAGCCCGAGGGCTCTGAAACTTCTAGGGTGCGTCCTTCAGGTCACTAGGAGCGTCCCCAGTGGGTTTTCTCAGAATCGGGTTCGGGGCTCATTTTTCGGAAAATCGCGATTTTGCGCGGGCATGTTTTCATAGGAAATTTTGCCTGTATTTAGCCCCTCATTAAACTGGCTGTAACTCCACAAAACGTAGCCCGAGGGCTCTGAAACTTCTAGGGTGCGTCCGTCAGGTCACTAGGAGCGTCCCCAGTGGGTTTTCTCAGAATCGGGTTCGGGGCCCTTTTTTTCGGAAAATTGCGATTTTGCGCGGGCATGTTTTCATAGGAAATTTTGCCTGTATTTAGCCCCTCATTAAACTGGCTGTAACTCCACAAAACGTAGCCCGAGGGCTCTGAAACTTCTAGGGTGCGTCCGTCAGGTCACTAGGAACGTCCCCAGTGGGTTTTCTCAGAATCGGGTTCGGGGAACTTTTTTTCGGAAAATCGCAATTTTGCGCGGGCATGTTTTCATAGGAAATTTTGCCTGAATTTAGCCCCTCATTAAACTTGCCATAACTCCACAAAACGTAGCCCGAGGGCTCTGAAACTTCTAGGGTGCGTCCGTCAGGTCACTAGGAACGTCCCCAGTGGGTTTTCTCAGAATCGGGTTCGGGGCTCTTTTTTCGGAAAATCGCGATTTTGCGCGGGCATGTTTTCATAGGAAATTTTGCCTGTATTTATCCCCTCATTAAACTGGCCGTAACTCCACAAAACGTAGCCCGAGGGCTCTGAAACTTCTAGGGTGCGTCCGTCAGGTCACTAGGAGCGTCCCCAGTGGCTTTTCTCAGAATCGGATTCGGGGCTCTTTTTTCGGAAAATCGCGATTTTGCGCGGGCATGTTTTCATAGGAAATTTTGCCTGTATTTAGCCCCTCATTAAACTGGCTGTAACTCAACAAAACGTAGCCCGAGGGCTCTGAAACTTCTAGGGTGCGTCCGTCAGGTCACTAGGAGCGTCCCCAGTGGGTTTTCTCAGAATCAGGTTCGGGGCTCTTTTTTCGGAAAATTGCGATTTTGCGCGGGCATGTTTTCATAGGAAATTTTGCCTGTATTTAGCCCCTCATTAAACTGGCTGTAACTCCACAAAACGTAGCCCGAGGGCTCTGAAACTTCTAGGGTGCATCCGTCAGGTCACTAGGAGCGTCCCCAGTGGGTTTTCTCAGAATCGGGTTCGGGGCTCTTTTTTCGGAAAATTGCGATTTTGCGCGGGCATGTTTTCATAGGAAATTTTGCCTGTATTTAGCCCCTCATTAAACTGGCCGTAACTCCACAAAACGTAGCCCGAGGGCTCTGAAACTTCTAGGGTGCGTCCGTCAGGTCACTAGGAACGTCCCCAGTGGGTTTTCTCAGAATCGGATTCGGGGCTCTTTTTTCGGAAAATCGCAATTTTGCGCGGGCATGTTTTCATAGGAAATTTTGCCTGTATTTAGCCCCTCATTAAACTGGCCGTAACTCCACAAAACGTAGCCCGAGGGCTCTGAAACTTCTAGGGTGTGTCCGTCAGGTCACTAGGAGCGTCCCCAGTGGGTTTTCTCAGAATCGGGTTCGGGGCTCATTTTTCGGAAAATCGCAATTCTGCGCGGGCATGTTTTCATAGGAAATTTTGCCTGTATTTAGCCCCTCATTAAACTGGCCGTAACTCCACAAAACGTAGCCCGAGGGCTCTGAAACTTCTAGGGTGCGTCCGTCAGGTCACTAGGAACGTCCCCAGTGGGTTTTCTCAGAATCAGGTTTGGGGTACCTTTTTCGGAAAATCGCGATTTTGCGCGGGCATGTTTTCATAGGAAATTTTGCCTGTATTTAGCCCCTCATTAAACTGGCTGTAACTCCACAAAACGTAGCCCGAGGGCTCTGAAACTTCTAGGGTGCGTCCTTCAGGTCACTAGGAGCGTCCCCAGTGGGTTTTCTCAGAATCGGGTTTGGGGCTCTTTTTTCGGAAAATCGCGATTTTGCGAGGGCATGTTTTCATAGGAAATTTTGCCTGTATTTAGCCCCTCATTAAACTGGCTGTAACTCCACAAAACCTGGCCCGAGGGCTCTGAAACTTCTAGGGTGCGTCAGTCAGGTCACTAGGAGCGTCCCCAGTGTGTTTTCTCAGAATCGGGTTCGGGGCTCATTTTTCGGAAAATCGCAATTTTGCGCGGGCATGTTTTCATAGGAAATTTTGCCTGTATTTAGCCCCTCATTAAACTGGCTGTAACTCCACAAAACGTAGCCCGAGGGCTCTGAAACTTCTAGGGTGCGTCCGTCAGGTCACTAGGAGCGTCCCCAGTGGGTTTTCTCAGAATCGGGTTCGGGGCCCTTTTTTTCGGAAAATTGCGATTTTGCGCGGGCATGTTTTCATAGGAAATTTTGCCTGTATTTAGCCCCTCATTAAACTGGCTGTAACTCCACAAAACGTAGCCCGAGGGCTCTGAAACTTCTAGGGTGCGTCCGTCAGGTCATTAGGAACGTCCCCAGTGGGTTTTCTCAGAATCGGGTTGGGGGAACTTTTTTTCGGAAAATCGCAATTTTGCGCGGGCATGTTTTCATAGGAAATTTTGCCTGGATTTAGCCCCTCATTAAACTGGCCATAACTCCACAAAACGTAGCCCGAGGGCTCTGAAACTTCTAGGGTGCGTCCGTCAGGTCACTAGGAACGTCCCCAGTGGGTTTTCTCAGAATCGGGTTCGGGGCTCTTTTTTCGGAAAATCGCGATTTTGCGCGGGCATGTTTTCATAGGAAATTTTGCCTGTATTTAGCCCCTCATTAAACTGGCTGTAACTCCACGAAACGTAGCCCGAGGGCTTTGAAACTTCTAGGGTGCGTCCGTCAGGTCACTAGGAGCGTCCCCAGTGGGTTTTCTCAGAATCGGGTTCGGGGCTCATTTTTCGGAAAATCGCGATTTTGCGCGGGCATGTTTTCATAGGAAATTTTGCCTGTATTTAGCCCCTCATTAAACTGGCTGTAACTCAACAAAACGTAGCCAGAGGGCTCTGAAACTTCTAGGGTGCGTCCTTCAGGTCACTAGGAGCGTCCCCAGTGGGTTTTCTCAGAATCGGATTCGGGGCTCTTTTTTCGGAAAATCGCGATTTTGCGCGGGCATGTTTTCATGGGAAATTTTGCCTGTATTTAGCCCCTCATTAAACTGGCCGTAACTCCACAAAACGTAGCCCGAGGGCTCTGAAACTTCTAGGGTGCGTCCGTCAGGTCACTAGGAACGTCCCCAGTGGGTTTTCTCAGAATCAGGTTTGGGGTACCTTTTTCGGAAAATCGCGATTTTGCGCGGGCATGTTTTCATAGGAAATTTTGCCTGTATTTAGCCCCTCATTAAACTGGCTGTAACTCCACAAAACGTAGCCCGAGGGCTCTGAAACTTCTAGGGTGCGTCCGTCAGGTCACTAGGAGCGTCCCCAGTGGGTTTTCTCAGAATCGGGTTCGGGGTACTTTTTTTCGGAAAATCGCAATTTTGCGCGGGCATGTTTTCATAGGAAATTTTGCCTGTATTAAGCCCCTCATTAAACTGGCCGTAACTCCACAAAACGTAGCCCGAGGGCTCTGAAACTTCTAGGGTGCGTCCGTCAGGTCACTAGGAACGTCCCCAGTGGGTTTTCTCAGAATCGGGTTCGTGGAACTTTTTTTCGGAAAATCGCAATTTTGCGCGGGCATGTTTTCATAGGAAATTTTGCCTGAATTTAGCCCCTCATTAAACTTGCCACAACTCCACAAAACGTAGCCCGAGGGCTCTGAAACTTCTAGGGTGCGTCCGTCAGGTCACTAGGAACGTCCCCAGTGGGTTTTCTCAGAATCGGGTTCGGGGCTCTTTTTTCAGAAAAATCGCGGTTTTGCGCGGGCATGTTTTCAAATTAAATTTTGCCTGTATTTAGCCCCTCATTAAACTTGCAATAACTCCGCAAAACGTAGCCCGAGGGCTCTGAAACTTCTAGGGTGCGTCTGTCAGGTCACTAGGAGCGTCCCCAGTGGGTTTTCTCAGAATCGGGTTCGGGGTACTTTTTTTCGGAAAATCGCGATTTTGCGCGGGCATGTTTTCATAGGAAATTTTGCCTGAATTTAGCCCCTCATTAAACTTGCCATAACTCCACAAAACGTAGCCCGAGGGCTCTGAAACTTCTAGGGTGCGTCTGTCAGGTCACTAGGAGCGTCCCCAGTGGGTTTTCTCAGAATCGGGTTCGGGGCTCTTTTTTCGGAAAATCGCGATTTTGCGCGGGCATGTTTTCATAGGAAATTTTGCCTGTATTTAGCCCCTCATTAAACTGGCCGTAACTCCACAAAACGTAGCCCGAGGGCTCTGAAACTTCTAGGGTGCGTCCGTCAGGTCACTAGGAGCGTCCCCAGTGGGTTTTCTCAGAATCAGGTTCGGGGCTCTTTTTTCGGAAAATTGCGATTTTGCGCGGGCATGTTTTCATAGGAAATTTTGCCTGTATTTAGCCCCTCATTAAACTGGCTGTAACTCCACAAAACGTAGCCCGAGGGCTCTGAAACTTCTAGGGTGCGTCCATCAGGTCACTAGGAGCGTCCCCAGTGGGTTTTCTCAGAATCGGGTTCGGGGTACTTTTTTTCGGAAAATCGCGATTTTGCGAGGGCATGTTTTCATAGGAAATTTTGCCTGTATTTAGCCCCTCATTAAACTGGCTGTAACTCCACAAAACCTGGCCCGAGGGCTCTGAAACTTCTAGGGTGCGTCAGTCAGGTCACTAGGAGCGTCCCCAGTGGGTTTTCTCAGAATCGGGTTCGGGGCTCATTTTTCGGAAAATCGCGATTTTGCGCGGGCATGTTTTCATAGGAAATTTTGCCTGTATTTAGCCCCTCATTAAACTGGCTGTAACTCCACAAAACGTAGCCCGAGGGCTCTGAAACTTCTAGGGTGCGTCAGTCAGGTCACTAGGTGCGTCCCCAGTGGGTTTTCTCAGAATCGGGTTCGGGGCTCTTTTTTCGGAAAATTGCGATTTTGCGCGGGCATGTTTTCATAGGAAATTTTGCCTGTATTTAGCCCCTCATTAAACTGGCCGTAACTCCACAAAACGTAGCCCGAGGGCTCTGACACTTCTAGGGTGCGTCCGTCAGGTCACAAGGAGCGTCCCCAGTGGGTTTTCTCAGAATCGGGTTCGGGGCTCTTTTTTCGGAAAATCGCGATTTTGCGCGGGCATGTTTTCATAGGAAATTTTGCCTGTATTTAGCCCCTCATTAAACTGGCTGTAACTCCACAAAACGTAGCCCGAGGGCTCTGAAACTTCTAGGGTGCGTCCGTCAGGTCACTAGGAGCGTCCCCAGTGGGTTTTCTCAGAATCGGGTTCGGGGCTCTTTTTTCGGAAAATCGCGATTTTGCGAGGGCATGTTTTCATAGGAAATTTTGCCTGTATTTAGCCCCTCATTAAACTGGCTGTAACTCCACAAAACGTAGCCCGAGGGCTCTGAATCTTCTAGGGTGCGTCCGTCAGGTCACTAGGAGCGTCCCCAGTGGGTTTTCTCAGAATCGGGTTCGGGGCTCTTTTTTCGGAAAATTGCGATTTTGCGTGGGCATGTTTTCATAGGAAATTTTGCCTGTATTTAGCCCCTCATTAAACTGGCTGTAACTCCACAAAACGTAGCCCGAGGGCTCTGAAACTTCTAGGGTGCGTCCGTCAGGTCACTAGGAGCGTCCCCAGTGGGTTTTCTCAGAATCGGGTTCGGGGCTCTTTTTTCGGAAAATCGCGATTTTGCGAGGGCATGTTTTCATAGGAAATTTTGCCTGTATTTAGCCCCTCATTAAACTGGCCGTAACTCCACAAAACGTAGCCCGAGGGCTCTGAAACTTCTAGGGTGCGTCCGTCAGGTCACTAGGAACGTCCCCAGTGGGTTGTCTCAGAATCGGGTTCGGGGCTCTTTTTTCGGAAAATCGCGATTTTGCGCGGGCATGTTTTCATAGGAAATTTTGCCTGTATTTAGCCCCTCATTAAACTGGCTGTAACTCCACAAAACGTAGCCCGAGGGCTCTGAAACTTCTAGGGTGCGTCCGTCAGGTCACTAGGAGCGTCCCCAG
Organism: Halichoeres trimaculatus; assembly: GCF_033239565.1. Taxonomy (NCBI): domain Eukaryota; kingdom Metazoa; phylum Chordata; class Actinopteri; order Labriformes; family Labridae; genus Halichoeres; species Halichoeres trimaculatus. The sequence continues at coordinate 8,491,587 of NW_027437188.1, read as the reverse complement.
TGGGTTTTCTCAGAATCGGATTCGGGGCTCTTTTTTCGGAAAATCGCGATTTTGCGCGGGCATGTTTTCATAGGAAATTTTGCCTGTATTTAGCCCCTCATTAAACTGGCTGTAACTCCACAAAACGTAGCCCGAGGGCTCTGAAACTTCTAGGGTGCGTCCTTCAGGTCACTAGGAGCGTCCCCAGTGGGTTTTCTCAGAATCGGGTTTGGGGCTCTTTTTTCGGAAAATCGCGATTTTGCGAGGGCATGTTTTCATAGGAAATTTTGCCTGTATTTAGCCCCTCATTAAACTGGCTGTAACTCCACAAAACCTGGCCCGAGGGCTCTGAAACTTCTAGGGTGCGTCAGTCAGGTCACTAGGAGCGTCCCCAGTGTGTTTTCTCAGAATCGGGTTCGGGGCTCATTTTTCGGAAAATCGCAATTTTGCGCGGGCATGTTTTCATAGGAAATTTTGCCTGTATTTAGCCCCTCATTAAACTGGCTGTAACTCCACAAAACGTAGCCCGAGGGCTCTGAAACTTCTAGGGTGCGTCCGTCAGGTCACTAGGAGCGTCCCCAGTGGGTTTTCTCAGAATCGGGTTCGGGGCTCTTTTTTCGGAAAATCGCGATTTTGCGCGGGCATGTTTTCATAGGAAATTTTGCCTGTATTTAGCCCCTCATTAAACTGGCTGTAACTCCACGAAACGTAGCCCGAGGGCTTTGAAACTTCTAGGGTGCGTCCGTCAGGTCACTAGGAGCGTCCCCAGTGGGTTTTCTCAGAATCGGGTTCGGGGCTCATTTTTCGGAAAATCGCAATTTTGCGCGGGCATGTTTTCATAGGAAATTTTGCCTGTATTTAGCCCCTCATTAAACTGGCTGTAACTCCACAAAACCTAGCCAGAGGGCTCTGAAACTTCTAGGGTGCGTCCTTCAGGTCACTAGGAGCGTCCCCAGTGGGTTTTCTCAGAATCGGATTCGGGGCTCTTTTTTCGGAAAATCGCGATTTTGCGCGGGGCATGTTTTCATAGGAAATTTTGCCTGTATTTAGCCCCTCATTAAACTGGCCGTAACTCCACAAAACGTAGCCCGAGGGCTCTGAAACTTCTAGGGTGCGTCCGTCAGGTCACTAGGAACGTCCCCAGTGGGTTTTCTCAGAATCAGGTTTGGGGTACCTTTTTCGGAAAATCGCGATTTTGCGCGGGCATGTTTTCATAGGAAATTTTGCCTGTATTTAGCCCCTCATTAAACTGGCTGTAACTCCACAAAACGTAGCCCGAGGGCTCTGAAACTTCTAGGGTGCGTCCGTCAGGTCACTAGGAGCGTCCCCAGTGGGTTTTCTCAGAATCGGGTTCGGGGTACTTTTTTTCGGAAAATCGCAATTTTGCGCGGGCATGTTTTCATAGGAAATTTTGCCTGTATTTAGCCCCTCATTAAACTGGCCGTAACTCCACAAAACGTAGCCCGAGGGCTCTGAAACTTCTAGGGTGCGTCCGTCAGGTCACTAGGAACGTCCCCAGTGGGTTTTCTCAGAATCGGGTTCGTGGAACTTTTTTTCGGAAAATCGCAATTTTGCGCGGGCATGTTTTCATAGGAAATTTTGCCTGAATTTAGCCCCTCATTAAACTTGCCACAACTCCACAAAACCTAGCCCGAGGGCTCTGAAACTTCTAGGGTGCGTCCGTCAGGTCACTAGGAACGTCCCCAGTGGGTTTTCTCAGAATCGGGTTCGGGGCTCTTTTTTCAGAAAAATCGCGATTTTGCGCTGGCATGTTTTCAAATTAAATTTTGCCTGTATTTAGCCCCTCATTAAACTTGCAATAACTCCACAAAACGTAGCCCGAGGGCTCTGAAACTTCTAGGGTGCGTCTGTCAGGTCACTAGGAGCGTCCCCAGTGGGTTTTCTCAGAATCGGGTTCGGGGTACTTTTTTTCGGAAAATCGCGATTTTGCGCGGGCATGTTTTCATAGGAAATTTTGCCTGAATTTAGCCCCTCATTAAACTTGCCATAACTCCACAAAACGTAGCCCGAGGGCTCTGAAACTTCTAGGGTGCGTCTGTCAGGTCACTAGGAGCGTCCCCAGTGGGTTTTCTCAGAATCGGGTTCGGGGCTCTTTTTTCGGAAAATCGCGATTTTGCGCGGGCATGTTTTCATAGGAAATTTTGCCTGTATTTAGCCCCTCATTAAACTGGCCGTAACTCCACAAAACGTAGCCCGAGGGCTCTGAAACTTCTAGGGTGCGTCCGTCAGGTCACTAGGAACGTCCCCAGTGGGTTTTCTCAGAATCGGGTTCGGGGCTCTTTTTTCAGAAAAATCGCGATTTTGCGAGGGCATGTTTTCATAGGAAATTTTGCCTGTATTTAGCCCCTCATTAAACTGGCCGTAACTCCACAAAACGTAGCCCGAGGGCTCTGAAACTTCTAGGGTGCGTCCGTCAGGTCACTAGGAACGTCCCCAGTGGGTTTTCTCAGAATCGGGTTCGGGGTACTTTTTTCGGAAAATCGCGATTTTGCGCGGGCATGTTTTCATAGGAAATTTTGCCTGTATTTAGCCCCTCATTAAACTGGCTGTAACTCCACAAAACGTAGCCCGAGGGCTCTGAAACTTCTAGGGTGCGTCCGTCAGGTCACTAGGAGCGTCCCCAGTGGGTTTCCTCAGAATCGGGTTCGGGGCTCTTTTTTCGGAAAATCGCGATTTTGCGCGGGCATGTTTTCATAGGAAATTTTGCCTGTATTTAGCCCCTCATTAAACTGACTGTAACTCCACAAAACGTAGCCCGAGGGCTCTGAAACTTCTAGGGTGCGTCCGTCAGGTCACTAGGAGCGTCCCCAGTGGGTTTTCTCAGAATCGGGTTCGGGGCTCTTTTTTCGGAAAATTGCGATTTTGCGCGGGCATGTTTTCAAAGGAAATTTTGCCTGTATTTAGCCCCTCATTAAACTGGCTGTAACTCCACAAAACGTAGCCCGAGGGCTCTGAAACTTCTAGGGTGCGTCCGTCAGGTCACTAGGAACGTCCCTAGTGGGTTTTCTCAGAATCGGGTTCGGGGTACTTTTTTTCGGAAAATCGCAATTTTGCGCGGGCATGTTTTCATAGGAAATTTTGCCTGAATTTAGCCCCTCATTAAACTTGCCATAACTCCACAAAACATAGCCAGAGGGCTCTGAAACTTCTAGGGTGCATCCGTCAGGTCACTAGGAACGTCCCCAGTGGGTTTTCTCAGAATCGGGTTCGGGGCTCTTTTTTCGGAAAATCGCGATTTTGCGCGGGCATGTTTTCATAGGAAATTTTGCCTGTATTTAGCCCCTCATTAAACTGGCTGTAACTCCACAAAACGTAGCCCGAGGGCTCTGAAACTTCTAGGGTGCGTCCGTCAGGTCACTAGGAGCGTCCCCAGTGGGTTTTCTCAGAATCGGGTTCGGGGCTCTTTTTTCGGAAAATCGCAATTTTGCGCGGGCATGTTTTCATAGGAAATTTTGCCTGTATTTAGCCCCTCATTAAACTGGCTGTAACTCCACAAAACCTGGCCCGAGGGCTCTGAAACTTCTAGGGTGCGTCAGTCAGGTCACTAGGAGCGTCCCCAGTGGGTTTTCTCAGAATCGGGTTCGGGGCTCATTTTTCGGAAAATCGCGATTTTGCGCGGGCATGTTTTCATAGGAAATTTTGCCTGTATTTAGCCCCTCATTAAACTGGCTGTAACTCCACAAAACGTAGCCCGAGGGCTCTGAAACTTCTAGGGTGCGTCTGTCAGGTCACTAGGAGCGTCCCCAGTGGGTTTTCTCAGAATCGGGTTCGGGGCCCTTTTTTTCGGAAAATTGCGATTTTGCGCGGGCATGTTTTCATAGGAAATTTTGCCTGTATTTAGCCCCTCATTAAACTGGCCGTAACTCCACAAAACGTAGCCAGAGGGCTCTGAAACTTCTAGGGTGCGTCCTTCAGGTCACTAGGAGCGTCCCCAGTGGGTTTTCTCAGAATCGGGTTCGGGGCTCATTTTTCGGAAAATCGCGATTTTGCGCGGGCATGTTTTCATAGGAAATTTTGCCTGTATTTAGCCCCTCATTAAACTGGCTGTAACTCCACAAAACGTAGCCCGAGGGCTCTGAAACTTCTAGGGTGCGTCCGTCAGGTCACTAGGAGCGTCCCCAGTGGGTTTTCTCAGAATCGGGTTCGGGGCCCTTTTTTTCGGAAAATTGCGATTTTGCGCGGGCATGTTTTCATAGGAAATTTTGCCTGTATTTAGCCCCTCATTAAACTGGCTGTAACTCCACAAAACGTAGCCCGAGGGCTCTGAAACTTCTAGGGTGCGTCCGTCAGGTCACTAGGAACGTCCCCAGTGGGTTTTCTCAGAATCGGGTTCGGGGAACTTTTTTTCGGAAAATCGCAATTTTGCGCGGGCATGTTTTCATAGGAAATTTTGCCTGAATTTAGCCCCTCATTAAACTTGCCATAACTCCACAAAACGTAGCCCGAGGGCTCTGAAACTTCTAGGGTGCGTCCGTCAGGTCACTAGGAACGTCCCCAGTGGGTTTTCTCAGAATCGGGTTCGGGGCTCTTTTTTCGGAAAATCGCGATTTTGCGCGGGCATGTTTTCATAGGAAATTTTGCCTGTATTTATCCCCTCATTAAACTGGCCGTAACTCCACAAAACGTAGCCCGAGGGCTCTGAAACTTCTAGGGTGCGTCCGTCAGGTCACTAGGAGCGTCCCCAGTGGCTTTTCTCAGAATCGGATTCGGGGCTCTTTTTTCGGAAAATCGCGATTTTGCGCGGGCATGTTTTCATAGGAAATTTTGCCTGTATTTAGCCCCTCATTAAACTGGCTGTAACTCAACAAAACGTAGCCCGAGGGCTCTGAAACTTCTAGGGTGCGTCCGTCAGGTCACTAGGAGCGTCCCCAGTGGGTTTTCTCAGAATCAGGTTCGGGGCTCTTTTTTCGGAAAATTGCGATTTTGCGCGGGCATGTTTTCATAGGAAATTTTGCCTGTATTTAGCCCCTCATTAAACTGGCTGTAACTCCACAAAACGTAGCCCGAGGGCTCTGAAACTTCTAGGGTGCATCCGTCAGGTCACTAGGAGCGTCCCCAGTGGGTTTTCTCAGAATCGGGTTCGGGGCTCTTTTTTCGGAAAATTGCGATTTTGCGCGGGCATGTTTTCATAGGAAATTTTGCCTGTATTTAGCCCCTCATTAAACTGGCCGTAACTCCACAAAACGTAGCCCGAGGGCTCTGAAACTTCTAGGGTGCGTCCGTCAGGTCACTAGGAGCGTCCCCAGTGGGTTTTCTCAGAATCGGATTCGGGGCTCTTTTTTCGGAAAATCGCAATTTTGCGCGGGCATGTTTTCATAGGAAATTTTGCCTGTATTTAGCCCCTCATTAAACTGGCCGTAACTCCACAAAACGTAGCCCGAGGGCTCTGAAACTTCTAGGGTGTGTCCGTCAGGTCACTAGGAGCGTCCCCAGTGGGTTTTCTCAGAATCGGGTTCGGGGCTCATTTTTCGGAAAATCGCAATTTTGCGCGGGCATGTTTTCATAGGAAATTTTGCCTGTATTTAGCCCCTCATTAAACTGGCCGTAACTCCACAAAACGTAGCCCGAGGGCTCTGAAACTTCTAGGGTGCGTCCGTCAGGTCACTAGGAACGTCCCCAGTGGGTTTTCTCAGAATCAGGTTTGGGGTACCTTTTTCGGAAAATCGCGATTTTGCGCGGGCATGTTTTCATAGGAAATTTTGCCTGTATTTAGCCCCTCATTAAACTGGCTGTAACTCCACAAAACGTAGCCCGAGGGCTCTGAAACTTCTAGGGTGCGTCCTTCAGGTCACTAGGAGCGTCCCCAGTGGGTTTTCTCAGAATCGGGTTTGGGGCTCTTTTTTCGGAAAATCGCGATTTTGCGAGGGCATGTTTTCATAGGAAATTTTGCCTGTATTTAGCCCCTCATTAAACTGGCTGTAACTCCACAAAACCTGGCCCGAGGGCTCTGAAACTTCTAGGGTGCGTCAGTCAGGTCACTAGGAGCGTCCCCAGTGTGTTTTCTCAGAATCGGGTTCGGGGCTCATTTTTCGGAAAATCGCAATTTTGCGCGGGCATGTTTTCATAGGAAATTTTGCCTGTATTTAGCCCCTCATTAAACTGGCTGTAACTCCACAAAACGTAGCCCGAGGGCTCTGAAACTTCTAGGGTGCGTCCGTCAGGTCACTAGGAGCGTCCCCAGTGGGTTTTCTCAGAATCGGGTTCGGGGCCCTTTTTTTCGGAAAATTGCGATTTTGCGCGGGCATGTTTTCATAGGAAATTTTGCCTGTATTTAGCCCCTCATTAAACTGGCTGTAACTCCACAAAACGTAGCCCGAGGGCTCTGAAACTTCTAGGGTGCGTCCGTCAGGTCATTAGGAACGTCCCCAGTGGGTTTTCTCAGAATCGGGTTGGGGGAACTTTTTTTCGGAAAATCGCAATTTTGCGCGGGCATGTTTTCATAGGAAATTTTGCCTGGATTTAGCCCCTCATTAAACTGGCCATAACTCCACAAAACGTAGCCCGAGGGCTCTGAAACTTCTAGGGTGCGTCCGTCAGGTCACTAGGAACGTCCCCAGTGGGTTTTCTCAGAATCGGGTTCGGGGCTCTTTTTTCGGAAAATCGCGATTTTGCGCGGGCATGTTTTCATAGGAAATTTTGCCTGTATTTAGCCCCTCATTAAACTGGCTGTAACTCCACGAAACGTAGCCCGAGGGCTTTGAAACTTCTAGGGTGCGTCCGTCAGGTCACTAGGAGCGTCCCCAGTGGGTTTTCTCAGAATCGGGTTCGGGGCTCATTTTTCGGAAAATCGCGATTTTGCGCGGGCATGTTTTCATAGGAAATTTTGCCTGTATTTAGCCCCTCATTAAACTGGCTGTAACTCAACAAAACGTAGCCAGAGGGCTCTGAAACTTCTAGGGTGCGTCCTTCAGGTCACTAGGAGCGTCCCCAGTGGGTTTTCTCAGAATCGGATTCGGGGCTCTTTTTTCGGAAAATCGCGATTTTGCGCGGGCATGTTTTCATGGGAAATTTTGCCTGTATTTAGCCCCTCATTAAACTGGCCGTAACTCCACAAAACGTAGCCCGAGGGCTCTGAAACTTCTAGGGTGCGTCCGTCAGGTCACTAGGAACGTCCCCAGTGGGTTTTCTCAGAATCAGGTTTGGGGTACCTTTTTCGGAAAATCGCGATTTTGCGCGGGCATGTTTTCATAGGAAATTTTGCCTGTATTTAGCCCCTCATTAAACTGGCTGTAACTCCACAAAACGTAGCCCGAGGGCTCTGAAACTTCTAGGGTGCGTCCGTCAGGTCACTAGGAGCGTCCCCAGTGGGTTTTCTCAGAATCGGGTTCGGGGTACTTTTTTTCGGAAAATCGCAATTTTGCGCGGGCATGTTTTCATAGGAAATTTTGCCTGTATTAAGCCCCTCATTAAACTGGCCGTAACTCCACAAAACGTAGCCCGAGGGCTCTGAAACTTCTAGGGTGCGTCCGTCAGGTCACTAGGAACGTCCCCAGTGGGTTTTCTCAGAATCGGGTTCGTGGAACTTTTTTTCGGAAAATCGCAATTTTGCGCGGGCATGTTTTCATAGGAAATTTTGCCTGAATTTAGCCCCTCATTAAACTTGCCACAACTCCACAAAACGTAGCCCGAGGGCTCTGAAACTTCTAGGGTGCGTCCGTCAGGTCACTAGGAACGTCCCCAGTGGGTTTTCTCAGAATCGGGTTCGGGGCTCTTTTTTCAGAAAAATCGCGGTTTTGCGCGGGCATGTTTTCAAATTAAATTTTGCCTGTATTTAGCCCCTCATTAAACTTGCAATAACTCCGCAAAACGTAGCCCGAGGGCTCTGAAACTTCTAGGGTGCGTCTGTCAGGTCACTAGGAGCGTCCCCAGTGGGTTTTCTCAGAATCGGGTTCGGGGTACTTTTTTTCGGAAAATCGCGATTTTGCGCGGGCATGTTTTCATAGGAAATTTTGCCTGAATTTAGCCCCTCATTAAACTTGCCATAACTCCACAAAACGTAGCCCGAGGGCTCTGAAACTTCTAGGGTGCGTCTGTCAGGTCACTAGGAGCGTCCCCAGTGGGTTTTCTCAGAATCGGGTTCGGGGCTCTTTTTTCGGAAAATCGCGATTTTGCGCGGGCATGTTTTCATAGGAAATTTTGCCTGTATTTAGCCCCTCATTAAACTGGCCGTAACTCCACAAAACGTAGCCCGAGGGCTCTGAAACTTCTAGGGTGCGTCCGTCAGGTCACTAGGAGCGTCCCCAGTGGGTTTTCTCAGAATCAGGTTCGGGGCTCTTTTTTCGGAAAATTGCGATTTTGCGCGGGCATGTTTTCATAGGAAATTTTGCCTGTATTTAGCCCCTCATTAAACTGGCTGTAACTCCACAAAACGTAGCCCGAGGGCTCTGAAACTTCTAGGGTGCGTCCATCAGGTCACTAGGAGCGTCCCCAGTGGGTTTTCTCAGAATCGGGTTCGGGGTACTTTTTTTCGGAAAATCGCGATTTTGCGAGGGCATGTTTTCATAGGAAATTTTGCCTGTATTTAGCCCCTCATTAAACTGGCTGTAACTCCACAAAACCTGGCCCGAGGGCTCTGAAACTTCTAGGGTGCGTCAGTCAGGTCACTAGGAGCGTCCCCAGTGGGTTTTCTCAGAATCGGGTTCGGGGCTCATTTTTCGGAAAATCGCGATTTTGCGCGGGCATGTTTTCATAGGAAATTTTGCCTGTATTTAGCCCCTCATTAAACTGGCTGTAACTCCACAAAACGTAGCCCGAGGGCTCTGAAACTTCTAGGGTGCGTCAGTCAGGTCACTAGGTGCGTCCCCAGTGGGTTTTCTCAGAATCGGGTTCGGGGCTCTTTTTTCGGAAAATTGCGATTTTGCGCGGGCATGTTTTCATAGGAAATTTTGCCTGTATTTAGCCCCTCATTAAACTGGCCGTAACTCCACAAAACGTAGCCCGAGGGCTCTGAAACTTCTAGGGTGCGTCCGTCAGGTCACAAGGAGCGTCCCCAGTGGGTTTTCTCAGAATCGGGTTCGGGGCTCTTTTTTCGGAAAATCGCGATTTTGCGCGGGCATGTTTTCATAGGAAATTTTGCCTGTATTTAGCCCCTCATTAAACTGGCTGTAACTCCACAAAACGTAGCCCGAGGGCTCTGAAACTTCTAGGGTGCGTCCGTCAGGTCACTAGGAGCGTCCCCAGTGGGTTTTCTCAGAATCGGGTTCGGGGCTCTTTTTTCGGAAAATCGCGATTTTGCGAGGGCATGTTTTCATAGGAAATTTTGCCTGTATTTAGCCCCTCATTAAACTGGCTGTAACTCCACAAAACGTAGCCCGAGGGCTCTGAAACTTCTAGGGTGCGTCCGTCAGGTCACTAGGAACGTCCCCAGTGGGTTTTCTCAGAATCGGGTTCGGGGCTCTTTTTTCGGAAAATCGCGATTTTGCGCGGGCATGTTTTCATAGGAAATTTTGCCTGTATTTAGCCCCTCATTAAACTGGCCATAACTCCACAAAACGTAGCCCGAGGGCTCTGAAACTTCTAGGGTGCGTCCGTCAGGTCACTAGGAGCGTCCCCAGTGGGTTTTCTCAGAATCGGGTTCGGGGTACTTTTTTCGGAAAATCGCGATTTTGCGCGGGCATGTTTTCATAGGAAAATTTGCCTGTATTTAGCCCCTCATTAAACTGGCTGTAACTCCACAAAACCTGGCCCGAGGGCTCTGAAACTTCTAGGGTGCGTCAGTCAGGTCACTAGGAGCGTCCCCAGTGGGTTTTCTCAGAATCGGGTTCGGGGCTCTTTTTTCGGAAAATCGCAATTTTGCGCGGGCATGTTTTCATAGGAAATTTTGCCTGTATTTAGCCCCTCATAAAACTGGCTGTAACTCCACAAAACGTAGCCCGAGGGCTCTGAATCTTCTAGGGTGCGTCCGTCAGGTCACTAGGAGCGTCCCCAGTGGGTTTTCTCAGAATCGGGTTCGGGGCTCTTTTTTCGGAAAATTGCGATTTTGCGTGGGCATGTTTTCATAGGAAATTTTGCCTGTATTTAGCCCCTCATTAAACTGGCTGTAACTCCACAAAACGTAGCCCGAGGGCTCTGAAACTTCTAGGGTGCGTCCGTCAGGTCACTAGGAGCGTCCCCAGTGGGTTTTCTCAGAATCGGGTTCGGGGCTCTTTTTTCGGAAAATCGCGATTTTGCGAGGGCATGTTTTCATAGGAAATTTTGCCTGTATTTAGCCCCTCATTAAACTGGCCGTAACTCCACAAAACGTAGCCCGAGGGCTCTGAAACTTCTAGGGTGCGTCCGTCAGGTCACTAGGAACGTCCCCAGTGGGTTGTCTCAGAATCGGGTTCGGGGCTCTTTTTTCGGAAAATCGCGATTTTGCGCGGGCATGTTTTCATAGGAAATTTTGCCTGTATTTAGCCCCTCATTAAACTGGCTGTAACTCCACAAAACGTAGCCCGAGGGCTCTGAAACTTCTAGGGTGCGTCCGTCAGGTCACTAGGAGCGTCCCCAGTGGGTTTTCTCAGAATCGGATTCGGGGCTCTTTTTTCGGAAAATCGCGATTTTGCGCGGGCATGTTTTCATAGGAAATTTTGCCTGTATTTAGCCCCTCATTAAACTGGCTGTAACTCCACAAAACGTAGCCCGAGGGCTCTGAAACTTCTAGGGTGCGTCCTTCAGGTCACTAGGAGCGTCCCCAGTGGGTTTTCTCAGAATCGGGTTTGGGGCTCTTTTTTCGGAAAATCGCGATTTTGCGAGGGCATGTTTTCATAGGAAATTTTGCCTGTATTTAGCCCCTCATTAAACTGGCTGTAACTCCACAAAACCTGGCCCGAGGGCTCTGAAACTTCTAGGGTGCGTCAGTCAGGTCACTAGGAGCGTCCCCAGTGTGTTTTCTCAGAATCGGGTTCGGGGCTCATTTTTCGGAAAATCGCAATTTTGCGCGGGCATGTTTTCATAGGAAATTTTGCCTGTATTTAGCCCCTCATTAAACTGGCTGTAACTCCACAAAACGTAGCCCGAGGGCTCTGAAACTTCTAGGGTGCGTCCGTCAGGTCACTAGGAGCGTCCCCAGTGGGTTTTCTCAGAATCGGGTTCGGGGCCCTTTTTTTCGGAAAATTGCGATTTTGCGCGGGCATGTTTTCATAGGAAATTTTGCCTGTATTTAGCCCCTCATTAAACTGGCTGTAACTCCACAAAACGTAGCCCGAGGGCTCTGAAACTTCTAGGGTGCGTCCGTCAGGTCACTAGGAACGTCCCCAGTGGGTTTTCTCAGAATCGGGTTCGGGGAACTTTTTTTCGGAAAATCGCAATTTTGCGCGGGCATGTTTTCATAGGAAATTTTGCCTGAATTTAGCCCCTCATTAAACTGGCTGTAACTCCACAAAACGTAGCCCGAGGGCTCTGAAACTTCTAGGGTGCGTCCGTCAGGTCACTAGGAACGTCCCCAGTGGGTTTTCTCAGAATCGGGTTCGGGGCTCTTTTTTCGGAAAATCGCGATTTTGCGCGGGCATGTTTTCATAGGAAATTTTGCCTGTATTTATCCCCTCATTAAACTGGCCGTAACTCCACAAAACGTAGCCCGAGGGCTCTGAAACTTCTAGGGTGCGTCCGTCAGGTCACTAGGAGCGTCCCCAGTGGCTTTTCTCAGAATCGGATTCGGGGCTCTTTTTTCGGAAAATCGCAATTTTGCGCGGGCATGTTTTCATAGGAAATTTTGCCTGTATTTAGCCCCTCATTAAACTGGCTGTAACTCAACAAAACGTAGCCCGAGGGCTCTGAAACTTCTAGGGTGCGTCCGTCAGGTCACTAGGAGCGTCCCCAGTGGGTTTTCTCAGAATCAGGTTCGGGGCTCTTTTTTCGGAAAATTGCGATTTTGCGCGGGCATGTTTTCATAGGAAATTTTGCCTGTATTTAGCCCCTCATTAAACTGGCTGTAACTCCACAAAACGTAGCCCGAGGGCTCTGAAACTTCTAGGGTGCATCCGTCAGGTCACTAGGAGCGTCCCCAGTGGGTTTTCTCAGAATCGGGTTCGGGGCTCTTTTTTCGGAAAATTGCGATTTTGCGCGGGCATGTTTTCATAGGAAATTTTGCCTGTATTTAGCCCCTCATTAAACTGGCCGTAACTCCACAAAACGTAGCCCGAGGGCTCTGAAACTTCTAGGGTGCGTCCGTCAGGTCACTAGGAGCGTCCCCAGTGGGTTTTCTCAGAATCGGATTCGGGGCTCTTTTTTCGGAAAATCGCAATTTTGCGCGGGCATGTTTTCATAGGAAATTTTGCCTGTATTTAGCCCCTCATTAAACTGGCCGTAACTCCACAAAACGTAGCCCGAGGGCTCTGAAACTTCTAGGGTGTGTCCGTCAGGTCACTAGGAGCGTCCCCAGTGGGTTTTCTCAGAATCGGGTTCGGGGCTCATTTTTCGGAAAATCGCAATTTTGCGCGGGCATGTTTTCATAGGAAATTTTGCCTGTATTTAGCCCCTCATTAAACTGGCCGTAACTCCACAAAACGTAGCCCGAGGGCTCTGAAACTTCTAGGGTGCGTCCGTCAGGTCACTAGGAACGTCCCCAGTGGGTTTTCTCAGAATCAGGTTTGGGGTACCTTTTTCGGAAAATCGCGATTTTGCGCGGGCATGTTTTCATAGGAAATTTTGCCTGTATTTAGCCCCTCATTAAACTGGCTGTAACTCCACAAAACGTAGCCCGAGGGCTCTGAAACTTCTAGGGTGCGTCCTTCAGGTCACTAGGAGCGTCCCCAGTGGGTTTTCTCAGAATCGGGTTTGGGGCTCTTTTTTCGGAAAATCGCGATTTTGCGAGGGCATGTTTTCATAGGAAATTTTGCCTGTATTTAGCCCCTCATTAAACTGGCTGTAACTCCACAAAACCTGGCCCGAGGGCTCTGAAACTTCTAGGGTGCGTCTGTCAGGTCACTAGGAGCGTCCCCAGTGTGTTTTCTCAGAATCGGGTTCGGGGCTCATTTTTCGGAAAATCGCAATTTTGCGCGGGCATGTTTTCATAGGAAATTTTGCCTGTATTTAGCCCCTCATTAAACTGGCTGTAACTCCACAAAACGTAGCCCGAGGGCTCTGAAACTTCTAGGGTGCGTCCGTCAGGTCACTTGGAGCGTCCCCAGTGGGTTTTCTCAGAATCGGGTTCGGGGCCCTTTTTTTCGGAAAATTGCGATTTTGCGCGGGCATGTTTTCATAGGAAATTTTGCCTGTATTTAGCCCCTCATTAAACTGGCTGTAACTCCACAAAACGTAGCCCGAGGGCTCTGAAACTTCTAGGGTGCGTCCGTCAGGTCATTAGGAACGTCCCCAGTGGGTTTTCTCAGAATCGGGTTGGGGGAACTTTTTTTCGGAAAATCGCAATTTTGCGCGGGCATGTTTTCATAGGAAATTTTGCCTGGATTTAGCCCCTCATTAAACTGGCCATAACTCCACAAAACGTAGCCCGAGGGCTCTGAAACTTCTAGGGTGCGTCCGTCAGGTCACTAGGAACGTCCCCAGTGGGTTTTCTCAGAATCGGGTTCGGGGCTCTTTTTTCGGAAAATCGCGATTTTGCGCGGGCATGTTTTCATAGGAAATTTTGCCTGTATTTAGCCCCTCATTAAACTGGCTGTAACTCCACGAAACGTAGCCCGAGGGCTTTGAAACTTCTAGGGTGCGTCCGTCAGGTCACTAGGAGCGTCCCCAGTGGGTTTTCTCAGAATCGGGTTCGGGGCTCATTTTTCGGAAAATCGCGATTTTGCGCGGGCATGTTTTCATAGGAAATTTTGCCTGTATTTAGCCCCTCATTAAACTGGCTGTAACTCAACAAAACGTAGCCAGAGGGCTCTGAAACTTCTAGGGTGCGTCCTTCAGGTCACTAGGAGCGTCCCCAGTGGGTTTTCTCAGAATCGGATTCGGGGCTCTTTTTTCGGAAAATCGCGATTTTGCGCGGGCATGTTTTCATGGGAAATTTTGCCTGTATTTAGCCCCTCATTAAACTGGCCGTAACTCCACAAAACGTAGCCCGAGGGCTCTGAAACTTCTAGGGTGCGTCCGTCAGGTCACTAGGAACGTCCCCAGTGGGTTTTCTCAGAATCAGGTTTGGGGTACCTTTTTCGGAAAATCGCGATTTTGCGCGGGCATGTTTTCATAGGAAATTTTGCCTGTATTTAGCCCCTCATTAAACTGGCTGTAACTCCACAAAACGTAGCCCGAGGGCTCTGAAACTTCTAGGGTGCGTCCGTCAGGTCACTAGGAGCGTCCCCAGTGGGTTTTCTCAGAATCGGGTTCGGGGTACTTTTTTTCGGAAAATCGCAATTTTGCGCGGGCATGTTTTCATAGGAAATTTTGCCTGTATTAAGCCCCTCATTAAACTGGCCGTAACTCCACAAAACGTAGCCCGAGGGCTCTGAAACTTCTAGGGTGCGTCCGTCAGGTCACTAGGAACGTCCCCAGTGGGTTTTCTCAGAATCGGGTTCGTGGAACTTTTTTTCGGAAAATCGCAATTTTGCGCGGGCATGTTTTCATAGGAAATTTTGCCTGAATTTAGCCCCTCATTAAACTTGCCACAACTCCACAAAACGTAGCCCGAGGGCTCTGAAACTTCTAGGGTGCGTCCGTCAGGTCACTAGGAACGTCCCCAGTGGGTTTTCTCAGAATCGGGTTCGGGGCTCTTTTTTCAGAAAAATCGCGGTTTTGCGCGGGCATGTTTTCAAATTAAATTTTGCCTGTATTTAGCCCCTCATTAAACTTGCAATAACTCCGCAAAACGTAGCCCGAGGGCTCTGAAACTTCTAGGGTGCGTCTGTCAGGTCACTAGGAGCGTCCCCAGTGGGTTTTCTCAGAATCGGGTTCGGGGTACTTTTTTTCGGAAAATCGCGATTTTGCGCGGGCATGTTTTCATAGGAAATTTTGCCTGAATTTAGCCCCTCATTAAACTTGCCATAACTCCACAAAACGTAGCCCGAGGGCTCTGAAACTTCTAGGGTGCGTCTGTCAGGTCACTAGGAGCGTCCCCAGTGGGTTTTCTCAGAATCGGGTTCGGGGCTCTTTTTTCGGAAAATCGCGATTTTGCGCGGGCATGTTTTCATAGGAAATTTTGCCTGTATTTAGCCCCTCATTAAACTGGCCGTAACTCCACAAAACGTAGCCCGAGGGCTCTGAAACTTCTAGGGTGCGTCCGTCAGGTCACTAGGAGCGTCCCCAGTGGGTTTTCTCAGAATCAGGTTCGGGGCTCTTTTTTCGGAAAATTGCGATTTTGCGCGGGCATGTTTTCATAGGAAATTTTGCCTGTATTTAGCCCCTCATTAAACTGGCTGTAACTCCACAAAACGTAGCCCGAGGGCTCTGAAACTTCTAGGGTGCGTCCATCAGGTCACTAGGAGCGTCCCCAGTGGGTTTTCTCAGAATCGGGTTCGGGGTACTTTTTTTCGGAAAATCGCGATTTTGCGAGGGCATGTTTTCATAGGAAATTTTGCCTGTATTTAGCCCCTCATTAAACTGGCTGTAACTCCACAAAACCTGGCCCGAGGGCTCTGAAACTTCTAGGGTGCGTCAGTCAGGTCACTAGGAGCGTCCCCAGTGGGTTTTCTCAGAATCGGGTTCGGGGCTCATTTTTCGGAAAATCGCGATTTTGCGCGGGCATGTTTTCATAGGAAATTTTGCCTGTATTTAGCCCCTCATTAAACTGGCTGTAACTCCACAAAACGTAGCCCGAGGGCTCTGAAACTTCTAGGGTGCGTCAGTCAGGTCACTAGGTGCGTCCCCAGTGGGTTTTCTCAGAATCGGGTTCGGGGCTCTTTTTTCGGAAAATTGCGATTTTGCGCGGGCATGTTTTCATAGGAAATTTTGCCTGTATTTAGCCCCTCATTAAACTGGCCGTAACTCCACAAAACGTAGCCCGAGGGCTCTGAAACTTCTAGGGTGCGTCCGTCAGGTCACAAGGAGCGTCCCCAGTGGGTTTTCTCAGAATCGGGTTCGGGGCTCTTTTTTCGGAAAATCGCGATTTTGCGCGGGCATGTTTTCATAGGAAATTTTGCCTGTATTTAGCCCCTCATTAAACTGGCTGTAACTCCACAAAACGTAGCCCGAGGGCTCTGAAACTTCTAGGGTGCGTCCGTCAGGTCACTAGGAGCGTCCCCAGTGGGTTTTCTCAGAATCGGGTTCGGGGCTCTTTTTTCGGAAAATCGCGATTTTGCGAGGGCATGTTTTCATAGGAAATTTTGCCTGTATTTAGCCCCTCATTAAACTGGCTGTAACTCCACAAAACGTAGCCCGAGGGCTCTGAAACTTCTAGGGTGCGTCCGTCAGGTCACTAGGAACGTCCCCAGTGGGTTTTCTCAGAATCGGGTTCGGGGCTCTTTTTTCGGAAAATCGCGATTTTGCGCGGGCATGTTTTCATAGGAAATTTTGCCTGTATTTAGCCCCTCATTAAACTGGCCGTAACTCCACAAAACGTAGCCCGAGGGCTCTGAAACTTCTAGGGTGCGTCCGTCAGGTCACTAGGAGCGTCCCCAGTGGGTTTTCTCAGAATCGGGTTCGGGGTACTTTTTTCGGAAAATCGCGATTTTGCGCGGGCATGTTTTCATAGGAAATTTTGCCTGTATTTAGCCCCTCATTAAACTGGCTGTAACTCCACAAAACCTGGCCCGAGGGCTCTGAAACTTCTAGGGTGCGTCAGTCAGGTCACTAGGAGCGTCCCCAGTGGGTTTTCTCAGAATCGGGTTCGGGGCTCTTTTTTCGGAAAATCGCAATTTTGCGCGGGCATGTTTTCATAGGAAATTTTGCCTGTATTTAGCCCCTCATAAAACTGGCTGTAACTCCACAAAACGTAGCCCGAGGGCTCTGAATCTTCTAGGGTGCGTCCGTCAGGTCACTAGGAGCGTCCCCAGTGGGTTTTCTCAGAATCGGGTTCGGGGCTCTTTTTTCGGAAAATTGCGATTTTGCGTGGGCATGTTTTCATAGGAAATTTTGCCTGTATTTAGCCCCTCATTAAACTGGCTGTAACTCCACAAAACGTAGCCCGAGGGCTCTGAAACTTCTAGGGTGCGTCCGTCAGGTCACTAGGAGCGTCCCCAGTGGGTTTTCTCAGAATCAGGTTCGGGGCTCTTTTTTCGGAAAATCGCGATTTTGCGAGGGCATGTTTTCATAGGAAATTTTGCCTGTATTTAGCCCCTCATTAAACTGGCCGTAACTCCACAAAACGTAGCCCGAGGGCTCTGAAACTTCTAGGGTGCGTCCGTCAGGTCACTAGGAACGTCCCCAGTGGGTTGTCTCAGAATCGGGTTCGGGGCTCTTTTTTCGGAAAATCGCGATTTTGCGCGGGCATGTTTTCATAGGAAATTTTGCCTGTATTTAGCCCCTCATTAAACTGGCTGTAACTCCACAAAACGTAGCCCGAGGGCTCTGAAACTTCTAGGGTGCGTCCGTCAGGTCACTAGGAGCGTCCCCAGTGGGTTTTCTCAGAATCGGATTCGGGGCTCTTTTTTCGGAAAATCGCGATTTTGCGCGGGCATGTTTTCATAGGAAATTTTGCCTGTATTTAGCCCCTCATTAAACTGGCTGTAACTCCACAAAACGTAGCCCGAGGGCTCTGAAACTTCTAGGGTGCGTCCTTCAGGTCACTAGGAGCGTCCCCAGTGGGTTTTCTCAGAATCGGGTTTGGGGCTCTTTTTTCGGAAAATCGCGATTTTGCGAGGGCATGTTTTCATAGGAAATTTTGCCTGTATTTAGCCCCTCATTAAACTGGCTGTAACTCCACAAAACCTGGCCCGAGGGCTCTGAAACTTCTAGGGTGCGTCAGTCAGGTCACTAGGAGCGTCCCCAGTGTGTTTTCTCAGAATCGGGTTCGGGGCTCATTTTTCGGAAAATCGCAATTTTGCGCGGGCATGTTTTCATAGGAAATTTTGCCTGTATTTAGCCCCTCATTAAACTGGCTGTAACTCCACAAAACGTAGCCCGAGGGCTCTGAAACTTCTAGGGTGCGTCCGTCAGGTCACTAGGAGCGTCCCCAGTGGGTTTTCTCAGAATCGGGTTCGGGGCTCTTTTTTCGGAAAATCGCGAT
Source organism: Halichoeres trimaculatus (assembly GCF_033239565.1). Taxonomy (NCBI): domain Eukaryota; kingdom Metazoa; phylum Chordata; class Actinopteri; order Labriformes; family Labridae; genus Halichoeres; species Halichoeres trimaculatus. Next base: position 8,473,559 of record NW_027437188.1, on the reverse strand, counting down.
TTTGCGCGGGCATGTTTTCATAGGAAATTTTGCCTGTATTTAGCCCCTCATTAAACTGGCTGTAACTCCACGAAACGTAGCCCGAGGGCTTTGAAACTTCTAGGGTGCGTCCGTCAGGTCACTAGGAGCGTCCCCAGTGGGTTTTCTCAGAATCGGGTTCGGGCCTCATTTTTCGGAAAATCGCAATTTTGCGCGGGCATGTTTTCATAGGAAATTTTGCCTGTATTTAGCCCCTCATTAAACTGGCTGTAACTCCACAAAACCTAGCCAGAGGGCTCTGAAACTTCTAGGGTGCGTCCTTCAGGTCACTAGGAGCGTCCCCAGTGGGTTTTCTCAGAATCGGATTCGGGGCTCTTTTTTCGGAAAATCGCGATTTTGCGCGGGGCATGTTTTCATAGGAAATTTTGCCTGTATTTAGCCCCTCATTAAACTGGCCGTAACTCCACAAAACGTAGCCCGAGGGCTCTGAAACTTCTAGGGTGCGTCCGTCAGGTCACTAGGAACGTCCCCAGTGGGTTTTCTCAGAATCAGGTTTGGGGTACCTTTTTCGGAAAATCGCGATTTTGCGCGGGCATGTTTTCATAGGAAATTTTGCCTGTATTTAGCCCCTCATTAAACTGGCTGTAACTCCACAAAACGTAGCCCGAGGGCTCTGAAACTTCTAGGGTGCGTCCGTCAGGTCACTAGGAGCGTCCCCAGTGGGTTTTCTCAGAATCGGGTTCGGGGTACTTTTTTTCGGAAAATCGCAATTTTGCGCGGGCATGTTTTCATAGGAAATTTTGCCTGTATTTAGCCCCTCATTAAACTGGCCGTAACTCCACAAAAAGTAGCCCGAGGGCTCTGAAACTTCTAGGGTGCGTCCGTCAGGTCACTAGGAACGTCCCCAGTGGGTTTTCTCAGAATCGGGTTCGTGGAACTTTTTTTCGGAAAATCGCAATTTTGCGCGGGCATGTTTTCATAGGAAATTTTGCCTGAATTTAGCCCCTCATTAAACTTGCCACAACTCCACAAAACGTAGCCCGAGGGCTCTGAAACTTCTAGGGTGCGTCCGTCAGGTCACTAGGAACGTCCCCAGTGGGTTTTCTCAGAATCGGGTTCGGGGCTCTTTTTTCAGAAAAATCGCGATTATGCGCTGGCATGTTTTCAAATTAAATTTTGCCTGTATTTAGCCCCTCATTAAACTTGCAATAACTCCACAAAACGTAGCCCGAGGGCTCTGAAACTTCTAGGGTGCGTCTGTCAGGTCACTAGGAGCGTCCCCAGTGGGTTTTCTCAGAATCGGGTTCGGGGTACTTTTTTTCGGAAAATCGCGATTTTGCGCGGGCATGTTTTCATAGGAAATTTTGCCTGAATTTAGCCCCTCATTAAACTTGCCATAACTCCACAAAACGTAGCCCGAGGGCTCTGAAACTTCTAGGGTGCGTCTGTCAGGTCACTAGGAGCGTCCCCAGTGGGTTTTCTCAGAATCGGGTTCGGGGCTCTTTTTTCGGAAAATCGCGATTTTGCGCGGGCATGTTTTCATAGGAAATTTTGCCTGTATTTAGCCCCTCATTAAACTGGCCGTAACTCCACAAAACGTAGCCCGAGGGCTCTGAAACTTCTAGGGTGCGTCCGTCAGGTCACTAGGAACGTCCCCAGTGGGTTTTCTCAGAATCGGGTTCGGGGCTCTTTTTTCAGAAAAATCGCGATTTTGCGAGGGCATGTTTTCATAGGAAATTTTGCCTGTATTTAGCCCCTCATTAAACTGGCCGTAACTCCACAAAACGTAGCCCGAGGGCTCTGAAACTTCTAGGGTGCGTCCGTCAGGTCACTAGGAGCGTCCCCAGTGGGTTTTCTCAGAATCGGGTTCGGGGTACTTTTTTCGGAAAATCGCGATTTTGCGCGGGCATGTTTTCATAGGAAATTTTGCCTGTATTTAGCCCCTCATTAAACTGGCTGTAACTCCACAAAACGTAGCCCGAGGGCTCTGAAACTTCTAGGGTGCGTCCGTCAGGTCACTAGGAGCGTCCCCAGTGGGTTTTCTCAGAATCGGGTTCGGGGCTCTTTTTTCGGAAAATCGCGATTTTGCGCGGGCATGTTTTCATAGGAAATTTTGCCTGTATTTAGCCCCTCATTAAACTGGCCGTAACTCCACAAAACGTAGCCCGAGGGCTCTGAAACTTCTAGGGTGCGTCCGTCAGGTCACTAGGAGCGTCCCCAGTGGGTTTTCTCAGAATCGGGTTCGGGGTACTTTTTTCGGAAAATCGCGATTTTGCGCGGGCATGTTTTCATAGGAAATTTTGCCTGTATTTAGCCCCTCATTAAACTGGCTGTAACTCCACAAAACCTGGCCCGAGGGCTCTGAAACTTCTAGGGTGCGTCAGTCAGGTCACTAGGAGTGTCCCCAGTGTGTTTTCTCAGAATCGGGTTCGGGGCTCATTTTTCGGAAAATCGCAATTTTGCGCGGGCATGTTTTCATAGGAAATTTTGCCTGTATTTAGCCCCTCATTAAACTGGCTGTAACTCCACAAAACGTAGCCCGAGGGCTCTGAAACTTCTAGGGTGCGTCCGTCAGGTCACTAGGAGCGTCCCCAGTGGGTTTTCTCAGAATCGGATTCGGGGCCCTTTTTTTCGGAAAATTGCGATTTTGCGCGGGCATGTTTTCATAGGAAATTTTGCCTGTATTTAGCCCCTCATTAAACTGGCTGTAACTCCACAAAACGTAGCCCGAGGGCTCTGAAACTTCTAGGGTGCGTCCGTCAGGTCACTAGGAACGTCCCCAGTGGGTTTTCTCAGAATCGGGTTCGGGGAACTTTTTTTCGGAAAATCGCAATTTTGCGCGGGCATGTTTTCATAGGAAATTTTGCCTGAATTTAGCCCCTCATTAAACTTGCCATAACTCCACAAAACGTAGCCCGAGGGCTCTGAAACTTCTAGGGTGCGTCCGTCAGGTCACTAGGAACGTCCCCAGTGGGTTTTCTCAGAATCGGGTTCGGGGCTCTTTTTTCGGAAAATCGCGATTTTGCGCGGGCATGTTTTCATAGGAAATTTTGCCTGTATTTATCCCCTCATTAAACTGGCCGTAACTCCACAAAACGTAGCCCGAGGGCTCTGAAACTTCTAGGGTGCGTCCGTCAGGTCACTAGGAGCGTCCCCAGTGGCTTTTCTCAGAATCGGATTCGGGGCTCTTTTTTCGGAAAATCGCGATTTTGCGCGGGCATGTTTTCATAGGAAATTTTGCCTGTATTTAGCCCCTCATTAAACTGGCTGTAACTCAACAAAACGTAGCCCGAGGGCTCTGAAACTTCTAGGGTGCGTCCGTCAGGTCACTAGGAGCGTCCCCAGTGGGTTTTCTCAGAATCAGGTTCGGGGCTCTTTTTTCGGAAAATTGCGATTTTGCGCGGGCATGTTTTCATAGGAAATTTTGCCTGTATTTAGCCCCTCATTAAACTGGCTGTAACTCCACAAAACGTAGCCCGAGGGCTCTGAAACTTCTAGGGTGCATCCGTCAGGTCACTAGGAGCGTCCCCAGTGGGTTTTCTCAGAATCGGGTTCGGGGCTCTTTTTTCGGAAAATTGCGATTTTGCGCGGGCATGTTTTCATAGGAAATTTTGCCTGTATTTAGCCCCTCATTAAACTGGCCGTAACTCCACAAAACGTAGCCCGAGGGCTCTGAAACTTCTAGGGTGCGTCCGTCAGGTCACTAGGAGCGTCCCCAGTGGGTTTTCTCAGAATCGGATTCGGGGCTCTTTTTTCGGAAAATCGCAATTTTGCGCGGGCATGTTTTCATAGGAAATTTTGCCTGTATTTAGCCCCTCATTAAACTGGCCGTAACTCCACAAAACGTAGCCCGAGGGCTCTGAAACTTCTAGGGTGTGTCCGTCAGGTCACTAGGAGCGTCCCCAGTGGGTTTTCTCAGAATCGGGTTCGGGGCTCATTTTTCGGAAAATCGCAATTTTGCGCGGGCATGTTTTCATAGGAAATTTTGCCTGTATTTAGCCCCTCATTAAACTGGCCGTAACTCCACAAAACGTAGCCCGAGGGCTCTGAAACTTCTAGGGTGCGTCCGTCAGGTCACTAGGAACGTCCCCAGTGGGTTTTCTCAGAATCAGGTTTGGGGTACCTTTTTCGGAAAATCGCGATTTTGCGCGGGCATGTTTTCATAGGAAATTTTGCCTGTATTTAGCCCCTCATTAAACTGGCTGTAACTCCACAAAACGTAGCCCGAGGGCTCTGAAACTTCTAGGGTGCGTCCTTCAGGTCACTAGGAGCGTCCCCAGTGGGTTTTCTCAGAATCGGGTTTGGGGCTCTTTTTTCGGAAAATCGCGATTTTGCGAGGGCATGTTTTCATAGGAAATTTTGCCTGTATTTAGCCCCTCATTAAACTGGCTGTAACTCCACAAAACCTGGCCCGAGGGCTCTGAAACTTCTAGGGTGCGTCAGTCAGGTCACTAGGAGCGTCCCCAGTGTGTTTTCTCAGAATCGGGTTCGGGGCTCATTTTTCGGAAAATCGCAATTTTGCGCGGGCATGTTTTCATAGGAAATTTTGCCTGTATTTAGCCCCTCATTAAACTGGCTGTAACTCCACAAAACGTAGCCCGAGGGCTCTGAAACTTCTAGGGTGCGTCCGTCAGGTCACTAGGAGCGTCCCCAGTGGGTTTTCTCAGAATCGGGTTCGGGGCCCTTTTTTTCGGAAAATTGCGATTTTGCGCGGGCATGTTTTCATAGGAAATTTTGCCTGTATTTAGCCCCTCATTAAACTGGCTGTAACTCCACAAAACGTAGCCCGAGGGCTCTGAAACTTCTAGGGTGCGTCCGTCAGGTCATTAGGAACGTCCCCAGTGGGTTTTCTCAGAATCGGGTTGGGGGAACTTTTTTTCGGAAAATCGCAATTTTGCGCGGGCATGTTTTCATAGGAAATTTTGCCTGGATTTAGCCCCTCATTAAACTGGCCATAACTCCACAAAACGTAGCCCGAGGGCTCTGAAACTTCTAGGGTGCGTCCGTCAGGTCACTAGGAACGTCCCCAGTGGGTTTTCTCAGAATCGGGTTCGGGGCTCTTTTTTCGGAAAATCGCGATTTTGCGCGGGCATGTTTTCATAGGAAATTTTGCCTGTATTTAGCCCCTCATTAAACTGGCTGTAACTCCACGAAACGTAGCCCGAGGGCTTTGAAACTTCTAGGGTGCGTCCGTCAGGTCACTAGGAGCGTCCCCAGTGGGTTTTCTCAGAATCGGGTTCGGGGCTCATTTTTCGGAAAATCGCGATTTTGCGCGGGCATGTTTTCATAGGAAATTTTGCCTGTATTTAGCCCCTCATTAAACTGGCTGTAACTCAACAAAACGTAGCCAGAGGGCTCTGAAACTTCTAGGGTGCGTCCTTCAGGTCACTAGGAGCGTCCCCAGTGGGTTTTCTCAGAATCGGATTCGGGGCTCTTTTTTCGGAAAATCGCGATTTTGCGCGGGCATGTTTTCATGGGAAATTTTGCCTGTATTTAGCCCCTCATTAAACTGGCCGTAACTCCACAAAACGTAGCCCGAGGGCTCTGAAACTTCTAGGGTGCGTCCGTCAGGTCACTAGGAACGTCCCCAGTGGGTTTTCTCAGAATCAGGTTTGGGGTACCTTTTTCGGAAAATCGCGATTTTGTGCGGGCATGTTTTCATAGGAAATTTTGCCTGTATTTAGCCCCTCATTAAACTGGCTGTAACTCCACAAAACGTAGCCCGAGGGCTCTGAAACTTCTAGGGTGCGTCCGTCAGGTCACTAGGAGCGTCCCCAGTGGGTTTTCTCAGAATCGGGTTCGGGGTACTTTTTTTCGGAAAATCGCAATTTTGCGCGGGCATGTTTTCATAGGAAATTTTGCCTGTATTAAGCCCCTCATTAAACTGGCCGTAACTCCACAAAACGTAGCCCGAGGGCTCTGAAACTTCTAGGGTGCGTCCGTCAGGTCACTAGGAACGTCCCCAGTGGGTTTTCTCAGAATCGGGTTCGTGGAACTTTTTTTCGGAAAATCGCAATTTTGCGCGGGCATGTTTTCATAGGAAATTTTGCCTGAATTTAGCCCCTCATTAAACTTGCCACAACTCCACAAAACGTAGCCCGAGGGCTCTGAAACTTCTAGGGTGCGTCCGTCAGGTCACTAGGAACGTCCCCAGTGGGTTTTCTCAGAATCGGGTTCGGGGCTCTTTTTTCAGAAAAATCGCGGTTTTGCGCGGGCATGTTTTCAAATTAAATTTTGCCTGTATTTAGCCCCTCATTAAACTTGCAATAACTCCGCAAAACGTAGCCCGAGGGCTCTGAAACTTCTAGGGTGCGTCTGTCAGGTCACTAGGAGCGTCCCCAGTGGGTTTTCTCAGAATCGGGTTCGGGGTACTTTTTTTCGGAAAATCGCGATTTTGCGCGGGCATGTTTTCATAGGAAATTTTGCCTGAATTTAGCCCCTCATTAAACTTGCCATAACTCCACAAAACGTAGCCCGAGGGCTCTGAAACTTCTAGGGTGCGTCTGTCAGGTCACTAGGAGCGTCCCCAGTGGGTTTTCTCAGAATCGGGTTCCGGGCTCTTTTTTCGGAAAATCGCGATTTTGCGCGGGCATGTTTTCATAGGAAATTTTGCCTGTATTTAGCCCCTCATTAAACTGGCCGTAACTCCACAAAACGTAGCCCGAGGGCTCTGAAACTTCTAGGGTGCGTCCGTCAGGTCACTAGGAGCGTCCCCAGTGGGTTTTCTCAGAATCAGGTTCGGGGCTCTTTTTTCGGAAAATTGCGATTTTGCGCGGGCATGTTTTCATAGGAAATTTTGCCTGTATTTAGCCCCTCATTAAACTGGCTGTAACTCCACAAAACGTAGCCCGAGGGCTCTGAAACTTCTAGGGTGCGTCCATCAGGTCACTAGGAGCGTCCCCAGTGGGTTTTCTCAGAATCGGGTTCGGGGTACTTTTTTTCGGAAAATCGCGATTTTGCGAGGGCATGTTTTCATAGGAAATTTTGCCTGTATTTAGCCCCTCATTAAACTGGCTGTAACTCCACAAAACCTGGCCCGAGGGCTCTGAAACTTCTAGGGTGCGTCAGTCAGGTCACTAGGAGCGTCCCCAGTGGGTTTTCTCAGAATCGGGTTCGGGGCTCATTTTTCGGAAAATCGCGATTTTGCGCGGGCATGTTTTCATAGGAAATTTTGCCTGTATTTAGCCCCTCATTAAACTGGCTGTAACTCCACAAAACGTAGCCCGAGGGCTCTGAAACTTCTAGGGTGCGTCAGTCAGGTCACTAGGTGCGTCCCCAGTGGGTTTTCTCAGAATCGGGTTCGGGGCTCTTTTTTCGGAAAATTGCGATTTTGCGCGGGCATGTTTTCATAGGAAATTTTGCCTGTATTTAGCCCCTCATTAAACTGGCCGTAACTCCACAAAACGTAGCCCGAGGGCTCTGAAACTTCTAGGGTGCGTCCGTCAGGTCACAAGGAGCGTCCCCAGTGGGTTTTCTCAGAATCGGGTTCGGGGCTCTTTTTTCGGAAAATCGCGATTTTGCGCGGGCATGTTTTCATAGGAAATTTTGCCTGTATTTAGCCCCTCATTAAACTGGCTGTAACTCCACAAAACGTAGCCCGAGGGCTCTGAAACTTCTAGGGTGCGTCCGTCAGGTCACTAGGAGCGTCCCCAGTGGGTTTTCTCAGAATCGGGTTCGGGGCTCTTTTTTCGGAAAATCGCGATTTTGCGAGGGCATGTTTTCATAGGAAATTTTGCCTGTATTTAGCCCCTCATTAAACTGGCTGTAACTCCACAAAACGTAGCCCGAGGGCTCTGAAACTTCTAGGGTGCGTCCGTCAGGTCACTAGGAACGTCCCCAGTGGGTTTTCTCAGAATCGGGTTCGGGGCTCTTTTTTCGGAAAATCGCGATTTTGCGCGGGCATGTTTTCATAGGAAATTTTGCCTGTATTTAGCCCCTCATTAAACTGGCCGTAACTCCACAAAACGTAGCCCGAGGGCTCTGAAACTTCTAGGGTGCGTCCGTCAGGTCACTAGGAGCGTCCCCAGTGGGTTTTCTCAGAATCGGGTTCGGGGTACTTTTTTCGGAAAATCGCGATTTTGCGCGGGCATGTTTTCATAGGAAATTTTGCCTGTATTTAGCCCCTCATTAAACTGGCTGTAACTCCACAAAACCTGGCCCGAGGGCTCTGAAACTTCTAGGGTGCGTCAGTCAGGTCACTAGGAGCGTCCCCAGTGGGTTTTCTCAGAATCGGGTTCGGGGCTCTTTTTTCGGAAAATCGCAATTTTGCGCGGGCATGTTTTCATAGGAAATTTTGCCTGTATTTAGCCCCTCATAAAACTGGCTGTAACTCCACAAAACGTAGCCCGAGGGCTCTGAATCTTCTAGGGTGCGTCCGTCAGGTCACTAGGAGCGTCCCCAGTGGGTTTTCTCAGAATCGGGTTCGGGGCTCTTTTTTCGGAAAATTGCGATTTTGCGTGGGCATGTTTTCATAGGAAATTTTGCCTGTATTTAGCCCCTCATTAAACTGGCTGTAACTCCACAAAACGTAGCCCGAGGGCTCTGAAACTTCTAGGGTGCGTCCGTCAGGTCACTAGGAGCGTCCCCAGTGGGTTTTCTCAGAATCGGGTTCGGGGCTCTTTTTTCGGAAAATCGCGATTTTGCGAGGGCATGTTTTCATAGGAAATTTTGCCTGTATTTAGCCCCTCATTAAACTGGCCGTAACTCCACAAAACGTAGCCCGAGGGCTCTGAAACTTCTAGGGTGCGTCCGTCAGGTCACTAGGAACGTCCCCAGTGGGTTGTCTCAGAATCGGGTTCGGGGCTCTTTTTTCGGAAAATCGCGATTTTGCGCGGGCATGTTTTCATAGGAAATTTTGCCTGTATTTAGCCCCTCATTAAACTGGCTGTAACTCCACAAAACGTAGCCCGAGGGCTCTGAAACTTCTAGGGTGCGTCCGTCAGGTCACTAGGAGCGTCCCCAGTGGGTTTTCTCAGAATCGGATTCGGGGCTCTTTTTTCGGAAAATCGCGATTTTGCGCGGGCATGTTTTCATAGGAAATTTTGCCTGTATTTAGCCCCTCATTAAACTGGCTGTAACTCCACAAAACGTAGCCCGAGGGCTCTGAAACTTCTAGGGTGCGTCCTTCAGGTCACTAGGAGCGTCCCCAGTGGGTTTTCTCAGAATCGGGTTTGGGGCTCTTTTTTCGGAAAATCGCGATTTTGCGAGGGCATGTTTTCATAGGAAATTTTGCCTGTATTTAGCCCCTCATTAAACTGGCTGTAACTCCACAAAACCTGGCCCGAGGGCTCTGAAACTTCTAGGGTGCGTCAGTCAGGTCACTAGGAGCGTCCCCAGTGTGTTTTCTCAGAATCGGGTTCGGGGCTCATTTTTCGGAAAATCGCAATTTTGCGCGGGCATGTTTTCATAGGAAATTTTGCCTGTATTTAGCCCCTCATTAAACTGGCTGTAACTCCACAAAACGTAGCCCGAGGGCTCTGAAACTTCTAGGGTGCGTCCGTCAGGTCACTAGGAGCGTCCCCAGTGGGTTTTCTCAGAATCGGGTTCGGGGCTCTTTTTTCGGAAAATCGCGATTTTGCGCGGGCATGTTTTCATAGGAAATTTTGCCTGTATTTAGCCCCTCATTAAACTGGCTGTAACTCCACGAAACGTAGCCCGAGGGCTTTGAAACTTCTAGGGTGCGTCCGTCAGGTCACTAGGAGCGTCCCCAGTGGGTTTTCTCAGAATCGGGTTCGGGCCTCATTTTTCGGAAAATCGCAATTTTGCGCGGGCATGTTTTCATAGGAAATTTTGCCTGTATTTAGCCCCTCATTAAACTGGCTGTAACTCCACAAAACCTAGCCAGAGGGCTCTGAAACTTCTAGGGTGCGTCCTTCAGGTCACTAGGAGCGTCCCCAGTGGGTTTTCTCAGAATCGGATTCGGGGCTCTTTTTTCGGAAAATCGCGATTTTGCGCGGGGCATGTTTTCATAGGAAATTTTGCCTGTATTTAGCCCCTCATTAAACTGGCCGTAACTCCACAAAACGTAGCCCGAGGGCTCTGAAACTTCTAGGGTGCGTCCGTCAGGTCACTAGGAACGTCCCCAGTGGGTTTTCTCAGAATCAGGTTTGGGGTACCTTTTTCGGAAAATCGCGATTTTGCGCGGGCATGTTTTCATAGGAAATTTTGCCTGTATTTAGCCCCTCATTAAACTGGCTGTAACTCCACAAAACGTAGCCCGAGGGCTCTGAAACTTCTAGGGTGCGTCCGTCAGGTCACTAGGAGCGTCCCCAGTGGGTTTTCTCAGAATCGGGTTCGGGGTACTTTTTTTCGGAAAATCGCAATTTTGCGCGGGCATGTTTTCATAGGAAATTTTGCCTGTATTTAGCCCCTCATTAAACTGGCCGTAACTCCACAAAACGTAGCCCGAGGGCTCTGAAACTTCTAGGGTGCGTCCGTCAGGTCACTAGGAACGTCCCCAGTGGGTTTTCTCAGAATCGGGTTCGTGGAACTTTTTTTCGGAAAATCGCAATTTTGCGCGGGCATGTTTTCATAGGAAATTTTGCCTGAATTTAGCCCCTCATTAAACTTGCCACAACTCCACAAAACGTAGCCCGAGGGCTCTGAAACTTCTAGGGTGCGTCCGTCAGGTCACTAGGAACGTCCCCAGTGGGTTTTCTCAGAATCGGGTTCGGGGCTCTTTTTTCAGAAAAATCGCGATTTTGCGCTGGCATGTTTTCAAATTAAATTTTGCCTGTATTTAGCCCCTCATTAAACTTGCAATAACTCCACAAAACGTAGCCCGAGGGCTCTGAAACTTCTAGGGTGCGTCTGTCAGGTCACTAGGAGCGTCCCCAGTGGGTTTTCTCAGAATCGGGTTCGGGGTACTTTTTTTCGGAAAATCGCGATTTTGCGCGGGCATGTTTTCATAGGAAATTTTGCCTGAATTTAGCCCCTCATTAAACTTGCCATAACTCCACAAAACGTAGCCCGAGGGCTCTGAAACTTCTAGGGTGCGTCTGTCAGGTCACTAGGAGCGTCCCCAGTGGGTTTTCTCAGAATCGGGTTCGGGGCTCTTTTTTCGGAAAATCGCGATTTTGCGCGGGCATGTTTTCATAGGAAATTTTGCCTGTATTTAGCCCCTCATTAAACTGGCCGTAACTCCACAAAACGTAGCCCGAGGGCTCTGAAACTTCTAGGGTGCGTCCGTCAGGTCACTAGGAACGTCCCCAGTGGGTTTTCTCAGAATCGGGTTCGGGGCTCTTTTTTCAGAAAAATCGCGATTTTGCGAGGGCATGTTTTCATAGGAAATTTTGCCTGTATTTAGCCCCTCATTAAACTGGCCGTAACTCCACAAAACGTAGCCCGAGGGCTCTGAAACTTCTAGGGTGCGTCCGTCAGGTCACTAGGAACGTCCCCAGTGGGTTTTCTCAGAATCGGGTTCGGGGTACTTTTTTCGGAAAATCGCGATTTTGCGCAGGCATGTTTTCATAGGAAATTTTGCCTGTATTTAGCCCCTCATTAAACTGGCTGTAACTCCACAAAACGTAGCCCGAGGGCTCTGAAACTTCTAGGGTGCGTCCGTCAGGTCACTAGGAGCGTCCCCAGTGGGTTTTCTCAGAATCGGGTTCGGGGCTCTTTTTTCGGAAAATCGCGATTTTGCGCGGGCATGTTTTCATAGGAAATTTTGCCTGTATTTAGCCCCTCATTAAACTGGCCGTAACTCCACAAAACGTAGCCCGAGGGCTCTGAAACTTCTAGGGTGCGTCCGTCAGGTCACTAGGAGCGTCCCCAGTGGGTTTTCTCAGAATCGGGTTCGGGGTACTTTTTTCGGAAAATCGCGATTTTGCGCGGGCATGTTTTCATAGGAAATTTTGCCTGTATTTAGCCCCTCATTAAACTGGCTGTAACTCCACAAAACCTGGCCCGAGGGCTCTGAAACTTCTAGGGTGCGTCAGTCAGTTCACTAGGAGCGTCCCCAGTGGGTTTTCTCAGAATCGGGTTCGGGGCTCTTTTTTCGGAAAATCGCGATTTTGCGCGGGCATGTTTTCATAGGAAATTTTGCCTGTATTTAGCCCCTCATTAAACTGGCTGTAACTCCACAAAACGTAGCCCGAGGGCTCTGAATCTTCTAGGGTGCGTCCGTCAGGTCACTAGGAGCGTCCCCAGTGGGTTTTCTCAGAATCGGGTTCGGGGCTCTTTTTTCGGAAAATTGCGATTTTGCGTGGGCATGTTTTCATAGGAAATTTTGCCTGTATTTAGCCCCTCATTAAACTGGCTGTAACTCCACAAAACGTAGCCCGAGGGCTCTGAAACTTCTAGGGTGCGTCCGTCAGGTCACTAGGAGCGTCCCCAGTGGGTTTTCTCAGAATCGGGTTCGGGGCTCTTTTTTCGGAAAATCGCAATTTTGCGAGGGCATGTTTTCATAGGAAATTTTGCCTGTATTTAGCCCCTCATTAAACTGGCTGTAACTCCACAAAACGTAGCCCGAGGGCTCTGAAACTTCTAGGGTGCGTCCGTCAGGTCACTAGGAACGTCCCCAGTGGGTTGTCTCAGAATCGGGTTCGGGGCTCTTTTTTCGGAAAATCGCGATTTTGCGCGGGCATGTTTTCATAGGAAATTTTGCCTGTATTTAGCCCCTCATTAAACTGGCTGTAACTCCACAAAACGTAGCCCGAGGGCTCTGAAACTTCTAGGGTGCGTCCGTCAGGTCACTAGGAGCGTCCCCAGTGGGTTTTCTCAGAATCGGGTTCGGGGCTCTTTTTTCGGAAAATCGCGATTTTGCGAGGGCATGTTTTCATAGGAAATTTTGCCTGTATTTAGCCCCTCATTAAACTGGCCGTAACTCCACAAAACGTAGCCCGAGGGCTCTGAAACTTCTAGGGTGCGTCAGTCAGGTCACAAGGAGCGTCCCCAGTGGGTTTTCTCAGAATCGGGTTCGGGGTACTTTTTTCGGAAAATCGCGATTTTGCGCGGGCATGTTTTCATAGGAAATTTTGCCTGTATTTAGCCCCTCATTAAACTGGCTGTAACTCCACAAAACCTGGCCCGAGGGCTCTGAAACTTCTAGGGTGCGTCAGTCAGGTCACAAGGAGCGTCCCCTGTGGGTTTTCTCAGAATCGGGTTCGGGGCTCTTTTTTCGGAAAATCGCGATTTTGCGCGGGCATGTTTTCATAGGAAATTTTGCCTGTATTTAGCCCCTCATTAAACTGGCTGTAACTCCACAAAACGTAGCCCGAGGGCTCTGAATCTTCTAGGGTGCGTCCGTCAGGTCACTAGGAGCGTCCCCAGTGGGTTTTCTCAGAATCGGGTTCGGGGCTCTTTTTTCGGATAATTGCGATTTTGCGCGGGCATGTTTTCATAGGAAATTTTGCCTGTATTTAGCCCCTCATTAAACTGGCTGTAACTCCACAAAACGTAGCCCGAGGGCTCTGAAACTTCTAGGGTGCGTCCGTCAGGTCACTAGGAGCGTCCCCAGTGGGTTTTCTCAGAATCGGGTTCGGGGCTCTTTTTTCGGAAAATCGCGATTTTGCGCGGGCATGTTTTCATAGCAAATTTTGCCTGTATTTAGCCCCTCATTAAACTGGCCGTAACTCCACAAAACGTAGCCCGAGGGCTCTGAAACTTCTAGGGTGCGTCCATCAGGTCACTAGGAGCGTCCCCAGTGGGTTTTCTCAGAATCGGGTTCGGGGTACTTTTTTCGGAAAATCGCGATTTTGCGCGGGCATGTTTTCATAGGAAATTTTGCCTGTATTTAGCCCCTCATTAAACTGGCTGTAACTCCACAAAACCTGGCCCGAGGGCTCTGAAACTTCTAGGGTGCGTCAGTCAGGTCACTAGGAGCGTCCCCAGTGGGTTTTCTCAGAATCGGGTTCGGGGCTCTTTTTTCGGAAAATCACGATTTTGCGCGGGCATGTTTTCATAGGAAATTTTGCCTGTATTTAGCCCCTCATTAAACTGGCTGTAACTCCACAAAACGTAGCCCGAGGGCTCTGAATCTTCTAGGGTGCGTCCGTCAGGTCACTAGGAGCGTCCCCAGTGGGTTTTCTCAGAATCGGGTTTGGGGCTCTTTTTTCGGAAAATTGCGATTTTGCGTGGGCATGTTTTCATAGGAAATTTTGCCTGTATTTAGCCCCTCATTAAACTGGCTGTAACTCCACAAAACCTGGCCCGAGGGCTCTGAAACTTCTAGGGTGCGTCCGTCAGGTCACTAGGAGCGTCCCCAGTGGGTTTTCTCAGAATCGGGTTCGGGGCTCTTTTTTCGGAAAATCGCGATTTTGCGAGGGCATGTTTTCATAGGAAATTTTGCCTGTATTTAGCCCCTCATTAAACTGGCCGTAACTCCACAAAACGTAGCCCGAGGGCTCTGAAACTTCTAGGGTGCGTCCGTCAGGTCACTAGGAACGTCCCCAGTGGGTTTTCTCAGAATCGGGTTCAGGGTACTTTTTTCGGAAAATCGCGATTTTGCGCGGGCATGTTTTCATATGAAATTTTGCCTGTATTTAGCCCCTCATTAAACTGGCTGTAACTCCACAAAACCTGGCCCGAGGGCTCTGAAACTTCTAGGGTGCGTCAGTCAGGTCACAAGGAGCGTCCCCTGTGGGTTTTCTCAGAATCGGGTTCGGGGCTCTTTTTTCGGAAAATCGCGATTTTGCGCGGGCATGTTTTCATAGGAAATTTTGCCTGTATTTAGCCCCTCATTAAACTGGCTGTAACTCCACAAAACGTAGCCCGAGGGCTCTGAATCTTCTAGGGTGCGTCCGTCAGGTCACTAGGAGCGTCCCCAGTGGGTTTTCTCAGAATCGGGTTTGGGGCTCTTTTTTCGGAAAATTGCGATTTTGCGCGGGCATGTTTTCATAGGAAATTTTGCCTGTATTTAGCCCCTCATTAAACTGGCCGTAACTCCACAAAACGTAGCCCGAGGGCTCTGAAACTTCTAGGGTGCGTCCGTCAGGTCACTAGGAGCGTCCCCAGTGGGTTTTCTCAGAATCGGGTTCGGGGCTCTTTTTTCGGAAAATCGCGCTTTTGCGCGGGCATGTTTTCATAGGAAATTTTGCCTGTATTTAGCCCCTCATTAAACTGGCTGTAACTCCACAAAATGTAGCCCGAGGGCTCTGAAACCTCTAGGGTGCGTCCGTCAGGTCACTAGGAACGTCCCCAGTGGGTTTTCTCAGAGTCGGGTTCGGGGTACTTTTTTTCGGAAAATCGCAATTTTGCGCGGGCATGTTTTCATAGGAAATTTGGCCAGAATTTAGCCCCTCATTAAACTTGCCATAACTCCACAAAACGTAGCCCGAGGGCTCTGAAACTTCTAGGGTGCGTCCGTCAGGTCACTAGGAACGTCCCCAGTGGGTTTTCTCAGAATCGGGTTCGGGGTACTTTTTTTCGGAAAATCGCAATTTTGCGCGGGCATGTTTTCATAGGAAATTTTGCCTGTATTTAGCCCCTCATTAAACTGGCCGTAACTCCACAAAACGTAGCCCGAGGGCTCTGAAACTTCTAGGGTGCGTCCGTCAGGTCACTAGGAGCGTCCCCAGTGGGTTTTCTCAGAACCGGATTCGGGGCTCTTTTTTCGGAAAATCGCGATTTTGCGCGGGCATGTTTTCATAAGAAATTTTGCCTGTATTTAGCCCCTCATTAAACTGGCTGTAACTCCACAAAACGTAGCCCGAGGGCTCTGAAACTTCTAGGGTGCGTCCGTCAGGTCACTAGGAGCGTCCCCAGTGGGTTTTCTCAGAATCGGGTTCGGGGTACTTTTTTTCGGATAATTGCGATTTTGCGCGGGCATGTTTTCATAGGAAATTTTGCCTGTATTTAGCCCCTCATTAAACTGGCTGTAACTCCACAAAACGTAGCCCGAGGGCTCTGAAACTTCTAGGGTGCGTCCGTCAGGTCACTAGGAGCGTCCCCAGTGGGTTTTCTCAGAATCGGGTTCGGGGCTCTTTTTTCGGAAAATCGCGATTTTGCGCGGGCATGTTTTCATAGGAAATTTTGCCTGTATTTAGCCCCTCATTAAACTGGCCGTAACTCCACAAAACGTAGCCCGAGGGCTCTGAAACTTCTAGGGTGCGTCCGTCAGGTCACTAGGAGCGTCCCCAGTGGGTTTTCTCAGAATCGGGTTCGGGGCTCTTTTTTCGGAAAATCGCGCTTTTGCGCGGGCATGTTTTCATAGGAAATTTTGCCTGTATTTAGCCCCTCATTAAACTGGCTGTAACTCCACAAAACCTGGCCCGAGGGCTCTGAAACTTCTAGGGTGCGTCAGTCAGGTCACTAGGAGCGTCCCCAGTGGGTTTTCTCAGAATCGGGTTCGGGGTACTTTTTTTCGGAAAATTGCGATTTTGCGCAGGCATGTTTTCATAGGAAATTTTGCCTGTATTTAGCCCCTCATTAAACTGGCTGTAACTCCACAAAACGTAGCCCGAGGGCTCTGAAACTTCTAGGGTGCGTCCGTCAGGTCCCTAGGAACGTCCCCAGTGGGTTTTCTCAGAATCGGGTTCGGGGTACTTTTTTTCGGAAAATCGCAATTTTGCGCGGGCATGTTTTCATAGGAAATTTTGCCTGAATTTAGCCCCTCATTAAACTTGCCATAACTCCACAAAACGTAGCCCGAGGGCTCTGAAACTTCTAGGGTGCGTCCGTCAGGTCACAAGGAGCGTCCCCTGTGGGTTTTCTCAGAATCGGGTTCGGGGCTCTTTTTTTCGGAAAATCGCGATTTTGCGCGGGCATGTTTTCATAGGAAATTTTGCCTGTATTTAGCCCCTCATTAAACTGGCTGTAACTCCACAAAACGTAGCCCGAGGGCTCTGAATCTTCTAGGGTGCGTCCGTCAGGTCACTAGGAGCGTCCCCAGTGGGTTTTCTCAGAATCGGGTTCGGGGCTCTTTTTTCGGATAATTGCGATTTTGCGCGGGCATGTTTTCATAGGAAATTTTGCCTGTATTTAGCCCCTCATTAAACTGGCTGTAACTCCACAAAACGTAGCCCGAGGGCTCTGAAACTTCTAGGGTGCGTCCGTCAGGTCACTAGGAGCGTCCCCAGAGGGTTTTCTCAGAATCGGGTTCGGGGCTCTTTTTTCGGAAAATCGCGATTTTGCGCGGGCATGTTTTCATAGGAAATTTTGCCTGTATTTAGCCCCTCATTAAACTGGCCGTAACTCCACAAAACGTAGCCCGAGGGCTCTGAAACTTCTAGGGTGCGTCCGTCAGGTCACTAGGAGCGTCCCCAGTGGGTTTTCTCAGAATCGGGTTCGGGGTACTTTTTTCGGAAAATCGCGATTTTGCGCGGGCATGTTTTCATAGGAAATTTTGCCTGTATTTAGCCCCTCATTAAACTGGCTGTAACTCCACAAAACCTGGCCCGAGGGCTCTGAAACTTCTAGGGTGCGTCAGTCAGGTCACTAGGAGCGTCCCCAGTGGGTTTTCTCAGAATCGGGTTCGGGGCTCTTTTTTCGGAAAATCGCGATTTTGCGCGGGCATGTTTTCATAGGAAATTTTGCCTGTATTTAGCCCCTCATTAAACTGGCTGTAACTCCACAAAACGTAGCCCGAGGGCTCTGAATCTTCTAGGGTGCGTCCGTCAGGTCACTAGGAGCGTCCCCAGTGGGTTTTCTCAGAATCGGGTTCGGGGCTTTTTTTTTCGGAAAATTGCGATTTTGCGTGGGCATGTTTTCATAGATTATTTTGCCTGTATTTAGCCCCTCATTAAACTGGCTGTAACTCCACAAAACGTAGCCCGAGGGCTCTGAAACTTCTAGGGTGCGTCCGTCAGGTCACTAGGAGCGTCCCCAGTGGGTTTTCTCAGAATCGGGTTCGGGGCTCTTTTTTCGGAAAATCGCGATTTTGCGAGGGCATGTTTTCATAGGAAATTTTGCCTGTATTTAGCCCCTCATTAAACTGGCCGTAACTCCACAAAACGTAGCCCGAGGGCTCTGAAACTTCTAGGGTGCGTCCGTCAGGTCACTAGGAACGTCCCCAGTGGGTTGTCTCAGAATCGGGTTCGGGGCTCTTTTTTCGGAAAATCACGATTTTGCGCGGGCATGTTTTCATAGGAAATTTTGCCTGTATTTAGCCCCTCATTAAACTGGCTGTAACTCCACAAAACGTAGCCCGAGGGCTCTGAAACTTCTAGGGTGCGTCCGTCAGGTCACTAGGAGCGTCCCCAGTGGGTTTTCTCAGAATCGGGTTCGGGGCTCTTTTTTCGGAAAATCGCGATTTTGCGAGGGCATGTTTTCATAGCAAATTTTGCCTGTATTTAGCCCCTCATTAAACTGGCCGTAACTCCACAAAACGTAGCCCGAGGGCTCTGAAACTTCTAGGGTGCGTCAGTCAGGTCACAAGGAGCGTCCCCAGTTGGTTTTCTCAGAATCGGGTTCGGGGTACTTTTTTCGGAAAATCGCGATTTTGCGCGGGCATGTTTTCATAGGAAATTTTGCCTGTATTTAGCCCCTCATTAAACTGGCTGTAACTCCACAAAACCTGGCCCGAGGGCTCTGAAACTTCTAGGGTGCGTCAGTCAGGTCACAAGGAGCGTCCCCTGTGGGTTTTCTCAGAATCGGGTTCGGGGCTCTTTTTTCGGAAAATCGCGATTTTGCGCGGGCATGTTTTCATAGGAAATTTTGCCTGTATTTAGCCCCTCATTAAACTGGCTGTAACTCCACAAAACGTAGCCCGAGGGCTCTGAATCTTCTAGGGTGCGTCCGTCAGGTCACTAGGAGCGTCCCCAGTGGGTTTTCTCAGAATCGGGTTCGGGGCTCTTTTTTCGGATAATTGCGATTTTGCGCGGGCATGTTTTCATAGGAAATTTTGCCTGTATTTAGCCCCTCATTAAACTGGCTGTAACTCCACAAAACGTAGCCCGAGGGCTCTGAAACTTCTAGGGTGCGTCCGTCAGGTCACTAGGAGCGTCCCCAGTGGGTTTTCTCAGAATCGGGTTCGGGGCTCTTTTTTCGGAAAATCGCGATTTTGCGCGGGCATGTTTTCATAGCAAATTTTGCCTGTATTTAGCCCCTCATTAAACTGGCCGTAACTCCACAAAACGTAGCCCGAGGGCTCTGAAACTTCTAGGGTGCGTCCGTCAGGTCACTAGGAGCGTCCCCAGTGGGTTTTCTCAGAATCGGGTTCGGGGTACTTTTTTCGGAAAATCGCGATTTTGCGCGGGCATGTTTTCATAGGAAATTTTGCCTGTATTTAGCCCCTCATTAAACTGGCTGTAACTCCACAAAACCTGGCCCGAGGGCTCTGAAACTTCTAGGGTGCGTCAGTCAGGTCACTAGGAGCGTCCCCAGTGGGTTTTCTCAGAATCGGGTTCAGGGCTCTTTTTTCGGAAAATCGCGATTTTGCGCGGGCATGTTTTCATAGGAAATTTTGCCTGTATTTAGCCCCTCATTAAACTGGCTGTAACTCCACAAAACGTAGCCCGAGGGCTCTGAATCTTCTAGGGTGCGTCCGTCAGGTCACTAGGAGCGTCCCCAGTGGGTTTTCTCAGAATCGGGTTTGGGGCTCTTTTTTCGGAAAATTGCGATTTTGCGTGGGCATGTTTTCATAGGAAATTTTGCCTGTATTTAGCCCCTCATTAAACTGGCTGTAACTCCACAAAACGTAGCCCGAGGGCTCTGAAACTTCTAGGGTGCGTCCGTCAGGTCACTAGGAGCGTCCCCAGTGGGTTTTCTCAGAATCGGGTTCGGGGCTCTTTTTTCGGAAAATCGCGATTTTGCGAGGGCATGTTTTCATAGGAAATTTTGCCTGTATTTAGCCCCTCATTAAACTGGCCGTAACTCCACAAAACGTAGCCCGAGGGCTCTGAAACTTCTAGGGTGCGTCCGTCAGGTCACTAGGAACGTCCCCAGTGGGTTTTCTCAGAATCGGGTTCGGGGTACTTTTTTCGGAAAATCGCGATTTTGCGCGGGCATGTTTTCATAGGAAATTTTGCCTGTATTTAGCCCCTCATTAAACTGGCTGTAACTCCACAAAACCTGGCCCGAGGGCTCTGAAACTTCTAGGGTGCGTCAGTCAGGTCACTAGGAGCGTCCCCAGTGGGTTTTCTCAGAATCGGGTTCAGGGCTCTTTTTTCGGAAAATCGCGATTTTGCGCGGGCATGTTTTCATAGGAAATTTTGCCTGTATTTAGCCCCTCATTAAACTGGCTGTAACTCCACAAAACGTAGCCCGAGGGCTCTGAATCTTCTAGGGTGCGTCCGTCAGGTCACTAGGAGCGTCCCCAGTGGGTTTTCTCAGAATCGGGTTTGGGGCTCTTTTTTCGGAAAATTGCGATTTTGCGTGGGCATGTTTTCATAGGAAATTTTGCCTGTATTTAGCCCCTCATTAAACTGGCTGTAACTCCACAAAACGTAGCCCGAGGGCTCTGAAACTTCTAGGGTGCGTCCGTCAGGTCACTAGGAGCGTCCCCAGTGGGTTTTCTCAGAATCGGGTTCGGGGCTCTTTTTTCGGAAAATCGCGATTTTGCGAGGGCATGTTTTCATAGGAAATTTTGCCTGTATTTAGCCCCTCATTAAACTGGCCGTAACTCCACAAAACGTAGCCCGAGGGCTCTGAAACTTCTAGGGTGCGTCCGTCAGGTCACTAGGAACGTCCCCAGTGGGTTTTCTCAGAATCGGGTTCGGGGTACTTTTTTCGGAAAATCGCGATTTTGCGCGGGCATGTTTTCATAGGAAATTTTGCCTGTATTTAGCCCCTCATTAAACTGGCTGTAACTCCACAAAACCTGGCCCGAGGGCTCTGAAACTTCTAGGGTGCGTCAGTCAGGTCACAAGGAGCGTCCCCTGTGGGTTTTCTCAGAATCGGGTTCGGGGCTCTTTTTTCGGAAAATCGCGATTTTGCGCGGGCATGTTTTCATAGGAAATTTTGCCTGTATTTAGCCCCTCATTAAACTGGCTGTAACTCCACAAAACGTAGCCCGAGGGCTCTGAATCTTCTAGGGTGCGTCCGTCAGGTCACTAGGAGCGTCCCCAGTGGGTTTTCTCAGAATCGGGTTTGGGGCTCTTTTTTCGGAAAATTGCGATTTTGCGCGGGCATGTTTTCATAGGAAATTTTGCCTGTATTTAGCCCCTCATTAAACTGGCCGTAACTCCACAAAACGTAGCCCGAGGGCTCTGAAACTTCTAGGGTGCGTCCGTCAGGTCACTAGGAGCGTCCCCAGTGGGTTTTCTCAGAATCGGGTTCGGGGCTCTTTTTTCGGAAAATCGCGATTTTGCGCGGGCATGTTTTCATAGGAAATTTTGCCTGTATTTAGCCCCTCATGAAACTGGCCGTAACTCCACAAAACGTAGCCCGAGGGCTCTGAAACTTCTAGGGTGCGTCCGTCAGGTCACTAGGAGCGTCCCCAGTGGGTTTTCTCAGAATCGGGTTCGGGGTACTTTTTTCGGAAAATCGTGATTTTGCGCGGGCATGTTTTCATAGGAAATTTTGCCTGTATTTAGCCCCTCATTAAACTGGCTGTAACTCCACAAAACCTGGCCCGAGGGCTCTGAAACTTCTAGGGTGCGTCAGTCAGGTCACTAGGAGCGTCCCCAGTGGGTTTTCTCAGAATCGGGTTCGGGGCTCTTTTTTCGGAAAATCGCGATTTTGCGCGGGCATGTTTTCATAGGAAATTTTGCCTGTATTTAGCCCCTCATTAAACTGGCTGTAACTCCACAAAACGTAGCCCGAGGGCTCTGAATCTTCTAGGGTGCGTCCGTCAGGTCACTAGGAGCGTCCCCAGTGGGTTTTCTCAGAATCGGGTTTGGGGCTCTTTTTTCGGAAAATTGCGATTTTGCGCGGGCATGTTTTCATAGGAAATTTTGCCTGTATTTAGCCCCTCATTAAACTGGCCGTAACTCCACAAAACGTAGCCCGAGGGCTCTGAAACTTCTAGGGTGCGTCCATCAGGTCACTAGGAGCGTCCCCAGTGGGTTTTCTCAGAATCGGGTTCGGGGCTCTTTTTTCGGAAAATCGCGATTTTGCGAGGGCATGTTTTCATAGGAAATTTTGCCTGTATTTAGCCCCTCATTAAACTGGCCGTAACTCCACAAAACGTAGCCCGAGGGCTCTGAAACTTCTAGGGTGCGTCAGTCAGGTCACAAGGAGCGTCCCCAGTGGGTTTTCTCAGAATCGGGTTCGGGGTACTTTTTTCGGAAAATCGCGATTTTGCGCGGGCATGTTTTCATAGGAAATTTTGCCTGTATTTAGCCCCTCATTAAACTGGCTGTAACTCCACAAAACCTGGCCCGAGGGCTCTGAAACTTCTAGGGTGCGTCAGTCAGGTCACAAGGAGCGTCCCCTGTGGGTTTTCTCAGAATCGGGTTCGGGGCTCTTTTTTCGGAAAATCGCGATTTTGCGCGGGCATGTTTTCATAGGAAATTTTGCCTGTATTTAGCCCCTCATTAAACTGGCTGTAACTCCACAAAACGTAGCCCGAGGGCTCTGAATCTTCTAGGGTGCGTCCGTCAGGTCACTAGGAGCGTCCCCAGTGGGTTTTCTCAGAATCGGGTTCGGGGCTCTTTTTTCGGATAATTGCGATTTTGCGCGGGCATGTTTTCATAGGAAATTTTGCCTGTATTTAGCCCCTCATTAAACTGGCTGTAACTCCACAAAACGTAGCCCGAGGGCTCTGAAACTTCTAGGGTGCGTCCGTCAGGTCACTAGGAGCGTCCCCAGTGGGTTTTCTCAGAATCGGGTTCGGGGCTCTTTTTTCGGAAAATCGCGATTTTGCGCGGGCATGTTTTCATAGCAAATTTTGCCTGTATTTAGCCCCTCATTAAACTGGCCGTAACTCCACAAAACGTAGCCCGAGGGCTCTGAAACTTCTAGGGTGCGTCCGTCAGGTCACTAGGAGCGTCCCCAGTGGGTTTTCTCAGAATCGGGTTCGGGGTACTTTTTTCGGAAAATCGCGATTTTGCGCGGGCATGTTTTCATAGGAAATTTTGCCTGTATTTAGCCCCTCATTAAACTGGCTGTAACTCCACAAAACCTGGCCCGAGGGCTCTGAAACTTCTAGGGTGCGTCAGTCAGGTCACTAGGAGCGTCCCCAGTGGGTTTTCTCAGAATCGGGTTCGGGGCTCTTTTTTCGGAAAATCGCGATTTTGCGCGGGCATGTTTTCATAGGAAATTTTGCCTGTATTTAGCCCCTCATTAAACTGGCTGTAACTCCACAAAACGTAGCCCGAGGGCTCTGAATCTTCTAGGGTGCGTCCGTCAGGTCACTAGGAGCGTCCCCAGTGGGTTTTCTCAGAATCGGGTTTGGGGCTCTTTTTTCGGAAAATTGCGATTTTGCGTGGGCATGTTTTCATAGGAAATTTTGCCTGTATTTAGCCCCTCATTAAACTGGCTGTAACTCCACAAAACGTAGCCCGAGGGCTCTGAAACTTCTAGGGTGCGTCCGTCAGGTCACTAGGAGCGTCCCCAGTGGGTTTTCTCAGAATCGGGTTCGGGGCTCTTTTTTCGGAAAATCGCGATTTTGCGAGGGCATGTTTTCATAGGAAATTTTGCCTGTATTTAGCCCCTCATTAAACTGGCCGTAACTCCACAAAACGTAGCCCGAGGGCTCTGAAACTTCTAGGGTGCGTCCGTCAGGTCACTAGGAACGTCCCCAGTGGGTTTTCTCAGAATCGGGTTTGGGGCTCTTTTTTCGGAAAATTGCGATTTTGCGCGGGCATGTTTTCATAGGAAATTTTGCCTGTATTTAGCCCCTCATTAAACTGGCTGTAACTCCACAAAACCTGGCCCGAGGGCTCTGAAACTTCTAGGGTGCGTCAGTCAGGTCACAAGGAGCGTCCCCTGTGGGTTTTCTCAGAATCGGGTTCGGGGCTCTTTTTTCGGAAAATCGCGATTTTGCGCGGGCATGTTTTCATAGGAAATTTTGCCTGTATTTAGCCCCTCATTAAACTGGCTGTAACTCCACAAAACGTAGCCCGAGGGCTCTGAATCTTCTAGGGTGCGTCCGTCAGGTCACTAGGAGCGTCCCCAGTGGGTTTTCTCAGAATCGGGTTTGGGGCTCTTTTTTCGGAAAATTGCGATTTTGCGCGGGCATGTTTTCATAGGAAATTTTGCCTGTATTTAGCCCCTCATTAAACTGGCCGTAACTCCACAAAACGTAGCCCGAGGGCTCTGAAACTTCTAGGGTGCGTCCGTCAGGTCACTAGGAGCGTCCCCAGTGGGTTTTCTCAGAATCGGGTTCGGGGCTCTTTTTTCGGAAAATCGCGATTTTGCGCGGGCATGTTTTCATAGGAAATTTTGCCTGTATTTAGCCCCTCATGAAACTGGCCGTAACTCCACAAAACGTAGCCCGAGGGCTCTGAAACTTCTAGGGTGCGTCCGTCAGGTCACTAGGAGCGTCCCCAGTGGGTTTTCTCAGAATCGGGTTCGGGGTACTTTTTTCGGAAAATCGTGATTTTGCGCGGGCATGTTTTCATAGGAAATTTTGCCTGTATTTAGCCCCTCATTAAACTGGCTGTAACTCCACAAAACCTGGCCCGAGGGCTCTGAAACTTCTAGGGTGCGTCAGTCAGGTCACTAGGAGCGTCCCCAGTGGGTTTTCTCAGAATCGGGTTCGGGGCTCTTTTTTCGGAAAATCGCGATTTTGCGCGGGCATGTTTTCATAGGAAATTTTGCCTGTATTTAGCCCCTCATTAAACTGGCTGTAACTCCACAAAACGTAGCCCGAGGGCTCTGAATCTTCTAGGGTGCGTCCGTCAGGTCACTAGGAGCGTCCCCAGTGGGTTTTCTCAGAATCGGGTTTGGGGCTCTTTTTTCGGAAAATTGCGATTTTGCGCGGGCATGTTTTCATAGGAAATTTTGCCTGTATTTAGCCCCTCATTAAACTGGCCGTAACTCCACAAAACGTAGCCCGAGGGCTCTGAAACTTCTAGGGTGCGTCCATCAGGTCACTAGGAACGTCCCCAGTGGGTTTTCTCAGAATCGAGTTTGGTGTACTTTTTTCGGAAAATCGCGTTTTTGCGCGGGCATGTTTTCATAGGAAATTTTGCCTGTATTTAGCCCCTCATTAAACTGGCTGTAACTCCACAAAATGTAGCCCGAGGGCTCTGAAACCTCTAGGGTGCGTCCGTCAGGTCACTAGGAACGTCCCCAGTGGGTTTTCTCAGAGTCGGGTTCGGGGTACTTTTTTTCGGAAAATCGCAATTTTGCGCGGGCATGTTTTCATAGGAAATTTGGCCAGAATTTAGCCCCTCATTAAACTTGCCATAACTCTTCAAAACGTAGCCCGAGGGCTCTGAAACTTCTAGGGTGCGTCCGTCAGGTCACTAGGAACGTCCCCAGTGGGTTTTCTCAGAATCGGGTTCGGGGTACTTTTTTTCGGAAAATCGCAATTTTGCGCGGGCATGTTTTCATAGGAAATTTTGCCTGTATTTAGCCCCTCATTAAACTGGCCGTAACTCCACAAAACGTAGCCCGAGGGCTCTGAAACTTCTAGGGTGCGTCCGTCAGGTCACTAGGAGCGTCCCCAGTGGGTTTTCTCAGAACCGGATTCGGGGCTCTTTTTTCGGAAAATCGCGATTTTGCGCGGGCATGTTTTCATTGGAAATTTTGCCTGTATTTAGCCCCTCATTAAACTGGCTGTAACTCCACAAAACGTAGCCCGAGGGCTCTGAAACTTCTAGGGTGCGTCCGTCAGGTCACTAGGAGCGTCCCCAGTGGGTTTTCTCAGAATCGGGTTCGGGGTACTTTTTTTCGGATAATTGCGATTTTGCGCGGGCATGTTTTCATAGGAAATTTTGCCTGTATTTAGCCCCTCATTAAACTGGCTGTAACTCCACAAAACGTAGCCCGAGGGCTCTGAAACTTCTAGGGTGCGTCCGTCAGGTCACTAGGAGCGTCCCCAGTGGGTTTTCTCAGAATCGGGTTCGGGGCTCTTTTTTCGGATAATTGCGATTTTGCGCGGGCATGTTTTCATAGGAAATTTGGCCTGTATTTAGCCCCTCATTAAACTGGCTGTAACTCCACAAAACGTAGCCCGAGGGCTCTGAAACTTCTAGGGTGCGTCAGTCAGGTCACTAGGAGCGTCCCCAGTGGGTTTTCTCAGAATCGGGTTCGGGGCTCTTTTTTCGGAAAATCGCGATTTTGCGCGGGCATGTTTTCATAGGAAATTTTGCCTGTATTTAGCCCCTCATTAAACTGGCTGTAACTCCACAAAACGTAGCCCTAGGGCTCTGAATCTTCTAGGGTGCGTCCGTCAGGTCACTAGGAGCGTCCCCAGTGGGTTTTCTCAGAATCGGGTTCGGGGCTCTTTTTTCGGAAAATTGCGATTTTGCGTGGGCATGTTTTCATAGGAAATTTTGCCTGTATTTAGCCCCTCATTAAACTGGCTGTAACTCCACAAAACGTAGCCCGAGGGCTCTGAAACTTCTAGGGTGCGTCCGTCAGGTCACTAGGAGCGTCCCCAGTGGGTTTTCTCAGAATCGGGTTCGGGGCTCTTTTTTCGGAAAATCGCGATTTTGCGCGGGCATGTTTTCATAGGAAATTTGGCCTGTATTTAGCCCCTCATTAAACTGGCTGTAACTCCACAAAACCTCGCCCGAGGGCTCTGAAACTTCTAGGGTGCGTCAGTCAGGTCACTAGGTGCGTCCCCAGTGGGTTTTCTCAGAATCGGGTTCGGGGCTCTTTTTTCGGAAAATCGCAATTTTGCGCGGGCATGTTTTCATAGGAAATTTTGCCTGTATTTAGCCCCTCATTAAACTGGCTGTAACTCGACAAAACCTCGCCCGAGGGCTCTGAAACTTCTAGGGTGCGTCAGTCAGGTCACTAGGTGCGTCCCCAGTGGGTTTTCTCAGAATCGGGTTCAGGGCTCTTTCTTCGGATAATTGCGATTTTGCGCGGGCATGTTTTCATAGGAAATTTTGCCTGTATTTAGCCCCTCATTAAACTGGCTGTAACTCCACAAAACGTAGCCCGAGGGCTCTGAAACTTCTAGGGTGCGTCCGTCAGGTCACTAGGAACGTCCCCAGTGGGTTTTCTCAGAATCGGGTTCGGGGTACTTTTTTTCGGAAAATCGCAATTTTGCGCGGGCATGTTTTCATAGGAAATTTTGCCTGTATTTAGCCCCTCATTAAACTGGCTGTAACTCCACAAAACCTCGCCCGAGGGCTCTGAAACTTCTAGGGTGCGTCAGTCAGGTCACTAGTTGCGTCCCCGGTGGGTTTTCTCAGAGTCGGGTTCGGGGCTCTTTTTTCGGAAAATCGCGATTTTGCGAGGGCATGTTTTCATAGGAAATTTTGCCTGTATTTAGCCCCTCATTAAACTGGCTGTAACTCCACAAAACCTGGCCCGAGGGCTCTTTAACTTCTAGGGTGCGTCAGTCAGGTCACTAGGAGCGTCCCCAGTGGGTTTTCTCAGAATCGGGTTCGGGGCTCTTTTTTCGGAAAATCGCGATTCTGCGTGGGCATGTTTTCATAGGAAATTTTGCCTGTATTTAGCCCCTCATTAAACTGGCTGTAACTCCACAAAACGTAGCCCGAGGGCTCTGAATCTTCTTGGGTGCGTCCGTCAGGTCACTAGGAACGTCCCCAGTGGGTTTTCTCAGAGTCGGGTTCGGGGCTCTTTTTTCGGAAAATCGCGATTTTGCGCGGGCATGTTTTCATAGGAAATTTTGCCTGTATTTAGCCCCTCATTAAACTGGCTGTAACTCCACAAAACGTAGCCCGAGGGCTCTGAAACTTCTAGGGTGCGTCCGTCAGGTCACTAGGAGCGTCCCCAGTGGGTTTTCTCAGAATCGGGTTCGGGGCTCTTTTTTCGTAAAATCGCGATTTTGCGAGGGCATGTTTTCATAGGAAATTTTGCCTGTATTTAGCCCCTCATTAAACTGGCTGTAACTCCACAAAACCTGGCCCGAGGGCTCTGAAACTTCTAGGGTGCGTCAGTCAGGTCACTAGGTGTGTCCCCAGTGGGTTTTCTCAGAATCGGGTTCGGGGCTCTTTTTTCGGAAAAATGAATTTTGCGCGGGCATGTTTTCATAGGAAATTTTGCCTGTATTTAGCCCCTCATTAAACTGGCTGTAACTCCACAAAACCTCGCCCGAGGGCTCTGAAACTTCTAGGGTGCGTCCATCAGGTCACTAGGAACGTCCCCAGTGGGTTTTCTCAGAATCGGGTTTGGTGTACTTTTTTCGGAAAATCGCGTTTTTGCGCGGGCATGTTTTCATAGGAAATTTTGCCTGTATTTAGCCCCTCATTAAACTGGCTGTAACTCCACAAAATGTAGCCCGAGGGCTCTGAAACCTCTAGGGTGCGTCCGTCAGGTCACTAGGAACGTCCCCAGTGGGTTTTCTCAGAGTCGGGTTCGGGGTACTTTTTTTCGGAAAATCGCGATTTTGCGCGGGCATTTTTTCAAAGGAAATTTTGCCAGAATTTAGCCCCTCATTAAACTGGCTGTAACTCCACAAAACGTAGCCCGAGGGCTCTGAAACTTCTAGGGTGCGTCCGTCAGGTCACTAGGAACGTCCCCAGTGGGTTTTCTCAGAATCGGGTTCGGGGTACTTTTTTTCGGAAAATCGCAATTTTGCGCGGGCATGTTTTCATAGGAAATTTTGCCTGTATTTAGCCCCTCATTAAACTGGCTGTAACTCCACAAAACGTAGCCCGAGGGCTCTGAAACTTCTAGGGTGCGTCCGTCAGGTCACTAGGAGCGTCCCCAGTGGGTTTTCTCAGAATCGGGTTCGGGGCTCTTTTTTCGGAAAATTGCGATTTTGCGCGGGCATGTTTTCATAGGAAATTTTGCTTGTATTTAGCCCCTCATTAAACTGGCCGTAACTCCACAAAACGTAGCCCGAGGGCTCTGAAACTTCTAGGGTGCGTCCGTCAGGTCACAAGTAGCGTCCCCAGTGGGTTTTCTCAGAATCGGGTTCGGGGCTCTTTTTTCGGAAAATCGCGATTTTGCGCGGGCATGTTTTCATAGGAAATTTTGCCTGTATTTAGCCCCTCATTAAACTGGCTGTAACTCCACAAAACGTAGCCCGAGGGCTCTGAAACTTCTAGGGTGCGTCCGTCAGGTCACAAGTAGCGTCCCCAGTGGGTTTTC
This sequence comes from Halichoeres trimaculatus, assembly GCF_033239565.1. Lineage (NCBI taxonomy): Eukaryota > Metazoa > Chordata > Actinopteri > Labriformes > Labridae > Halichoeres > Halichoeres trimaculatus. The sequence goes on along the minus strand of NW_027437188.1, from coordinate 8,444,582 downwards.
TCAGAATCGGGTTCGGGGCTCTTTTTTCGGAAAATCGCGATTTTGCGAGGGCATGTTTTCATAGGAAATTTTGCCTGTATTTAGCCCCTCATTAAACTGGCTGTAACTCCACAAAACCTGGCCCGAGGGCTCTGAAACTTCTAGGGTGCGTCAGTCAGGTCACTAGGTGTGTCCCCAGTGGGTTTTCTCAGAATCGGGTTCGGGGCTCTTTTTTTTGGAAAATCGCAATTTTGCGCGGGCATGTTTTCATAGGAAATTTTGCCTGTATTTAGCCCCTCATTAAACTGGCTGTAACTCCACAAAACCTCGCCCGAGGGCTCTGAAACTTCTAGGGTGCGTCCATCAGGTCACTAGGAACGTCCCCAGTGGGTTTTCTCAGAATCGGGTTTGGTGTACTTTTTTCGGAAAATCGCGTTTTTGCGCGGGCATGTTTTCATAGGAAATTTTGCCTGTATTTAGCCCCTCATTAAACTGGCTGTAACTCCACAAAATGTAGCCCGAGGGCTCTGAAACCTCTAGGGTGCGTCCGTCAGGTCACTAGGAACGTCCCCAGTGGGTTTTCTCAGAGTCGGGTTCGGGGTACTTTTTTTCGGAAAATCGCGATTTTGCGCGGGCATGTTTTCAAAGGAAATTTTGCCAGAATTTAGCCCCTCATTAAACTGGCTGTAACTCCACAAAACCTGGCCCGAGGGCTCTGAAACTTCTAGGGTGCGTCAGTCAGGTCACTAGGAGCGTCCCCAGTGGGTTTTCTCAGAATCGGGTTCGGGGTACTTTTTTTCGGAAAATTGCGATTTTGCGCAGGCATGTTTTCATAGGAAATTTTGCCTGTATTTAGCCCCTCATTAAACTGGCTGTAACTCCACAAAACGTAGCCCGAGGGCTCTGAAACTTCTAGGGTGCGTCCGTCAGGTCCCTAGGAACGTCCCCAGTGGGTTTTCTCAGAATCGGGTTCGGGGTACTTTTTTTCGGAAAATCGCAATTTTGCGCGGGCATGTTTTCATAGGAAATTTTGCCTGTATTTAGCCCCTCATTAAACTTGCCATAACTCCACAAAACGTAGCCCGAGGGCTCTGAAACTTCTAGGGTGCGTCCGTCAGGTCACAAGGAGCGTCCCCTGTGGGTTTTCTCAGAATCGGGTTCGGGGCTCTTTTTTTCGGAAAATCGCGATTTTGCGCGGGCATGTTTTCATAGGAAATTTTGCCTGTATTTAGCCCCTCATTAAACTGGCTGTAACTCCACAAAACGTAGCCCGAGGGCTCTGAATCTTCTAGGGTGCGTCCGTCAGGTCACTAGGAGTGTCCCCAGTGGGTTTTCTCAGAATCGGGTTCGGGGCTCTTTTTTCGGATAATTGCGATTTTGCACGGGCATGTTTTCATAGGAAATTTTGCCTGTATTTAGCCCCTCATTAAACTGGCTGTAACTCCACAAAACGTAGCCCGAGGGCTCTGAAACTTCTAGGGTGCGTCCGTCAGGTCACTAGGAGCGTCCCCAGTGGGTTTTCTCAGAATCGGGTTCGGGGCTCTTTTTTCGGAAAATCGCGATTTTGAGCGGGCATGTTTTCATAGGAAATTTTGCCTGTATTTAGCCCCTCATTAAACTGGCTGTAACTCCACAAAACGTAGCCCGAGGGCTCTGAAACTTCTAGGGTGCGTCCGTCAGGTCACTAGGAGCGTCCCCAGTGGGTTTTCTCAGAATCGGGTTCGGGGTACTTTTTTCGGAAAATCGCGATTTTGCGCGGGCATGTTTTCATAGGAAATTTTGCCTGTATTTAGCCCCTCATTAAACTGGCTGTAACTCCACAAAACCTGGCCCGAGGGCTCTGAAACTTCTAGGGTGCGTCAGTCAGGTCACTAGGAGCGTCCCCAGTGGGTTTTCTCAGAATCGGGTTCGGGGCTCTTTTTTCGGAAAATCGCGATTTTGCGCGGGCATGTTTTCATAGGAAATTTTGCCTGTATTTAGCCCCTCATTAAACTGGCTGTAACTCCACAAAACGTAGCCCGAGGGCTCTGAATCTTCTAGGGTGCGTCCGTCAGGTCACTAGGAGCGTCCCCAGTGGGTTTTCTCAGAATCGGGTTCGGGGCTTTTTTTTTCGGAAAATTGCGATTTTGCGTGGGCATGTTTTCATAGGAAATTTTGCCTGTATTTAGCCCCTCATTAAACTGGCTGTAACTCCACAAAACGTAGCCCGAGGGCTCTGAAACTTCTAGGGTGCGTCCGTCAGGTCACTAGGAGCGTCCCCAGTGGGTTTTCTCAGAATCGGGTTCGGGGCTCTTTTTTCGGAAAATCGCGATTTTGCGAGGGCATGTTTTCATAGGAAATTTTGCCTGTATTTAGCCCCTCATTAAACTGGCCGTAACTCCACAAAACGTAGCCCGAGGGCTCTGAAACTTCTAGGGTGCGTCCGTCAGGTCACTAGGAGCGTCCCCAGTGGGTTTTCTCAGAATCGGGTTCGGGGTACTTTTTTCGGAAAATCGTGATTTTGCGCGGGCATGTTTTCATAGGAAATTTTGCCTGTATTTAGCCCCTCATTAAACTGGCTGTAACTCCACAAAACCTGGCCCGAGGGCTCTGAAACTTCTAGGGTGCGTCAGTCAGGTCACTAGGAGCGTCCCCAGTGGGTTTTCTCAGAATCGGGTTCGGGGCTCTTTTTTCGGAAAATCGCGATTTTGCGCGGGCATGTTTTCATAGGAAATTTTGCCTGTATTTAGCCCCTCATTAAACTGGCTGTAACTCCACAAAACGTAGCCCGAGGGCTCTGAAACTTCTAGGGTGCGTCCGTCAGGTCACTAGGAGCGTCCCCAGTGGGTTTTCTCAGAATCGGGTTCGGGGCTCTTTTTTCGGATAATTGCGATTTTGCGCGGGCATGTTTTCATAGGAAATTTTGCCTGTATTTAGCCCCTCATTAAACTGGCTGTAACTCCACAAAACGTAGCCCGAGGGCTCTGAAACTTCTAGGGTGCGTCCGTCAGGTCACTAGGAGCGTCCCCAGTGGGTTTTCTCAGAATCGGGTTCGGGGCTCTTTTTTCGGAAAATCGCGATTTTGCGCGGGCATGTTTTCATAGCAAATTTTGCCTGTATTTAGCCCCTCATTAAACTGGCCGTAACTCCACAAAACGTAGCCCGAGGGCTCTGAAACTTCTAGGGTGCGTCCGTCAGGTCACTAGGAGCGTCCCCAGTGGGTTTTCTCAGAATCGGGTTCGGGGTACTTTTTTCGGAAAATCGCGATTTTGCGCGGGCATGTTTTCATAGGAAATTTTGCCTGTATTTAGCCCCTCATTAAACTGGCTGTAACTCCACAAAACCTGGCCCGAGGGCTCTGAAACTTCTAGGGTGCGTCAGTCAGGTCACTAGGAGCGTCCCCAGTGGGTTTTCTCAGAATCGGGTTCAGGGCTCTTTTTTCGGAAAATCGCGATTTTGCGCGGGCATGTTTTCATAGGAAATTTTGCCTGTATTTAGCCCCTCATTAAACTGGCTGTAACTCCACAAAACGTAGCCCGAGGGCTCTGAATCTTCTAGGGTGCGTCCGTCAGGTCACTAGGAGCGTCCCCAGTGGGTTTTCTCAGAATCGGGTTTGGGGCTCTTTTTTCGGAAAATTGCGATTTTGCGTGGGCATGTTTTCATAGGAAATTTTGCCTGTATTTAGCCCCTCATTAAACTGGCTGTAACTCCACAAAACGTAGCCCGAGGGCTCTGAAACTTCTAGGGTGCGTCCGTCAGGTCACTAGGAGCGTCCCCAGTGGGTTTTCTCAGAATCGGGTTCGGGGTACTTTTTTCGGAAAATCGCGATTTTGCGCGGGCATGTTTTCATAGGAAATTTTGCCTGTATTTAGCTCCTCATTAAACTGGCTGTAACTCCACAAAACCTGGCCCGAGGGCTCTGAAACTTCTAGGGTGCGTCAGTCAGGTCACAAGGAGCGTCCCCTGTGGGTTTTCTCAGAATCGGGTTCGGGGCTCTTTTTTCGGAAAATCGCGATTTTGCGCGGGCATGTTTTCATAGGAAATTTTGCCTGTATTTAGCCCCTCATTAAACTGGCTGTAACTCCACAAAACGTAGCCCAAGGGCTCTGAATCTTCTAGGGTGCGTCCGTCAGGTCACTAGGAGCGTCCCCAGTGGGTTTTCTCAGAATCGGGTTTGGGGCTCTTTTTTCGGAAAATTGCGATTTTGCGTGGGCATGTTTTCATAGGAAATTTTGCCTGTATTTAGCCCCTCATTAAACTGGCTGTAACTCCACAAAACGTAGCCCGAGGGCTCTGAAACTTCTAGGGTGCGTCCGTCAGGTCACTAGGAGCGTCCCCAGTGGGTTTTCTCAGAATCGGGTTCGGGGCTCTTTTTTCGGAAAATCGCGATTTTGCGAGGGCATGTTTTCATAGGAAATTTTGCCTGTATTTAGCCCCTCATTAAACTGGCCGTAACTCCACAAAACGTAGCCCGAGGGCTCTGAAACTTCTAGGGTGCGTCCGTCAGGTCACTAGGAACGTCCCCAGTGGGTTTTCTCAGAATCGGGTTTGGGGCTCTTTTTTCGGAAAATTGCGATTTTGCGCGGGCATGTTTTCATAGGAAATTTTGCCTGTTTTTAGCCCCTCATTAAACTGGCTGTAACTCCACAAAACCTGGCCCGAGGGCTCTGAAACTTCTAGGGTGCGTCAGTCAGGTCACAAGGAGCGTCCCCTGTGGGTTTTCTCAGAATCGGGTTCGGGGCTCTTTTTTCGGAAAATCGCGATTTTGCGCGGGCATGTTTTCATAGGAAATTTTGCCTGTATTTAGCCCCTCATTAAACTGGCTGTAACTCCACAAAACGTAGCCCGAGGGCTCTGAATCTTCTAGGGTGCGTCCGTCAGGTCACTAGGAGCGTCCCCAGTGGGTTTTCTCAGAATCGGGTTTGGGGCTCTTTTTTCGGAAAATTGCGATTTTGCGCGGGCATGTTTTCATAGGAAATTTTGCCTGTATTTAGCCCCTCATTAAACTGGCCGTAACTCCACAAAACGTAGCCCGAGGGCTCTGAAACTTCTAGGGTGCGTCCGTCAGGTCACTAGGAGCGTCCCCAGTGGGTTTTCTCAGAATCGGGTTCGGGGCTCTTTTTTCGGAAAATCGCGATTTTGCGCGGGCATGTTTTCATAGGAAATTTTGCCTGTATTTAGCCCCTCATGAAACTGGCCGTAACTCCACAAAACGTAGCCCGAGGGCTCTGAAACTTCTAGGGTGCGTCCGTCAGGTCACTAGGAGCGTCCCCAGTGGGTTTTCTCAGAATCGGGTTCGGGGTACTTTTTTCGGAAAATCGTGATTTTGCGCGGGCATGTTTTCATAGGAAATTTTGCCTGTATTTAGCCCCTCATTAAACTGGCTGTAACTCCACAAAACCTGGCCCGAGGGCTCTGAAACTTCTAGGGTGCGTCAGTCAGGTCACTAGGAGCGTCCCCAGTGGGTTTTCTCAGAATCGGGTTCGGGGCTCTTTTTTCGGAAAATCGCGATTTTGCGCGGGCATGTTTTCATAGGAAATTTTGCCTGTATTTAGCCCCTCATTAAACTGGCTGTAACTCCACAAAACGTAGCCCGAGGGCTCTGAATCTTCTAGGGTGCGTCCGTCAGGTCACTAGGAGCGTCCCCAGTGGGTTTTCTCAGAATCGGGTTTGGGGCTCTTTTTTCGGAAAATTGCGATTTTGCGCGGGCATGTTTTCATAGGAAATTTTGCCTGTATTTAGCCCCTCATTAAACTGGCCGTAACTCCACAAAACGTAGCCCGAGGGCTCTGAAACTTCTAGGGTGCGTCCATCAGGTCACTAGGAACGTCCCCAGTGGGTTTTCTCAGAATCGAGTATGGTGTACTTTTTTCGGAAAATCGCGTTTTTGCGCGGGCATGTTTTCATAGGAAATTTTGCCTGTATTTAGCCCCTCATTAAACTGGCTGTAACTCCACAAAACGTAGCCCGAGGGCTCTGAAACTTCTAGGGTGCGTCCGTCAGGTCACTAGGAACGTCCCCAGTGGGTTTTCTCAGAGTCGGGTTCGGGGTACTTTTTTTCGGAAAATCGCAATTTTGCGCGGGCATGTTTTCATAGGAAATTTGGCCAGAATTTAGCCCCTCATTAAACTTGCCATAACTCTTCAAAACGTAGCCCGAGGGCTCTGAAACTTCTAGGGTGCGTCCGTCAGGTCACTAGGAACGTCCCCAGTGGGTTTTCTCAGAATCGGGTTCGGGGTACTTTTTTTCGGAAAATCGCGATTTTGCGCGGGCATGTTTTCATAGGAAATTTTGCCTGTATTTAGCCCCTCATTAAACTGGCCGTAACTCCACAAAACGTAGCCCGAGGGCTCTGAAACTTCTAGGGTGCGTCCGTCAGGTCACTAGGAGCGTCCCCAGTGGGTTTTCTCAGAACCGGATTCGGGGCTCTTTTTTCGGAAAATCGCGATTTTGCGCGGGCATGTTTTCATAGGAAATTTTGCCTGTATTTAGCCCCTCATTAAACTGGCTGTAACTCCACAAAACGTAGCCCGAGGGCTCTGAAACTTCTAGGGTGCGTCCGTCAGGTCACTAGGAGCGTCCCCAGTGGGTTTTCTCAGAATCGGGTTCGGGGTACTTTTTTTCGGATAATTGCGATTTTGCGCGGGCATGTTTTCATAGGAAATTTTGCCTGTATTTAGCCCCTCATTAAACTGGCTGTAACTCCACAAAACGTAGCCCGAGGGCTCTGAAACTTCTAGGGTGCGTCCGTCAGGTCACTAGGAGCGTCCCCAGTGGGTTTTCTCAGAATCGGGTTCGGGGCTCTTTTTTCGGATAATTGCGATTTTGCGCGGGCATGTTTTCATAGGAAATTTTGCCTGTATTTAGCCCCTCATTAAACTGGCTGTAACTCCACAAAACGTAGCCCGAGGGCTCTGAAACTTCTAGGGTGCGTCAGTCAGGTCACTAGGAGCGTCCCCAGTGGGTTTTCTCAGAATCGGGTTCGGGGCTCTTTTTTCGGAAAATCGCGATTTTGCGCGGGCATGTTTTCATAGGAAATTTTGCCTGTATTTAGCCCCTCATTAAACTGGCTGTAACTCCACAAAACGTAGCCCGAGGGCTCTGAATCTTCTAGGGTGCGTCCGTCAGGTCACTAGGAGCGTCCCCAGTGGGTTTTCTCAGAATCGGGTTCGGGGCTCTTTTTTCGGAAAATTGCGATTTTGCGTGGGCATGTTTTCATAGGAAATTTTGCCTGTATTTAGCCCCTCATTAAACTGGCTGTAACTCCACAAAACGTAGCCCGAGGGCTCTGAAACTTCTAGGGTGCGTCCGTCAGGTCACTAGGAGCGTCCCCAGTGTGTTTTCTCAGAATCGGGTTCGGGGCTCTTTTTTCGGAAAATCGCGATTTTGCGCGGGCATGTTTTCATAGGAAATTTGGCCTGTATTTAGCCCCTCATTAAACTGGCTGTAACTCCACAAAACCTCGCCCGAGGGCTCTGAAACTTCTAGGGTGCGTCAGTCAGGTCACTAGGTGCGTCCCCAGTGGGTTTTCTCAGAATCGGGTTCGGGGCTCTTTTTTCGGAAAATCGCAATTTTGCGCGGGCATGTTTTCATAGGAAATTTTGCCTGTATTTAGCCCCTCATTAAACTGGCTGTAACTCGACAAAACCTCGCCCGAGGGCTCTGAAACTTCTAGGGTGCGTCAGTCAGGTCACTAGGTGCGTCCCCAGTGGGTTTTCTCAGAATCGGGTTCAGGGCTCTTTCTTCGGATAATTGCGATTTTGCGCGGGCATGTTTTCATAGGAAATTTTGCCTGTATTTAGCCCCTCATTAAACTGGCTGTAACTCCACAAAACGTAGCCCGAGGGCTCTGAAACTTCTAGGGTGCGTCCGTCAGGTCACTAGGAACGTCCCCAGTGGGTTTTCTCAGAATCGGGTTCGGGGTACTTTTTTTCGGAAAATCGCAATTTTGCGCGGGCATGTTTTCATAGGAAATTTTGCCTGTATTTAGCCCCTCATTAAACTGGCTGTAACTCCACAAAACCTCGCCCGAGGGCTCTGAAACTTCTAGGGTGCGTCAGTCAGGTCACTAGTTGCGTCCCCGGTGGGTTTTCTCAGAGTCGGGTTCGGGGCTCTTTTTTCGGAAAATCGCGATTTTGCGAGGGCATGTTTTCATAGGAAATTTTGCCTGTATTTAGCCCCTCATTAAACTGGCTGTAACTCCACAAAACCTGGCCCGAGGGCTCTTTAACTTCTAGGGTGCGTCAGTCAGGTCACTAGGAGCGTCCCCAGTGGGTTTTCTCAGAATCGGGTTCGGGGCTCTTTTTTCGGAAAATCGCGATTCTGCGTGGGCATGTTTTCATAGGAAATTTTGCCTGTATTTAGCCCCTCATTAAACTGGCTGTAACTCCACAAAACGTAGCCCGAGGGCTCTGAATCTTCTAGGGTGCGTCCGTCAGGTCACTAGGAACGTCCCCAGTGGGTTTTCTCAGAGTCGGGTTCGGGGCTCTTTTTTCGGAAAATCGCGATTTTGCGCGGGCATGTTTTCATAGGAAATTTTGCCTGTATTTAGCCCCTCATTAAACTGGCTGTAACTCCACAAAACGTAGCCCGAGGGCTCTGAAACTTCTAGGGTGCGTCCGTCAGGTCACTAGGAGCGTCCCCAGTGGGTTTTCTCAGAATCGGGTTCGGGGCTCTTTTTTCGGAAAATCGCGATTTTGCGAGGGCATGTTTTCATAGGAAATTTTGCCTGTATTTAGCCCCTCATTAAACTGGCTGTAACTCCACAAAACCTGGCCCGAGGGCTCTGAAACTTCTAGGGTGCGTCAGTCAGGTCACTAGGTGTGTCCCCAGTGGGTTTTCTCAGAATCGGGTTCGGGGCTCTTTTTTCGGAAAATCGCAATTTTGCGCGGGCATGTTTTCATAGGAAATTTTGCCTGTATTTAGCCCCTCATTAAACTGGCTGTAACTCCACAAAACCTCGCCCGAGGGCTCTGAAACTTCTAGGGTGCGTCCATCAGGTCACTAGGAACGTCCCCAGTGGGTTTTCTCAGAATCGGGTTTGGTGTACTTTTTTCGGAAAATCGCGTTTTTGCGCGGGCATGTTTTCATAGGAAATTTTGCCTGTATTTAGCCCCTCATTAAACTGGCTGTAACTCCACAAAATGTAGCCCGAGGGCTCTGAAACCTCTAGGGTGCGTCCGTCAGGTCACTAGGAACGTCCCCAGTGGGTTTTCTCAGAGTCGGGTTCGGGGTACTTTTTTTCGGAAAATCGCGATTTTGCGCGGGCATTTTTTCAAAGGAAATTTTGCCAGAATTTAGCCCCTCATTAAACTGGCTGTAACTCCACAAAACGTAGCCCGAGGGCTCTGAAACTTCTAGGGTGCGTCCGTCAGGTCACTAGGAACGTCCCCAGTGGGTTTTCTCAGAATCGGGTTCGGGGTACTTTTTTTCGGAAAATCGCAATTTTGCGCGGGCATGTTTTCATAGGAAATTTTGCCTGTATTTAGCCCCTCATTAAACTGGCTGTAACTCCACAAAACGTAGCCCGAGGGCTCTGAAACTTCTAGGGTGCGTCCGTCAGGTCACTAGGAGCGTCCCCAGTGGGTTTTCTCAGAATCGGGTTCGGGGCTCTTTTTTCGGAAAATTGCGATTTTGCGCGGGCATGTTTTCATAGGAAATTTTGCTTGTATTTAGCCCCTCATTAAACTGGCCGTAACTCCACAAAACGTAGCCCGAGGGCTCTGAAACTTCTAGGGTGCGTCCGTCAGGTCACAAGTAGCGTCCCCAGTGGGTTTTCTCAGAATCGGGTTCGGGGCTCTTTTTTCGGAAAATCGCGATTTTGCGCGGGCATGTTTTCATAGGAAATTTTGCCTGTATTTAGCCCCTCATTAAACTGGCTGTAACTCCACAAAACGTAGCCCGAGGGCTCTGAAACTTCTAGGGTGCGTCCGTCAGGTCACAAGTAGCGTCCCCAGTGGGTTTTCTCAGAATCGGGTTCGGGGCTCTTTTTTCGGAAAATCGCGATTTTGCGAGGGCATGTTTTCATAGGAAATTTTGCCTGTATTTAGCCCCTCATTAAACTGGCTGTAACTCCACAAAACCTGGCCCGAGGGCTCTGAAACTTCTAGGGTGCGTCAGTCAGGTCACTAGGTGTGTCCCCAGTGGGTTTTCTCAGAATCGGGTTCGGGGCTCTTTTTTTTGGAAAATCGCAATTTTGCGCGGGCATGTTTTCATAGGAAATTTTGCCTGTATTTAGCCCCTCATTAAACTGGCTGTAACTCCACAAAACCTCGCCCGAGGGCTCTGAAACTTCTAGGGTGCGTCCATCAGGTCACTAGGAACGTCCCCAGTGGGTTTTCTCAGAATCGGGTTTGGTGTACTTTTTTCGGAAAATCGCGTTTTTGCGCGGGCATGTTTTCATAGGAAATTTTGCCTGTATTTAGCCCCTCATTAAACTGGCTGTAACTCCACAAAATGTAGCCCGAGGGCTCTGAAACCTCTAGGGTGCGTCCGTCAGGTCACTAGGAACGTCCCCAGTGGGTTTTCTCAGAGTCGGGTTCGGGGTACTTTTTTTCGGAAAATCGCGATTTTGCGCGGGCATGTTTTCAAAGGAAATTTTGCCAGAATTTAGCCCCTCATTAAACTGGCTGTAACTCCACAAAACGTAGCCCGAGGGCTCTGAAACTTCTAGGGTGCGTCCGTCAGGTCACTAGGAACGTCCCCAGTGGGTTTTCTCAGAATCGGGTTCGGGGTACTTTTTTTCGGAAAATCGCAATTTTGCGCGGGCATGTTTTCATAGGAAATTTTGCCTGTATTTAGCCCCTCATTAAACTGGCTGTAACTCCACAAAACGTAGCCCGAGGGCTCTGAAACTTCTAGGGTGCGTCCGTCAGGTCACTAGGAGCGTCCCCAGTGGGTTTTCTCAGAATCGGGTTCGGGGCTCTTTTTTCGGAAAATTGCGATTTTGCGCGGGCATGTTTTCATAGGAAATTTTGCCTGTATTTAGCCCCTCATTAAACTGGCCGTAACTCCACAAAACCTCGCCCGAGGGCTCTGAAACTTCTAGGGTGCGTCCATCAGGTCACAAGGAGCGTCCCCAGTGGGTTTTCTCAGAATCGGGTTCGGGGCCCTTTTTTCGGAATATCGCGATTTTGCGCGGGCATGTTTTCATAGGAAATTTTGCCTGTATTTAGCCCCTCATTAAACTGGCTGTAACTCCACAAAACGTAGCCCGAGGGCTCTGAAACTTCTAGGGTGCGTCCGTCAGGTCACTAGGAGCGTCCCCAGTGGGTTTTCTCAGAATCGGGTTCGGGGCTCTTTTTTCGGAAAATCGCGATTTTGCGCGGGCATGTTTTCATAGGAAATTTTGCCTGTATTTAGCCCCTCATTAAACTGGCTGTAACTCCACAAAACGTAGCCCGAGGGCTCTGAAACTTCTAGGTTGCGTCCGTCAGGTCACTAGGAGCGTCCCCAGTGGGTTTTCTCAGAATCGGGTTCGGGGCTCTTTTTTCGGAAAATCGCGATTTTGCGAGGGCATGTTTTCATAGGAAATTTTGCCTGTATTTAGCCCCTCATTAAACTGGCTGTAACTCCACAAAACCTGGCCCGAGGGCTCTGAAACTTCTAGGGTGCGTCCATCAGGTCACTAGGAACGTCCCCAGTGGGTTTTCTCAGAATCGGGTTTGGTGTACTTTTTTCGGAAAATCGCGTTTTTGCGCGGGCATGTTTTCATAGGAAATTTTGCCTGTATTTAGCCCCTCATTAAACTGGCTGTAACTCCACAAAATGTAGCCCGAGGGCTCTGAAACCTCTAGGGTGCGTCCGTCAGGTCACTAGGAACGTCCCCAGTGGGTTTTCTCAGAGTCGGGTTCGGGGTACTTTTTTTCGGAAAATCGCGATTTTGCGCGGGCATGTTTTCAAAGGAAATTTTGCCAGAATTTAGCCCCTCATTAAACTGGCTGTAACTCCACAAAACGTAGCCCGAGGGCTCTGAAACTTCTAGGGTGCGTCCGTCAGGTCACTAGGAACGTCCCCAGTGGGTTTTCTCAGAATCGGGTTCGGGGTACTTTTTTTCGGAAAATCGCAATTTTGCGCGGGCATGTTTTCATAGGAAATTTTGCCTGTATTTAGCCCCTCATTAAACTGGCTGTAACTCCACAAAACGTAGCCCGAGGGCTCTGAAACTTCTAGGGTGCGTCCGTCAGGTCACTAGGAGCGTCCCCAGTGGGTTTTCTCAGAATCGGGTTCGGGGCTCTTTTTTCGGAAAATTGCGATTTTGCGCGGGCATGTTTTCATAGGAAATTTTGCCTGTATTTAGCCCCTCATTAAACTGGCCGTAACTCCACAAAACGTAGCCCGAGGGCTCTGAAACTTCTAGGGTGCGTCCGTCAGGTCACTAGGAACGTCCCCAGTGGGTTTTCTCAGAATCGGGTTCGGGGTACTTTTTTTCGGAAAATCGCAATTTTGCGCGGGCATGTTTTCATAGGAAATTTTGCCTGTATTTAGCCCCTCATTAAACTGGCTGTAACTCCACAAAACGTAGCCCGAGGGCTCTGAAACTTCTAGGGTGCGTCCGTCAGGTCACTAGGAGCGTCCCCAGTGGGTTTTCTCAGAATCGGGTTCGGGGCTCTTTTTTCGGAAAATCGCGATTTTGCGAGGGCATGTTTTCATAGGAAATTTTGCCTGTATTTAGCCCCTCATTAAACTGGCTGTAACTCCACAAAACCTGGCCCGAGGGCTCTGAAACTTCTAGGGTGCGTCAGTCAGGTCACTAGGTGTGTCCCCAGTGGGTTTTCTCAGAATCGGGTTCGGGGCTCTTTTTTCGGAAAATCGCAATTTTGCGCGGGCATGTTTTCATAGGAAATTTTGCCTGTATTTAGCCCCTCATTAAACTGGCTGTAACTCCACAAAACCTCGCCCGAGGGCTCTGAAACTTCTAGGGTGCGTCCATCAGGTCACTAGGAACGTCCCCAGTGGGTTTTCTCAGAATCGGGTTTGGTGTACTTTTTTCGGAAAATCGCGTTTTTGCGCGGGCATGTTTTCATAGGAAATTTTGCCTGTATTTAGCCCCTCATTAAACTGGCTGTAACTCCACAAAATGTAGCCCGAGGGCTCTGAAACCTCTAGGGTGCGTCCGTCAGGTCACTAGGAACGTCCCCAGTGGGTTTTCTCAGAGTCGGGTTCGGGGTACTTTTTTTCGGAAAATCGCGATTTTGCGCGGGCATGTTTTCAAAGGAAATTTTGCCTGTATTTAGCCCCTCATTAAACTGGCCGTAACTCCACAAAACGTAGCCCGAGGGCTCTGAAACTTCTAGGGTGCGTCCGTCAGGTCACTAGGAACGTCCCCAGTGGGTTTTCTCAGAATCGGGTTCGGGGTACTTTTTTTCGGAAAATCGCAATTTTGCGCGGGCATGTTTTCATAGGAAATTTTGCCTGTATTTAGCCCCTCATTAAACTGGCTGTAACTCCACAAAACGTAGCCCGAGGGCTCTGAAACTTCTAGGGTGCGTCCGTCAGGTCACTAGGAGCGTCCCCAGTGGGTTTTCTCAGAATCGGGTTCGGGGCTCTTTTTTCGGAAAATTGCGATTTTGCGCGGGCATGTTTTCATAGGAAATTTTGCCTGTATTTAGCCCCTCATTAAACTGGCCGTAACTCCACAAAACGTAGCCCGAGAGCTCTGAAACTTCTAGGGTGCGTCCGTCAGGTCACTAGGAGCGTCCCCAGTGGGTTTTCTCAGAATCGGGTTCGGGGCTCTTTTTTCGGAAAATTGCGATTTTGCGCGGGCATGTTTTCATAGGAAATTTTGCCTGTATTTAGCCCCTCATTAAACTGGCTGTAACTCCACAAAACGTAGCCCGAGGGCTCTGAAACTTCTAGGGTGCGTCCGTCAGGTCACTAGGAGCGTCCCCAGTGGGTTTTCTCAGTATCGGGTTCGGGGCTCTTTTTTCGGAAAATCGCGATTTTGCGCGGGCATGTTTTCATAGGAAATTTTGCCTGTATTTAGCCCCTCATTAAACTGGCTGTAACTCCACAAAACGTAGCCCGAGGGCTCTGAATCTTCTAGGGTGCGTCCGTCAGGTCACTAGGAGCGTCCCCAGTGGGTTTTCTCAGAATCGGGTTCGGGGCTCTTTTTTCGGAAAATCGCGATTTTGCGCGGGCATGTTTTCATAGGAAATTTTGCCAGAATTTAGCCCCTCATTAAACTGGCTGTAACTCCACAAAACGTAGCCCGAGGGCTCTGAAACTTCTAGGGTGCGTCCGTCAGGTCACTAGGAACGTCCCCAGTGGGTTTTCTCAGAATCGGGTTCGGGGTACTTTTTTTCGGAAAATCGCAATTTTGCGCGGGCATGTTTTCATAGGAAATTTTGCCTGTATTTAGCCCCTCATTAAACTGGCTGTAACTCCACAAAACGTAGCCCGAGGGCTCTGAAACTTCTAGGGTGCGTCCGTCAGGTCACTAGGAGCGTCCCCAGTGGGTTTTCTCAGAATCGGGTTCGGGGCTCTTTTTTCGGAAAATTGCGATTTTGCGCGGGCATGTTTTCATAGGAAATTTTGCCTGTATTTAGCCCCTCATTAAACTGGCCGTAACTCCACAAAACGTAGCCCGAGGGCTCTGAAACTTCTAGGGTGCGTCCGTCAGGTCACTAGGAGCGTCCCCAGTGGGTTTTCTCAGAATCGGGTTCGGGGCTCTTTTTTCGGAAAATTGCGATTTTGCGCGGGCATGTTTTCATAGGAAATTTTGCCTGTATTTAGCCCCTCATTAAACTGGCTGTAACTCCACAAAACGTAGCCCGAGGGCTCTGAAACTTCTAGGGTGCGTCCGTCAGGTCACTAGGAGCGTCCCCAGTGGGTTTTCTCAGAATCGGGTTCGGGGCTCTTTTTTCGGAAAATCGCGATTTTGCGCGGGCATGTTTTCATAGGAAATTTTGCCTGTATTTAGCCCCTCATTAAACTGGCTGTAACTCCACAAAACGTAGCCCGAGGGCTCTGAATCTTCTAGGGTGCGTCCGTCAGGTCACTAGGAGCGTCCCCAGTGGGTTTTCTCAGAATCAGGTTCGGGGCTCTTTTTTCGGAAAATCGCGATTTTGCGCGGGCATGTTTTCATAGGAAATTTTGCCTGTATTTAGCCCCTCATTAAACTGGCCGTAACTCCACAAAACGTAGCCCGAGGGCTCTGAAACTTCTAGGGTGCGTCCGTCAGGTCACTAGGAGCGTCCCCAGTGGTTTTTCTCAGTATCGGGTTCAGGGCTCTTTTTTCGGAAAATCGCGATTTTGCGCGGGCATGTTTTCATAGGAAATTTTGCCTGTATTTAGCCCCTCATTAAACTGGCCGTAACTCCACAAAACGTAGCCCGAGGGCTCTGAAACTTCTAGGGTGCGTCCGTCAGGTCACTAGGAGCGTCCCCAGTGGGTTTTCTCAGAATCGGGTTCGGGGCTCTTTTTTCGGATAATTGCGATTTTGCACGGGCATGTTTTCATAGGAAATTTTGCCTGTATTTAGCCCCTCATTAAACTGGCTGTAACTCCACAAAACGTAGCCCGAGGGCTCTGAAACTTCTAGGGTGCGTCCGTCAGGTCACTAGGAGCGTCCCCAGTGGGTTTTCTCAGAATCGGGTTTGGGGCTCTTTTTTCGGAAAATCGCGATTTTGCGCGGGCATGTTTTCATAGGAAATTTTGCCTGTATTTAGCCCCTCATTAAACTGGCTGTAACTCCACAAAACGTAGCCCGAGGGCTCTGAAACTTCTAGGGTGCGTCCGTCAGGTCACTAGGAGCGTCCCCAGTGGGTTTTCTCAGAATCGGGTTTGGGGCTCTTTTTTCGGAAAATCGCGATTTTGCGCGGGCATGTTTTCATAGGAAATTTTGCCTGTATTTAGCCCCTCATTAAACTGGCTGTAACTCCACAAAATGTAGCCCGAGGGCTCTGAAACCTCTAGGGTGCGTCCGTCAGGTCACTAGGAACGTCCCCAGTGGGTTTTCTCAGAGTCGGGTTCGGGGTACTTTTTTTCGGAAAATCGCAATTTTGCGCGGGCATGTTTTCATAGGAAATTTGGCCAGAATTTAGCCCCTCATTAAAATTGCCATAACTCTTCAAAACGTAGCCCGAGGGCTCTGAAACTTCTAGGGTGCGTCCGTCAGGTCACTAGGAACGTCCCCAGTGGGTTTTCTCAGAATCGGGTTCGGGGTACTTTTTTTCGGAAAATCGCAATTTTGCGCGGGCATGTTTTCATAGGAAATTTTGCCTGTATTTAGCCCCTCATTAAACTGGCCGTAACTCCACAAAACGTAGCCCGAGGGCTCTGAAACTTCTAGGGTGCGTCCGTCAGGTCACTAGGAGCGTCCCCAGTGGGTTTTCTCAGAATCAGGTTCGGGGTACTTTTTTCGGAAAATTGCGATTTTGCGCGGGCATGTTTTCATAGGAAATTTTGCCTGTATTTAGCCCCTCATTAAACTGGCCGTAACTCCACAAAACGTAGCCCGAGGGCTCTGAAACTTCTAGGGTGCGTCCGTCAGGTCACTAGGAGCGTCCCCAGTGGGTTTTCTCAGAATCGGGTTCGGGGCTCTTTTTTCGGAAAATTGCGATTTTGCGCGGGCATGTTTTCATAGGAAATTTTGCCTGTATTTAGCCCCTCATTAAACTGGCTGTAACTCCACAAAACGTAGCCCGAGGGCTCTGAAACTTCTAGGGTGCGTCCGTCAGGTCACTAGGAGCGTCCCCAGTGGGTTTTCTCAGTATCGGGTTCGGGGCTCTTTTTTCGGAAAATTGCGATTTTGCGCGGGCATGTTTTCATAGGAAATTTTGCCTGTATTTAGCCCCTCATTAAACTGGCCGTAACTCCACAAAACGTAGCCCGAGGGCTCTGAATCTTCTAGGGTGCGTCCGTCAGGTCACAAGGAGCGTCCCCAGTGGGTTTTCTCAGAATCGGGTTCGGGGCCCTTTTTTCGGAATATCGCGATTTTGCGCGGGCATGTTTTCATAGGAAATTTTGCCTGTATTTAGCCCCTCATTAAACTGGCTGTAACTCCACAAAACGTAGCCCGAGGGCTCTGAAACTTCTAGGGTGCGTCCGTCAGGTCACTAGGAGCGTCCCCAGTGGGTTTTCTCAGAATCGGGTTCGGGGCTCTTTTTTCGGAAAATCGCGATTTTGCGCGGGCATGTTTTCATAGGAAATTTTGCCTGTATTTAGCCCCTCATTAAACTGGCTGTAACTCCACAAAACGTAGCCCGAGGGCTCTGAATCTTCTAGGGTGCGTCCGTCAGGTCACTAGGAGCGTCCCCAGTGGGTTTTCTCAGAATCGGGTTCGGGGCTCTTTTTTCGGAAAATCGCGATTTTGCGAGGGCATGTTTTCATAGGAAATTTTGCCTGTATTTAGCCCCTCATTAAACTGGCCGTAACTCCACAAAACGTAGCCCGAGGGCTCTGAAACTTCTAGGGTGCGTCCGTCAGGTCACTAGGAACGTCCCCAGTGGGTTTTCTCAGAATCGGGTTCGGGGTACTTTTTTCGGAAAATCGCGATTTTGCGCGGGCATGTTTTCATAGGAAATTTTGCCTGTATTTAGCCCCTCATTAAACTGGCTGTAACTCCACAAAACGTAGCCCGAGGGCTCTGAAACTTCTAGGGTGCGTCCGTCAGGTCACTAGGAGCGTCCCCAGTGGGTTTTCTCAGAATCGGGTTCGGGGCTCTTTTTTCGGAAAATCGCGATTTTGCGCGGGCATGTTTTCATAGGAAATTTTGCCTGTATTTAGCCCCTCATTAAACTGGCTGTAACTCCACAAAACGTAGCCCGAGGGCTCTGAAACTTCTAGGGTGCGTCCGTCAGGTCACTAGGAGCGTCCCCAGTGGGTTTTCTCAGAATCGGGTTCGGGGTACTTTTTTCGGAAAATCGCGATTTTGCGCGGGCATGTTTTCATAGGAAATTTTGCCTGTATTTAGCCCCTCATTAAACTGGCTGTAACTCCACAAAACGTAGCCCGAGGGCTCTGAATCTTCTAGGGTGCGTCCGTCAGGTCACTAGGAGCGTCCCCAGTGGGTTTTCTCAGAATCGGGTTCGGGGCTCTTTTTTCGGAAAATCGCGATTTTGCGCGGGCATGTTTTCATAGGAAATTTTGCCTGTATTTAGCCCCTCATTAAACTGGCCGTAACTCCACAAAACGTAGCCCGAGGGCTCTGAAACTTCTAGGGTGCGTCCGTCAGGTCACTAGGAGCGTCCCCAGTGGTTTTTCTCAGTATCGGGTTCAGGGCTCTTTTTTCGGAAAATCGCGATTTTGCGCGGGCATGTTTTCATAGGAAATTTTGCCTGTATTTAGCCCCTCATTAAACTGGCCGTAACTCCACAAAACGTAGCCCGAGGGCTCTGAAACTTCTAGGGTGCGTCCGTCAGGTCACTAGGAGCGTCCCCAGTGGGTTTTCTCAGAATCGGGTTCGGGGCTCTTTTTTCGGATAATTGCGATTTTGCACGGGCATGTTTTCATAGGAAATTTTGCCTGTATTTAGCCCCTCATTAAACTGGCTGTAACTCCACAAAACGTAGCCCGAGGGCTCTGAAACTTCTAGGGTGCGTCCGTCAGGTCACTAGGAGCGTCCCCAGTGGGTTTTCTCAGAATCGGGTTTGGGGCTCTTTTTTCGGAAAATCGCGATTTTGCGCGGGCATGTTTTCATAGGAAATTTTGCCTGTATTTAGCCCCTCATTAAACTGGCTGTAACTCCACAAAATGTAGCCCGAGGGCTCTGAAACCTCTAGGGTGCGTCCGTCAGGTCACTAGGAACGTCCCCAGTGGGTTTTCTCAGAGTCGGGTTCGGGGTACTTTTTTTCGGAAAATCGCAATTTTGCGCGGGCATGTTTTCATAGGAAATTTGGCCAGAATTTAGCCCCTCATTAAAATTGCCATAACTCTTCAAAACGTAGCCCGAGGGCTCTGAAACTTCTAGGGTGCGTCCGTCAGGTCACTAGGAACGTCCCCAGTGGGTTTTCTCAGAATCGGGTTCGGGGTACTTTTTTTCGGAAAATCGCAATTTTGCGCGGGCATGTTTTCATAGGAAATTTTGCCTGTATTTAGCCCCTCATTAAACTGGCCGTAACTCCACAAAACGTAGCCCGAGGGCTCTGAAACTTCTAGGGTGCGTCCGTCAGGTCACTAGGAACGTCCCCAGTGGGTTTTCTCAGAATCAGGTTCGGGGTACTTTTTTCGGAAAATCGCGATTTTGCGCGGGCATGTTTTCATAGGAAATTTTGCCTGTATTCAGCCCCTCATTAAACTGGCCGTAACTCCACAAAACGTAGCCCGAGGGCTCTGAAACTTCTAGGGTGCGTCCGTCAGGTCACTAGGAGCGTCCCCAGTGGGTTTTCTCAGAATCGGGTTCGGGGCTCTTTTTTCGGAAAATTGCGATTTTGCGCGGGCATGTTTTCATAGGAAATTTTGCCTGTATTTAGCCCCTCATTAAACTGGCTGTAACTCCACAAAACGTAGCCCGAGGGCTCTGAATCTTCTAGGGTGCGTCCGTCAGGTCACTAGGAGCGTCCCCAGTGGGTTTTCTCAGAATCGGGTTCGGGGTACTTTTTTTCGGAAAATCGCAATTTTGCGCGGGCATGTTTTCATAGGAAATTTTGCCTGTATTTAGCCCCTCATTAAACTGGCCGTAACTCCACAAAACGTAGCCCGAGGGCTCTGAAACTTCTAGGGTGCGTCCGTCAGGTCACTAGGAACGTCCCCAGTGGGTTTTCTCAGAATCAGGTTCGGGGTACTTTTTTCGGAAAATCGCGATTTTGCACGGGCATGTTTTCATAGGAAATTTTGCCTGTATTCAGCCCCTCATTAAACTGGCCGTAACTCCACAAAACGTAGCCCGAGGGCTCTGCAACTTCTAGGGTGCGTCTGTCAGGTCACTAGGAGCGTCCCCAGTGGGTTTTCTCAGAATCGGGTTCGGGGCTCTTTTTTCGGAAAATTGCGATTTTGCGCGGGCATGTTTTCATAGGAAATTTTGCCTGTATTTAGCCCCTCATTAAACTGGCCGTAACTCCACAAAACGTAGCCCGAGGGCTCTGAAACTTCTAGGGTGCGTCCGTCAGGTCACTAGGAGCGTCCCCAGTGGGTTTTCTCAGAATCGGGTTCGGGGCTCTTTTTTCGGAAAATCGCGATTTTGCGCGGGCATGTTTTCATAGGAAATTTTGCCTGTATTTAGCCCCTCATTAAACTGGCTGTAACTCCACAAAACGTAGCCCGAGGGCTCTGAATCTTCTAGGGTGCGTCCGTCAGGTCACTAGGAGCGTCCCCAGTGGGTTTTCTCAGAAACGGGTTCGGGGCTCTTTTTTCGGAAAATTGCGATTTTGCGCGGGCATGTTTTCATAGGAAATTTTGCCTGTATTTAGCCCCTCATTAAACTGGCTGTAACTCCACAAAACGTAGCCCGAGGGCTCTGAAACTTCTAGGGTGCGTCCGTCAGGTCACTAGGAGCGTCCCCAGTGGGTTTTCTCAGTATCGGGTTCGGGGCTCTTTTTTCGGAAAATTGCGATTTTGCGCGGGCATGTTTTCATAGGAAATTTTGCCTGTATTTAGCCCCTCATTAAACTGGCCGTAACTCCACAAAACGTAGCCGGGGGCTCTGAAACTTCTAGGGTGCGTCCGTCAGGTCACAAGGAGCGTCCCCAGTGGGTTTTCTCAGAATCGGGTTCGGGGCTCTTTTTTCGGAAAATCGCGATTTTGCGCGGGCATGTTTTCATAGGAAATTTTGCCTGTATTTAGCCCCTCATTAAACTGGCTGTAACTCCACAAAACGTAGCCCGAGGGCTCTGAAACTTCTAGGGTGCGTCCGTCAGGTCACTAGGAACGTCCCCAGTGGGTTTTCTCAGAATCGGGTTCGGGGTACTTTTTTTCGGAAAATCGCAATTTTGCGCGGGCATGTTTTCATAGGAAATTTTGCCTGTATTTAGCCCCTCATTAAACTGGCCGTAACTCCACAAAACGTAGCCCGAGGGCTCTGAAACTTCTAGGGTGCGTTCGTCAGGTCACTAGGAACGTCCCCAGTGGGTTTTCTCAGAATCAGGTTCGGGGTACTTTTTTCGGAAAATCGCGATTTTGCGCGGGCATGTTTTCATAGGAAATTTTGCCTGTATTCAGCCCCTCATTAAACTGGCCGTAACTCCACAAAACGTAGCCCGAGGGCTCTGAAACTTCTAGGGTGCGTCCGTCAGGTCACTAGGAGCGTCCCCAGTGGGTTTTCTCAGAATCGGGTTCGGGGTACTTTTTTTCGGAAAATCGCGATTTTGCGCGGGCATGTTTTCATAGGAAATTTTGCCTGTATTTAGCCCCTCATTAAACTGGCTGTAACTCCACAAAACCTCGCCCGAGGGCTCTGAAACTTCTAGGGTGCGTCAGTCAGGTCACTAGTTGCGTCCCCGGTGGGTTTTCTCAGAATCGGGTTCGGGGCTCTTTTTTCGGAAAATCGCGATTTTGCGCGGGCATGTTTTCATAGGAAATTTTGCCTGTATTTAGCCCCTCATTAAACTGGCTGTAACTCCACAAAACGTAGCCCGAGGGCTCTGAAACTTCTAGGGTGCGTCCGTCAGGTCACTCGGAACGTCCCCAGTGGGTTTTCTCAGAATCGGGTTCGGGGTACTTTTTTTCGGAAAATCGCAATTTTGCGCGGGCATGTTTTCATAGGAAATTTTGCCTGTATTTAGCCCCTCATTAAACTGGCTGTAACTCCACAAAACGTAGCCCGAGGGCTCTGAAACTTCTAGGGTGCGTCCGTCAGGTCACTAGGAGCGTCCCCAGTGGGTTTTCTCAGAATCGGGTTCGGGGCTCTTTTTTCGGAAAATTGCGATTTTGCGCGGGCATGTTTTCATAGGAAATTTTGCCTGTATTTAGCCCCTCATTAAACTGGCCGTAACTCCACAAAACGTAGCCCGAGGACTCTGAAACCTCTAGGGTGCGTCAGTCAGGTCACTAGGAGCGTCCCCAGTGGGTTTTCTCAGAATCGGGTTCGGGGCTCTTTTTTCGGAAAATTGCGATTTTGCGCGGGCATGTTTTCGTGGGAAATTTTGCCTGTATTTAGCCCCTCATTAAACTGGCCGTAACTCCACAAAACGTAGCCCGAGGGCTCTGAAACTTCTAGGGTGCGTCCGTCAGGTCACTAGGAACGTCCCCAGTGGGTTTTCTCAGAATCGGGTTCGGGGCTCTTTTTTCGGAAAATCGCGATTTTGCGCGGGCATGTTTTCATAGGAAATTTGGCCTGTATTTAGCCCCTCATTAAACTGGCTGTAACTCCACAAAACCTCGCCCGAGGGCTCTGAAACTTCTAGGGTGCGTCAGTCAGGTCACTAGGTGTGTCCCCAGTGGGTTTTCTCAGAATCGGGTTCGGGGCTCTTTTTTCGGAAAATCGCAATTTTGCGCGGGCATGTTTTCTTAGGAAATTTTGCCTGTATTTAGCCCCTCATTAAACTGGCTGTAACTCCACAAAACCTCGCCCGAGGGCTCTGAAACTTCTAGGGTGCGTCAGTCAGGTCACTAGGTGCGTCCCCAGTGGGTTTTCTCAGAATCGGGTTCGGGGCTCTTTTTTCGGAAAATCGCGATTTTGCGCGGGCATGTTTTCATAGGAAATTTTGCCTGTATTTAGCCCCTCATTAAACTGGCTGTAACTCCACAAAACGTAGCCCGAGGGCTCTGAAACTTCTAGGGTGCGTCCGTCAGGTCACTAGGAACGTCCCCAGTGGGTTTTCTCAGAATCGGGTTCGGGGTACTTTTTTTCGGAAAATCGCAATTTTGCGCGGGCATGTTTTCATAGGAAATTTTACCTGTATTTAGCCCCTCATTAAACTGGCTGTAACTCCACAAAACGTAGCCCGAGGGCTCTGAAACTTCTAGGGTGCGTCCGTCAGGTCACTAGGAGCGTCCCCAGTGGGTTTTCTCAGAATCGGGTTCGGGGCTCTTTTTTCGGAAAATCGCGATTTTGCGAGGGCATGTTTTCATAGGAAATTTTGCCTGTATTTAGCCCCTCATTAAACTGGCTGTAACTCCACAAAACCTGGCCCGAGGGCTCTGAAACTTCTAGGGTGCGTCAGTCAGGTCACTAGGAGCGTCCCCAGTGGGTTTTCTTAGAATCGGGTTCGGGGCTGTTTTTTCGGAAAATCGCGATTTTGCGCGGGCATGTTTTCATAGGAAATTTTGCCTGTATTTAGCCCCTCATTAAACTGGCTGTAACTCCACAAAACGTAGCCCGAGGGCTCTGAATCTTCTAGGGTGCGTCCGTCAGGTCACTAGGAGCGTCCCCAGTGGGTTTTCTCAGAATCGGGTTCGGGGCTCTTTTTTCGGAAAATCGCGATTTTGCGCGGGCATGTTTTCATAGGAAATTTTGCCTGTATTTAGCCCCTCATTAAACTGGCCGTAACTCCACAAAACGTAGCCCGAGGGCTCTGAAACTTCTAGGGTGCGTCCGTCAGGTCACTAGGAGCGTCCCCAGTGGGTTTTCTCAGAATCGGGTTCGGGGTACTTTTTTCGGAAAATCGCGATTTTGTCCGGGCATGTTTTCATAGGAAATTTTGCCTGTATTTAGCCCCTCATTAAACTGGCTGTAACTCCACAAAACGTAGCCCGAGGGCTCTGAAACTTCTAGGGTGCGTCCGTCAGGTCACTAGGAGCGTCCCCAGTGGGTTTTCTCAGAATCGGGTTCGGGGCTCTTTTTTCGGAAAATCGCGATTTTGCGCGGGCATGTTTTCATAGGAAATTTTGCCTGTATTTAGCCCCTCATTAAACTGGCCGTAACTCCACAAAACGTAGCCCGAGGGCTCTGAAACTTCTAGGGTGCGTCCGTCAGGTCACTAGGAGCGTCCCCAGTGGGTTTTCTCAGAATCGGGTTCGGGGCTCTTTTTTCGGAAAATCGCGATTTTGTCCGGGCATGTTTTCATAGGAAATTTTGCCTGTATTTAGCCCCTCATTAAACTGGCTGTAACTCCACAAAACGTAGCCCGAGGGCTCTGAATCTTCTAGGGTGCGTCCGTCAGGTCACTAGGAGCGTCCCCAGTGGGTTTTCTCAGAATCGGGTCCGGGCTCTTTTTTCGGAAAATCGCGATTTTGCGCGGGCATGTTTTCATAGGAAATTTTGCCTGTATTTAGCCCCTCATTAAACTGGCTGTAACTCCACAAAACGTAGCCCGAGGGCTCTGAAACTTCTAGGGTGCGTCCGTCAGGTCACTAGGAGCGTCCCCAGTGGGTTTTCTCAGAATCGGGTTCGGGGCTCTTTTTTCGGAAAATCGCGATTTTGCGCGGGCATGTTTTCATAGGAAATTTTGCCTGTATTTAGCCCCTCATTAAACTGGCTGTAACTCCACAAAACGTAGCCCGAGGGCTCTGAAACTTCTAGGGTGCGTCCGTCAGGTCACTAGGAGCGTCCCCAGTGGGTTTTCTCAGAATCGGGTTCGGGGTACTTTTTTTCGGAAAATCGCAATTTTGTGCGGGCATGTTTTCATAGGAAATTTTGCCTGTATTTAGCCCCTCATTAAACTGGCTGTAACTCCACAAAACGTAGCCCGAGGGCTCTGAAACTTCTAGGGTGCGTCCGTCAGGTCACTAGGAGCGTCCCCAGTGGGTTTTCTCAGAATCGGGTTCGGGGCTCTTTTTTCGGAAAATTGCGATTTTGCGCGGGCATGTTTTCATAGGAAATTTTGCCTGTATTTAGCCACTCATTAAACTGGCCGTAACTCCACAAAACGTAGCCCGAGGGCTCTGAAACTTCTAGGGTGCGTCCGTCAGGTCACTAGGAGCGTCCCCAGTGGGTTTTCTCAGAATCGGGTTCGGGGTACTTTTTTTCGGAAAATTGCGATTTTGCGCGGGCATGTTTTCATAGGAAATTTTGCCTGTATTTAGCCCCTCATTAAACTGGCTGTAACTCCACAAAACGTAGCCCGAGGGCTCTGAAACTTCTAGGGTGCGTCCGTCAGGTCACTAGGAGCGTCCCCAGTGGGTTTTCTCAGAATCGGGTTCGGGGCTCTTTTTTTCGGAAAAACGCGATTTTGCGAGGGCATGTTTTCATAGGAAATTTTGCCTGTATTTAGCCCCTCATTAAACTGGCTGTAACTCCACAAAACCTGGCCCGAGGGCTCTGAAACTTCTAGGGTGCGTCAGTCAGGTCACTAGGAGCGTCCCCATTGGGTTTTCTCAGAATCGGGTTCGGGGCTCTTTTTTCGGAAAATCGCGATTCTGCGCGGGCATGTTTTCATAGGAAATTTTGCCTGTATTTAGCCCCTCATTAAACTGGCTGTAACTCCACAAAACGTAGCCCGAGGGCTCTGAATCTTCTAGGGTGCGTCCGTCAGGTCACTAGGAACGTCCCCAGTGGGTTTTCTCAGAGTCGGGTTCGGGGCTCTTTTTTCGGAAAATCGCGATTTTGCGCGGGCATGTTTTCATAGGAAATTTTGCCTGTATTTAGCCACTCATTAAACTGGCCGTAACTCCACAAAACGTAGCCCGAGGGCTCTGAAACCTCTAGGGTGCGTCAGTCAGGTCACTAGGAGCGTCCCCAGTGGGTTTTCTCAGAATCGGGTTCGGGGCTCTTTTTTCGGAAAATTGCGATTTTGCGCGGGCATGTTTTCGTAGGAAATTTTGCCTGTATTTAGCCCCTCATTAAACTGGCCGTAACTCCACAAAACGTAGCCCGAGGGCTCTGAAACTTCTAGGGTGCGTCCGTCAGGTCACAAGGAGCGTCCCCAGTGGGTTTTCTCAGAATCGGGTTCGGGGCTCTTTTTTCGGAAAATTGCGATTTTGCGCGGGCATGTTTTCATAGGAAATTTTGCCTGTATTTAGCCCCTCATTAAACTGGCTGTAACTCCACAAAACGTAGCCCGAGGGCTCTGAAACTTCTAGGGTGCGTCCGTCAGGTCACTAGGAGCGTCCCCAGTGGGTTTTCTCAGAATCGGGTTCGGGGCTCTTTTTTTCGGAAAAACGCGATTTTGCGAGGGCATGTTTTCATAGGAAATTTTGCCTGTATTTAGCCCCTCATTAAACTGGCTGTAACTCCACAAAACCTGGCCCGAGGGCTCTGAAACTTCTAGGGTGCGTCAGTCAGGTCACTAGGAGCGTCCCCATTGGGTTTTCTCAGAATCGGGTTCGGGGCTCTTTTTTCGGAAAATCGCGATTCTGCGCGGGCATGTTTTCATAGGAAATTTTGCCTGTATTTAGCCCCTCATTAAACTGGCTGTAACTCCACAAAACGTAGCCCGAGGGCTCTGAATCTTCTAGGGTGCGTCCGTCAGGTCACTAGGAACGTCCCCAGTGGGTTTTCTCAGAGTCGGGTTCGGGGCTCTTTTTTCGGAAAATCGCGATTTTGCGCGGGCATGTTTTCATAGGAAATTTTGCCTGTATTTAGCCCCTCATTAAACTGGCTGTAACTCCACAAAACGTAGCCCGAGGGCTCTGAATCTTCTAGGGTGCGTCCGTCAGGTCACTAGGAACGTCCCCAGTGGGTTTTCTCAGAGTCGGGTTCGGGGTACTTTTTTTCGGAAAATCGCAATTTTGCGCGGGCATGTTTTCATAGGAAATTTTGCCTGTATTTAGCCCCTCATTAAACTGGCTGTAACTCCACAAAACGTAGCCCGAGGGCTCTGAATCTTCTAGGGTGCGTCCGTCAGGTCACTAGGAGCGTCCCCAGTGGGTTTTCTCAGAATCGGGTTCGGGGCTCTTTTTTCGGATAATTGCGATTTTGCGCGGGCATGTTTTCATAGGAAATTTTGCCTGTATTTAGCCCCTCATTAAACTGGCTGTAACCCCACAAAAGGTAGCCCGAGGGCTCTGAAACTTCTAGGGTGCGTCCGTCAGGTCACTAGGAGCGTCCCCAGTGGGTTTTCTCAGAATCGGGTTCGGGGCTCTTTTTTCGGAAAATCGCGATTTTGCGCGGGCATGTTTTCATAGGAAATTTTGCCTGTATTTAGCCCCTCATTAAACTGGCCGTAACTCCACAAAACGTAGCCCGAGGGCTCTGAAACTTCTAGGGTGCGTCCGTCAGGTCACTAGGAGCGTCCCCAGTGGGTTTTCTCAGAATCGGGTTTTCTCAGAATCGGGTTCGGGGTACTTTTTTCGGAGAAACGCGATTTTGCGCGGCCATGTTTTCATAGGAAATTTTGCCTGTATTTAGCCCCTCATTAAACTGGCTGTAACTCCACAAAACCTGGCCCGAGGGCTCTGAAACTTCTAGGGTGCGTCAGTCAGGTCACTAGGAGCGTCCCCAGTGGGTTTTCTCAGAATCGGGTTCGGGGCTCTTTTTTCGGAAAATCGCGATTTTGCGCGGGCATGTTTTCATAGGAAATTTTGCCTGTATTTAGCCCCTCATTAAACTGGCTGTAACTCCAGAAAACGTAGCCCGAGGGCTCTGAATCTTCTAGGGTGCGTCCGTCAGGTCACTAGGAGCGTCCCCAGTGGGTTTTCTCAGAATCGGGTTCGTGGCTCTTTTTTCGGAAAATTGCGATTTTGCGCGGGCATGTTTTCATAGGAAATTTTGCCTGTATTTAGCCCCTCATTAAACTGGCCGTAACTCCACAAAACGTAGCCCGAGGGCTCTGAAACTTCTAGGGTGCGTCCGTCAGGTCACTAGGAGCGTCCCCAGTGGGTTTTCTCAGAATCGGGTTCGGGGCTCTTTTTTCGGAAATCGCGATTTTGCGCGGGCATGTTTTCATAGGAAATTTTGCATGTATTTAGCCCCTCATTAAACTTGCCATAACTCCACAAAACGTAGCCCGAGGGCTCTGAAACTTCTAGGGTGCGTCCGTCAGGTCACTAGGAGCGTCCCCAGTGGGTTTTCTCAGAATCGGGTTCGGGGCTCTTTTTTCGGATAATTGCGATTTTGCGCGGGCATGTTTTCATAGGAAATTTTGCCTGTATTTAGCCCCTCATTAAACTGGCTGTAACTCCACAAAACGTAGCCCGAGGGCTCTGAAACTCCTAGGGTGCGTCCGTCAGGTCACTAGGAGCGTCCCCAGTGGGTTTTCTCAGAATCGGGTTTGGGGCTCTTTTTTCGGAAAATTGCGATTTTGCGCGGGCATGTTTTCATAGGAAATTTTGCCTGTATTTAGCCCCTCATTAAACTGGCCGTAACTCCACAAAACGTAGCCCGAGGGCTCTGAAACTTCTAGGGTGCGTCCATCAGGTCACTAGGAACGTCCCCAGTGGGTTTTCTCAGAATCGGGTTTGGTGTACTTTTTTCGGAAAATCGCGTTTTTGCGCGGGCATGTTTTCATAGGAAATTTTGCCTGTATTTAGCCCCTCATTAAACTGGCTGTAACTCCACAAAACCTCGCCCGAGGGCTCTGAAACCTCTAGGGTGCGTCCGTCAGGTCACTAGGAACGTCCCCAGTGGGTTTTCTCAGAATCGGGTTCGGGGTACTTTTTTTCGGAAAATCGCAATTTTGCGCGGGCATGTTTTCATAGGAAATTTTGCCTGTATTTAGCCCCTCATTAAACTGGCCGTAACTCCACAAAACGTAGCCCGAGGGCTCTGAAACTTCTAGGGTGCGTCCGTCAGGTCACTAGGAACGTCCCCAGTGGGTTTTCTCAGAATCGGGTTCGGGGTACTTTTTTCGGAAAATCGCGATTTTGCGCGGGCATGTTTTCATAGGAAATTTTGCCTGTATTTAGCCCCTCATTAAACTGGCCGTAACTCCACAAAACGTAGCCCGAGGGCTCTGAAACTTCTAGGGTGCGTCCGTCAGGTCACTAGGAGCGTCCCCAGTGGGTTTTCTCAGAATCGGGTTCGGGGCTCTTTTTTCGGAAAATTGCGATTTTGCGCGGGCATGTTTTCATAGGAAATTTTGCCTGTATTTAGCCCCTCATTAAACTGGCCGTAACTCCACAAAACGTAGCCCGAGGGCTCTGAAACTTCTAGGGTGCGTCCGTCAGGTCACTAGGAGCGTCCCCAGTGGGTTTTCTCAGAATCGGGTTCGGGGTCCTTTTTTTCGGAAAATCGCGATTTTGCGCGGGCATGTTTTCATAGGAAATTTTGCCTGTATTTAGCCCCTCATTAAACTGGCTGTAACTCCACAAAACCTCGCCCGAGGGCTCTGAAACTTCTAGGGTGCGTCAGTCAGGTCACTAGTTAAGTCCCCGGTGGGTTTTCTCAGAATCGGGTTCGGGGCTCTTTTTTCGGAAAATCGCGATTTTGCGCGGGCATGTTTTCATAGGAAATTTTGCCTGTATTTAGCCCCTCATTAAACTGGCTGTAACTCCACAAAACGTAGCCCGAGGGCTCTGAAACTTCTAGGGTGCGTCCGTCAGGTCACTAGGAACGTCCCCAGTGGGTTTTCTCAGAATCGGGTTCGGGGTACTTTTTTTCGGAAAATCGCGATTTTGCGCGGGCATGTTTTCATAGGAAATTTTGCCTGTATTTAGCCCCTCATTAAACTGGCCGTAACTCCACAAAACGTAGCCCGAGGGCTCTGAAACTTCTAGGGTGCGTCCGTCAGGTCACTAGGAGCGTCCACAGTGGGTTTTCTCAGAATTGGGTTCGGGGCTCTTTTTTCGGAAAATTGCGATTTTGCGCGGGCATGTTTTCATAGGAAATTTTGCCTGTATTTAACCCCTCATTAAACTGGCCGTAACTCCACAAAACGTAGCCCGAGGGCTCTGAAACTTCTAGGGTGCGTCTGTCAGGTCACTAGGAGCGTCCCCAGTGGGTTTTCTCAGAATCGGGTTCGGGGTACTTTTTTTCGGAAAATCGCGATTTTGCGCGGGCATGTTTTCATAGGAAATTTTGCCTGTATTTAGCCCCTCATTAAACTGGCTGTAACTCCACAAAACCTGGCCCGAGGGCTCTGAAACTTCTAGGGTGCGTCAGTCAGGTCACTAGGTGTGTCCCCAGTGGGTTTTCTCAGAATCGGGTTCGGGGCTCTTTTTTCGGAAAATCGCAATTTTGCGCGGGCATGTTTTCATAGGAAATTTTGCCTGTATTTAGCCCCTCATTAAACTGGCTGTAACTCCACAAAACCTCGCCCGAGGGCTCTGAAACTTCTAGGGTGCGTCCATCAGGTCACTAGGAACGTCCCCAGTGGGTTTTCTCAGAATCGGGTTTGGTGTACTTTTTTCGGAAAATCGCGTTTTTGCGCGGGCATGTTTTCATAGGAAATTTTGCCTGTATTAAGCCCCTCATTAAACTGGCTGTAACTCCACAAAATGTAGCCCGAGGGCTCTGAAACCTCTAGGGTGCGTCCGTCAGGTCACTAGGAACGTCCCCAGTGGGTTTTCTCAGAGTCGGGTTCGGGGTACTTTTTTTCGGAAAATCGCGATTTTGCGCGGGCATGTTTTCAAAGGAAATTTTGCCAGAATTTAGCCCCTCATTAAACTGGCTGTAACTCCACAAAACGTAGCCCGAGGGCTCTGAAACTTCTAGGGTGCGTCCGTCAGGTCACTAGGAACGTCCCCAGTGGGTTTTCTCAGAATCGGGTTCGGGGTACTTTTTTTCGGAAAATCGCAATTTTGCGCGGGCATGTTTTCATAGGAAATTTTGCCTGTATTTAGCCCCTCATTAAACTGGCTGTAACTCCACAAAACGTAGCCCGAGGGCTCTGAAACTTCTAGGGTGCGTCCGTCAGGTCACTAGGAGCGTCCCCAGTGGGTTTTCTCAGAATCGGGTTCGGGGCTCTTTTTTCGGAAAATTGCGATTTTGCGCGGGCATGTTTTCATAGGAAATTTTGCCTGTATTTAGCCCCTCATTAAACTGGCCGTAACTCCACAAAATGTAGCCCGAGGGCTCTGAAACTTCTAGGGTGCGTCCGTCAGGTCACAAGTAGCGTCCCCAGTGGGTTTTCTCAGAATCGGGTTCGGGGCTCTTTTTTCGGAAAATCGCGATTTTGCGCGGGCATGTTTTCATAGGAAATTTTGCCTGTATTTAGCCCCTCATTAAACTGGCTGTAACTCCACAAAACGTAGCCCGAGGGCTCTGAATCTTCTAGGGTGCGTCCGTCAGGTCACAAGGAGCGTCCCCAGTGGGTTTTCTCAGAATCGGGTTCGGGGCCCTTTTTTCGGAATATCGCGATTTTGCGCGGGCATGTTTTCATAGGAAATTTTGCCTGTATTTAGCCCCTCATTAAACTGGCTGTAACTCCACAAAACGTAGCCCGAGGGCTCTGAAACTTCTAGGGTGCGTCCGTCAGGTCACTAGGAGCGTCCCCAGTGGGTTTTCTCAGAATCGGGTTCGGGGCTCTTTTTTCGGAAAATCGCGATTTTGCGCGGGCATGTTTTCATAGGAAATTTTGCCTGTATTTAGCCCCTCATTAAACTGGCTGTAACTCCACAAAACGTAGCCCGAGGGCTCTGAATCTTCTAGGGTGCGTCCGTCAGGTCACTAGGAGCGTCCCCAGTGGGTTTTCTCAGAATCGGGTTCGGGGCTCTTTTTTCGGAAAATTGCGATTTTGCGAGGGCATGTTTTCATAGGAAATTTTGCCTGTATTTAGCCCCTCATTAAACTGGCCGTAACTCCACAAAACGTAGCCCGAGGGCTCTGAAACTTCTAGGGTGCGTCCGTCAGGTCACTAGGAACGTCCCCAGTGGGTTTTCTCAGAATCGGGTTCGGGGCTCTTTTTTCGGAAAATCGCGATTTTGCGCGGGCATGTTTTCATAGGAAATTTTGCCTGTATTTAGCCCCTCATTAAACTGGCTGTAACTCCACAAAACGTAGCCCGAGGGCTCTGAAACTTCTAGGGTGCGTCCGTCAGGTCACTAGGAGCGTCCCCAGTGGGTTTTCTCAGAATCGGGTTCGGGGCTCTTTTTTCGGAAAATCGCGATTTTGCGCGGGCATGTTTTCATAGGAAATTTTGCCTGTATTTAGCCCCTCATTAAACTGGCTGTAACTCCACAAAACGTAGCCCGAGGGCTCTGAAACTTCTAGGGTGCGTCCGTCAGGTCACTAGGAGCGTCCCCAGTGGGTTTTCTCAGAATCGGGTTCGGGGTACTTTTTTCGGAAAATCGCGATTTTGCGCGGGCATGTTTTCATAGGAAATTTTGCCTGTATTTAGCCCCTCATTAAACTGGCTGTAACTCCACAAAACGTAGCCCGAGGGCTCTGAATCTTCTAGGGTGCGTCCGTCAGGTCACTAGGAGCGTCCCCAGTGGGTTTTCTCAGAATCGGGTTCGGGGCTCTTTTTTCGGAAAATCGCGATTTTGCGCGGGCATGTTTTCATAGGAAATTTTGCCTGTATTTAGCCCCTCATTAAACTGGCCGTAACTCCACAAAACGTAGCCCGAGGGCTCTGAAACTTCTAGGGTGCGTCCGTCAGGTCACTAGGAGCGTCCCCAGTGGTTTTTCTCAGTATCGGGTTCAGGGCTCTTTTTTCGGAAAATCGCGATTTTGCGCGGGCATGTTTTCATAGGAAATTTTGCCTGTATTTAGCCCCTCATTAAACTGGCCGTAACTCCACAAAACGTAGCCCGAGGGCTCTGAAACTTCTAGGGTGCGTCCGTCAGGTCACTAGGAGCGTCCCCAGTGGGTTTTCTCAGAATCGGGTTCGGGGCTCTTTTTTCGGATAATTGCGATTTTGCACGGGCATGTTTTCATAGGAAATTTTGCCTGTATTTAGCCCCTCATTAAACTGGATGTAACTCCACAAAACGTAGCCCGAGGGCTCTGAAACTTCTAGGGTGCGTCCGTCAGGTCACTAGGAGCGTCCCCAGTGGGTTTTCTCAGAATCGGGTTTGGGGCTCTTTTTTCGGAAAATCGCGATTTTGCGCGGGCATGTTTTCATAGGAAATTTTGCCTGTATTTAGCCCCTCATTAAACTGGCTGTAACTCCACAAAATGTAGCCCGAGGGCTCTGAAACCTCTAGGGTGCGTCCGTCAGGTCACTAGGAACGTCCCCAGTGGGTTTTCTCAGAGTCGGGTTCGGGGTACTTTTTTTCGGAAAATCGCAATTTTGCGCGGGCATGTTTTCATAGGAAATTTGGCCAGAATTTAGCCCCTCATTAAACTTGCCATAACTCTTCAAAACGTAGCCCGAGGGCTCTGAAACTTCTAGGGTGCGTCCGTCAGGTCACTAGGAACGTCCCCAGTGGGTTTTCTCAGAATCGGGTTCGGGGTACTTTTTTTCGGAAAATCGCAATTTTGCGCGGGCATGTTTTCATAGGAAATTTTGCCTGTATTTAGCCCCTCATTAAACTGGCCGTAACTCCACAAAACGTAGCCCGAGGGCTCTGAAACTTCTAGGGTGCGTCCATCAGGTCACTAGGAACGTCCCCAGTGGGTTTTCTCAGAATCAGGTTCGGGGTACTTTTTTCGGAAAATCGCGATTTTGCGCGGGCATGTTTTCATAGGAAATTTTGCCTGTATTCAGCCCCTCATTAAACTGGCCGTAACTCCACAAAACGTAGCCCGAGGGCTCTGCAACTTCTAGGGTGCGTCTGTCAGGTCACTAGGAGCGTCCCCAGTGGGTTTTCTCAGAATCGGGTTCGGGGCTCTTTTTTCGGAAAATTGCGATTTTGCGCGGGCATGTTTTCATAGGAAATTTTGCCTGTATTTAGCCCCTCATTAAACTGGCCGTAACTCCACAAAACGTAGCCGGGGGCTCTGAAACTTCTAGGGTGCGTCCGTCAGGTCACAAGGAGCGTCCCCAGTGGGTTTTCTCAGAATCGGGTTCGGGGCTCTTTTTTCGGAAAATCGCGATTTTGCGCGGGCATGTTTTCATAGGAAATTTTGCCTGTATTTAGCCCCTCATTAAACTGGCTGTAACTCCACAAAACGTAGCCCGAGGGCTCTGAAACTTCTAGGGTGCGTCCGTCAGGTCACTAGGAACGTCCCCAGTGGGTTTTCTCAGAATCGGGTTCGGGGTACTTTTTTTCGGAAAATCGCAATTTTGCGCGGGCATGTTTTCATAGGAAATTTTGCCTGTATTTAGCCCCTCATTAAACTGGCCGTAACTCCACAAAACGTAGCCCGAGGGCTCTGAAACTTCTAGGGTGCGTCCGTCAGGTCACTAGGAACGTCCCCGGTGGGTTTTCTCAGAATCGGGTTCGGGGCTCTTTTTTCGGAAAATCGCGATTTTGCGCGGGCATGTTTTCATAGGAAATTTTGCCTGTATTTAGCCCCTCATTAAACTGGCTGTAACTCCACAAAACGTAGCCCGAGGGCTCTGAAACTTCTAGGGTGCGTCCGTCAGGTCACTCGGAACGTCCCCAGTGGGTTTTCTCAGAATCGGGTTCGGGGTACTTTTTTTCGATATCGCGATTTTGCGCGGGCATGTTTTCATAGGAAATTTTGCCTGTATTTAGCCCCTCATTAAACTGGCTGTAACTCCACAAAACGTAGCCCGAGGGCTCTGAAACTTCTAGGGTGCGTCCGTCAGGTCACTAGGAGCGTCCCCAGTGGGTTTTCTCAGAATCGGGTTCGGGGCTCTTTTTTCGGAAAATTGCGATTTTGCGCGGGCATGTTTTCATAGGAAATTTTGCCTGTATTCAGCCCCTCATTAAACTGGCCGTAACTCCACAAAACGTAGCCCGAGGGCTCTGCAACTTCTAGGGTGCGTCTGTCAGGTCACTAGGAGCGTCCCCAGTGGGTTTTCTCAGAATCGGGTTCGGGGCTCTTTTTTCGGAAAATTGCGATTTTGCGCGGGCATGTTTTCGTGGGAAATTTTGCCTGTATTTAGCCCCTCATTAAACTGGCCGTAACTCCACAAAACGTAGCCCGAGGGCTCTGAAACTTCTAGGGTGCGTCCGTCAGGTCACTAGGAACGTCCCCAGTGGGTTTTCTCAGAATCGGGTTCGGGGCTCTTTTTTCGGAAAATCGCGATTTTGCGCGGGCATGTTTTCATAGGAAATTTGGCCTGTATTTAGCCCCTCATTAAACTGGCTGTAACTCCACAAAACCTCGCCCGAGGGCTCTGAAACTTCTAGGGTGCGTCAGTCAGGTCACTAGGTGTGTCCCCAGTGGGTTTTCTCAGAATCGGGTTCGGGGCTCTTTTTTCGGAAAATCGCAATTTTGCGCGGGCATGTTTTCTTAGGAAATTTTGCCTGTATTTAGCCCCTCATTAAACTGGCTGTAACTCCACAAAACCTCGCCCGAGGGCTCTGAAACTTCTAGGGTGCGTCAGTCAGGTCACTAGGTGCGTCCCCAGTGGGTTTTCTCAGAATCGGGTTCGGGGTACTTTTTTCGGAAAATCGCGATTTTGCGCGGGCATGTTTTCATAGGAAATTTTGCCTGTATTTAGCCCCTCATTAAACTGGCTGTAACTCCACAAAACGTAGCCCGAGGGCTCTGAAACTTCTAGGGTGCGTCCGTCAGGTCACTAGGAACGTCCCCAGTGGGTTTTCTCAGAATCGGGTTCGGGGTACTTTTTTTCGGAAAATCGCAATTTTGCGCGGGCATGTTTTCATAGGAAATTTTACCTGTATTTAGCCCCTCATTAAACTGGCTGTAACTCCACAAAACGTAGCCCGAGGGCTCTGAAACTTCTAGGGTGCGTCCGTCAGGTCACTAGGAGCGTCCCCAGTGGGTTTTCTCAGAATCGGGTTCGGGGCTCTTTTTTCGGAAAATCGCGATTTTGCGAGGGCATGTTTTCATAGGAAATTTTGCCTGTATTTAGCCCCTCATTAAACTGGCTGTAACTCCACAAAACCTGGCCCGAGGGCTCTGAAACTTCTAGGGTGCGTCAGTCAGGTCACTAGGAGCGTCCCCAGTGGGTTTTCTTAGAATCGGGTTCGGGGCTCTTTTTTCGGAAAATCGCGATTTTGCGCGGGCATGTTTTCATAGGAAATTTTGCCTGTATTTAGCCCCTCATTAAACTGGCTGTAACTCCACAAAACGTAGCCCGAGGGCTCTGAATCTTCTAGGGTGCGTCCGTCAGGTCACTAGGAGCGTCCCCAGTGGGTTTTCTCAGAATCGGGTTCGGGGCTCTTTTTTCGGAAAATCGCGATTTTGCGCGGGCATGTTTTCATAGGAAATTTTGCCTGTATTTAGCCCCTCATTAAACTGGCCGTAACTCCACAAAACGTAGCCCGAGGGCTCTGAAACTTCTAGGGTGCGTCCGTCAGGTCACTAGGAGCGTCCCCAGTGGGTTTTCTCAGAATCGGGTTCGGGGTACTTTTTTCGGAAAATCGCGATTTTGCGCGGGCATGTTTTCATAGGAAATTTTGCCTGTATTTAGCCCCTCATTAAACTGGCTGTAACTCCACAAAACGTAGCCCGAGGGCTCTGAAACTTCTAGGGTGCGTCCGTCAGGTCACTAGGAGCGTCCCCAGTGGGTTTTCTCAGAATCGGGTTCGGGGCTCTTTTTTCGGAAAATCGCGATTTTGCGCGGGCATGTTTTCATAGGAAATTTTGCCTGTATTTAGCCCCTCATTAAACTGGCCGTAACTCCACAAAACGTAGCCCGAGGGCTCTGAAACTTCTAGGGTGCGTCCGTCAGGTCACTAGGAGCGTCCCCAGTGGGTTTTCTCAGAATCGGGTTCGGGGTACTTTTTTCGGAAAATCGCGATTTTGCGCGGGCATGTTTTCATAGGAAATTTTGCCTGTATTTAGCCCCTCATTAAACTGGCTGTAACTCCACAAAACCTGGCCCGAGGGCTCTGAAACTTCTAGGGTGCGTCAGTCAGGTCACTAGGAGCGTCCCCAGTGGGTTTTCTCAGAATCGGGTTCGGGGCTCTTTTTTCGGAAAATCGCGATTTTGCGCGGGCATATTTTCATAGGAAATTTTGCCTGTATTTAGCCCCTCATTAAACTGGCTGTAACTCCACAAAACGTAGCCCGAGGGCTCTGAATCTTCTAGGGTGCGTCCGTCAGGTCACTAGGAGCGTCCCCAGTGGGTTTTCTCAGAATCGGGTTCGGGGCTCTTTTTTCGGAAAATCGCGATTTTGCGCGGGCATGTTTTCATAGGAAATTTTGCCTGTATTTAGCCCCTCATTAAACTGGCTGTAACTCCACAAAACGTAGCCCGAGGGCTCTGAAACTTCTAGGGTGCGTCCGTCAGGTCACTAGGAGCGTCCCCAGTGGGTTTTCTCAGAATCGGGTTCGGGGCTCTTTTTTCGGAAAATCGCGATTTTGCGCGGGCATGTTTTCATAGGAAATTTTGCATGTAATTTAGCCCCTCATTAAACTGGCTGTAACTCCACAAAACGTAGCCCGAGGGCTCTGAAACTTCTAGGGTGCGTCCGTCAGGTCACTAGGAGCGTCCCCAGTGGGTTTTCTCAGAATCGGGTTCGGGGTACTTTTTTTCGGAAAATCGCAATTTTGCGCGGGCATGTTTTCATAGGAAATTTTGCCTGTATTTAGCCCCTCATTAAACTGGCTGTAACTCCACAAAACGTAGCCCGAGGGCTCTGAAACTTCTAGGGTGCGTCCGTCAGGTCACTAGGAGCGTCCCCAGTGGGTTTTCTCAGAATCGGGTTCGGGGCTCTTTTTTCGGAAAATTGCGATTTTGCGCGGGCATGTTTTCATAGGAAATTTTGCCTGTATTTAACCACTCATTAAACTGGCCGTAACTCCACAAAACGTAGCCCGAGGGCTCTGAAACCTCTAGGGTGCGTCAGTCAGGTCACTAGGAGCGTCCCCAGTGGGTTTTCTCAGAATCGGGTTCGGGGCTCTTTTTTCGGAAAATTGCGATTTTGCGCGGGCATGTTTTCGTAGGAAATTTTGCCTGTATTTAGCCCCTCATTAAACTTGCCATAACTCCACAAAACGTAGCCCGAGGGCTCTGAAACTTCTAGGGTGCGTCCGTCAGGTCACAAGGAGCGTCCCCAGTGGGTTTTCTCAGAATCGGGTTCGGGGCTCTTTTTTCGGAAAATCGCGATTTTGCGCGGGCATGTTTTCATAGGAAATTTTGCCTGTATTTAGCCCCTCATTAAACTGGCTGTAACTCCACAAAACGTAGCCCGAGGGCTCTGAAACTTCTAGGGTGCGTCCGTCAGGTCACTAGGAGCGTCCCCAGTGGGTTTTCTCAGAATCGGGTTCGGGGCTCTTTTTTTCGGAAAATCGCGATTTTGCGAGGGCATGTTTTCATAGGAAATTTTGCCTGTATTTAGCCCCTCATTAAACTGGCTGTAACTCCACAAAACCTGGCCCGAGGGCTCTGAAACTTCTAGGGTGCGTCAGTCAGGTCACTAGGAGCATCCCCATTGGGTTTTCTCAGAATCGGGTTCGGGGCTCTTTTTTCGGAAAATCGCGATTCTGCGCGGGCATGTTTTCATA
The DNA here is from genome assembly GCF_033239565.1 of Halichoeres trimaculatus. Classification (NCBI taxonomy): domain Eukaryota; kingdom Metazoa; phylum Chordata; class Actinopteri; order Labriformes; family Labridae; genus Halichoeres; species Halichoeres trimaculatus. The sequence goes on along the minus strand of NW_027437188.1, from coordinate 8,406,499 downwards.
GGAAATTTTGCCTGTATTTAGCCCCTCATTAAACTGGCTGTAACTCCACAAAACGTAGCCCGAGGGCTCTGAATCTTCTAGGGTGCGTCCGTCAGGTCACTAGGAACGTCCCCAGTGGGTTTTCTCAGAGTCGGGTTCGGGGCTCTTTTTTCGGAGAAACGCGATTTTGCGCGGCCATGTTTTCATAGGAAATTTTGCCTGTATTTAGCCCCTCATTAAACTGGCTGTAACTCCACAAAACGTAGCCCGAGGGCTCTGAATCTTCTAGGGTGCGTCCGTCAGGTCACTAGGAACGTCCCCAGTGGGTTTTCTCAGAGTCGGGTTCGGGGTACTTTTTTTCGGAAAATCGCAATTTTGCGCGGGCATGTTTTCATAGGAAATTTTGCCTGTATTTAGCCCCTCATTAAACTGGCTGTAACTCCACAAAACGTAGCCCGAGGGCTCTGAATCTTCTAGGGTGCGTCCGTCAGGTCACTAGGAGCGTCCCCAGTGGGTTTTCTCAGAATCGGGTTCGGGGCTCTTTTTTCGGATAATTGCGATTTTGCGCGGGCATGTTTTCATAGGAAATTTTGCCTGTATTTAGCCCCTCATTAAACTGGCTGTAACTCCACAAAACGTAGCCCGAGGGCTCTGAAACTTCTAGGGTGCGTCCGTCAGGTCACTAGGAGCGTCCCCAGTGGGTTTTCTCAGAATCGGGTTCGGGGCTCTTTTTTCGGAAAATCGCGATTTTGCGAGGGCATGTTTTCATAGGAAATTTTGCCTGTATTTAGCCCCTCATTAAACTGGCCGTAACTCCACAAAACGTAGCCCGAGGGCTCTGAAACTTCTAGGGTGCGTCCGTCAGGTCACTAGGAGCGTCCCCAGTGGGTTTTCTCAGAATCGGGTTTTCTCAGAATCGGGTTCGGGGTACTTTTTTCGGAGAAACGCGATTTTGCGCGGCCATGTTTTCATAGGAAATTTTGCCTGTATTTAGCCCCTCATTAAACTGGCTGTAACTCCACAAAACCTGGCCCGAGGGCTCTGAAACTTCTAGGGTGCGTCAGTCAGGTCACTAGGAGCGTCCCCAGTGGGTTTTCTCAGAATCGGGTTCGGGGCTCTTTTTTCGGAAAATCGCGATTTTGCGCGGGCATGTTTTCATAGGAAATTTTGCCTGTATTTAGCCCCTCATTAAACTGGCTGTAACTCCACAAAACGTAGCCCGAGGGCTCTGAAACTTCTAGGGTGCGTCCGTCAGGTCACTAGGAACGTCCCCAGTGGGTTTTCTCAGAATCGGGTTCGGGGTACTTTTTTTCGGAAAATCGCGATTTTGCGCGGGCATGTTTTCATAGGAAATTTTGCCTGTATTTAGCCCCTCATTAAACTGGCCGTAACTCCACAAAACGTAGCCCGAGGGCTCTGAAACTTCTAGGGTGCGTCCGTCAGGTCACTAGGAGCGTCCACAGTGGGTTTTCTCAGAATCGGGTTCGGGGCTCTTTTTTCAAAAAATTGCGATTTTGCGCGGGCATGTTTTCATAGGAAATTTTGCCTGTATTTAACCCCTCATTAAACTGGCCGTAACTCCACAAAACGTAGCCCGAGGGCTCTGAAACTTCTAGGGTGCGTCTGTCAGGTCACTAGGAGCGTCCCCAGTGGGTTTTCTCAGAATCGGGTTCGGGGTACTTTTTTTCGGAAAATCGCGATTTTGCGCGGGCATGTTTTCATAGGAAATTTTGCCTGTATTTAGCCCCTCATTAAACTGGCTGTAACTCCACAAAACCTCGCCCGAGGGCTCTGAAACTTCTAGGGTGCGTCCGTCAGGTCACTAGGAGCGTCCCCAGTGGGTTTTCTCAGAATCGGGTTCGGGGCTCTTTTTTCGGAAAATCGCGATTTTGCGAGGGCATGTTTTCATAGGAAATTTTGCCTGTATTTAGCCCCTCATTAAACTGGCTGTAACTCCACAAAACCTCGCCCGAGGGCTCTGAAACTTCTAGGGTGCGTCAGTCAGGTCACTAGGTGTGTCCCCAGTGGGTTTTCTCAGAATCGGGTTCGGGGCTCTTTTTTCGGAAAATCGCAATTTTGCGCGGGCATGTTTTCATAGGAAATTTTGCCTGTATTTAGCCCCTCATTAAACTGGCTGTAACTCCACAAAACCTCGCCCGAGGGCTCTGAAACTTCTAGGGTGCGTCCATCAGGTCACTAGGAACGTCCCCAGTGGGTTTTCTCAGAATCGGGTTTGGTGTACTTTTTTCGGAAAATCGCGTTTTTGCGCGGGCATGTTTTCATAGGAAATTTTGCCTGTATTTAGCCCCTCATTAAACTGGCTGTAACTCCACAAAATGTAGCCCGAGGGCTCTGAAACCTCTAGGGTGCGTCCGTCAGGTCACTAGGAACGTCCCCAGTGGGTTTTCTCAGAGTCGGGTTCGGGGTACTTTTTTTCGGAAAATCGCGATTTTGCGCGGGCATGTTTTCAAAGGAAATTTTGCCAGAATTTAGCCCCTCATTAAACTGGCTGTAACTCCACAAAACGTAGCCCGAGGGCTCTGAAACTTCTAGGGTGCGTCCGTCAGGTCACTAGGAACGTCCCCAGTGGGTTTTCTCAGAATCGGGTTCGGGGTACTTTTTTTCGGAAAATCGCAATTTTGCGCGGGCATGTTTTCATAGGAAATTTTGCCTGTATTTAGCCCCTCATTAAACTGGCTGTAACTCCACAAAACGTAGCCCGAGGGCTCTGAAACTTCTAGGGTGCGTCCGTCAGGTCACTAGGAGCGTCCCCAGTGGGTTTTCTCAGAATCGGGTTCGGGGCTCTTTTTTCGGAAAATTGCGATTTTGCGCGGGCATGTTTTCATAGGAAATTTTGCCTGTATTTAGCCCCTCATTAAACTGGCCGTAACTCCACAAAACGTAGCCCGAGGGCTCTGAAACTTCTAGGGTGCGTCCGTCAGGTCACTAGGAGCGTCCCCAGTGGGTTTTCTCAGAATCGGGTTTTCTCAGAATCGGGTTTGGTGTACTTTTTTCGGAAAATCGCGTTTTTGCGCGGGCATGTTTTCATAGGAAATTTTGCCTGTATTTAGCCCCTCATTAAACTGGCTGTAACTCCACAAAATGTAGCCCGAGGGCTCTGAAACCTCTAGGGTGCGTCCGTCAGGTCACTAGGAACGTCCCCAGTGGGTTTTCTCAGAGTCGGGTTCGGGGTACTTTTTTTCGGAAAATCGCGATTTTGCGCGGGCATGTTTTCAAAGGAAATTTTGCCAGAATTTAGCCCCTCATTAAACTGGCTGTAACTCCACAAAACGTAGCCCGAGGGCTCTGAAACTTCTAGGGTGCGTCCGTCAGGTCACTAGGAACGTCCCCAGTGGGTTTTCTCAGAATCGGGTTCGGGGTACTTTTTTTCGGAAAATCGCAATTTTGCGCGGGCATGTTTTCATAGGAAATTTTGCCTGTATTTAGCCCCTCATTAAACTGGCTGTAACTCCACAAAACGTAGCCCGAGGGCTCTGAAACTTCTAGGGTGCGTCCGTCAGGTCACTAGGAGCGTCCCCAGTGGGTTTTCTCAGAATCGGGTTCGGGGCTCTTTTTTCGGAAAATTGCGATTTTGCGCGGGCATGTTTTCATAGGAAATTTTGCCTGTATTTAGCCCCTCATTAAACTGGCCGTAACTCCACAAAACGTAGCCCGAGGGCTCTGAAACTTCTAGGGTGCGTCCGTCAGGTCACAAGTAGCGTCCCCAGTGGGTTTTCTCAGAATCGGGTTCGGGGCTCTTTTTTCGGAAAATCGCGATTTTGCGCGGGCATGTTTTCATAGGAAATTTTGCCTGTATTTAGCCCCTCATTAAACTGGCTGTAACTCCACAAAACGTAGCCCGAGGGCTCTGAAACTTCTAGGGTGCGTCCGTCAGGTCACTAGGAGCGTCCCCAGTGGGTTTTCTCAGAATCGGGTTCGGGGCTCTTTTTTCGGAAAATTGCGATTTTGCGCGGGCATGTTTTCATAGGAAATTTTGCCTGTATTTAGCCCCTCATTAAACTGGCTGTAACTCCACAAAACGTAGCCCGAGGGCTCTGAAACTTCTAGGGTGCGTCCGTCAGGTCACTAGGAGCGTCCCCAGTGGGTTTTCTCAGTATCGGGTTCGGGGCTCTTTTTTCGGAAAATTGCGATTTTGCGCGGGCATGTTTTCATAGGAAATTTTGCCTGTATTTAGCCCCTCATTAAACTGGCCGTAACTCCACAAAACGTAGCCCGAGGGCTCTGAATCTTCTAGGGTGCGTCCGTCAGGTCACAAGTAGCGTCCCCAGTGGGTTTTCTCAGAATCGGGTTCGGGGCCCTTTTTTCGGAATATCGCGATTTTGCGCGGGCATGTTTTCATAGGAAATTTTGCCTGTATTTAGCCCCTCATTAAACTGGCTGTAACTCCACAAAACGTAGCCCGAGGGCTCTGAAACTTCTAGGGTGCGTCCGTCAGGTCACTAGGAGCGTCCCCAGTGGGTTTTCTCAGAATCGGGTTCGGGGTACTTTTTTCGGAAAATCGCGATTTTGCGCGGGCATGTTTTCATAGGAAATTTTGCCTGTATTTAGCCCCTCATTAAACTGGCTGTAACTCCACAAAACCTCGCCCGAGGGCTCTGAAACTTCTAGGGTGCGTCCATCAGGTCACTAGGAACGTCCCCAGTGGGTTTTCTCAGAATCGGGTTTGGTGTACTTTTTTCGGAAAATCGCGTTTTTGCGCGGGCATGTTTTCATAGGAAATTTTGCCTGTATTTAGCCCCTCATTAAACTGGCTGTAACTCCACAAAATGTAGCCCGAGGGCTCTGAAACCTCTAGGGTGCGTCCGTCAGGTCACTAGGAACGTCCCCAGTGGGTTTTCTCAGAGTCGGGTTCGGGGTACTTTTTTTTCGGAAAATCGCGATTTTGCGCGGGCATGTTTTCAAAGGAAATTTTGCCAGAATTTAGCCCCTCATTAAACTGGCTGTAACTCCACAAAACGTAGCCCGAGGGCTCTGAAACTTCTAGGGTGCGTCCGTCAGGTCACTAGGAACGTCCCCAGTGGGTTTTCTCAGAATCGGGTTCGGGGTACTTTTTTTCGGAAAATCGCAATTTTGCGCGGGCATGTTTTCATAGGAAATTTTGCCTGTATTTAGCCCCTCATTAAACTGGCTGTAACTCCACAAAACGTAGCCCGAGGGCTCTGAAACTTCTAGGGTGCGTCCGTCAGGTCACTAGGAGCGTCCCCAGTGGGTTTTCTCAGAATCGGGTTCGGGGCTCTTTTTTCGGAAAATTGCGATTTTGCGCGGGCATGTTTTCATAGGAAATTTTGCCTGTATTTAGCCCCTCATTAAACTGGCCGTAACTCCACAAAACGTAGCCCGAGGGCTCTGAAACTTCTAGGGTGCGTCCGTCAGGTCACAAGTAGCGTCCCCAGTGGGTTTTCTCAGAATCGGGTTCGGGGCTCTTTTTTCGGAAAATCGCGATTTTGCGCGGGCATGTTTTCATAGGAAATTTTGCCTGTATTTAGCCCCTCATTAAACTGGCTGTAACTCCAAAAAACGTAGCCCGAGGGCTCTGAAACTTCTAGGGTGCGTCCGTCAGGTCACTAGGAGCGTCCCCAGTGGGTTTTCTCAGAATCGGGTTCGGGGCTCTTTTTTCGGAAAATTGCGATTTTGCGCGGGCATGTTTTCATAGGAAATTTTGCCTGTATTTAGCCCCTCATTAAACTGGCTGTAACTCCACAAAACGTAGCCCGAGGGCTCTGAAACTTCTAGGGTGCGTCCGTCAGGTCACTAGGAGCGTCCCCAGTGGGTTTTCTCAGTATCGGGTTCGGGGCTCTTTTTTCGGAAAATTGCGATTTTGCGCGGGCATGTTTTCATAGGAAATTTTGCCTGTATTTAGCCCCTCATTAAACTGGCCGTAACTCCACAAAACGTAGCCCGAGGGCTCTGAATCTTCTAGGGTGCGTCCGTCAGGTCACAAGGAGCGTCCCCAGTGGGTTTTCTCAGAATCGGGTTCGGGGCCCTTTTTTCGGAATATCGCGATTTTGCGCGGGCATGTTTTCATAGGAAATTTTGCCTGTATTTAGCCCCTCATTAAACTGGCTGTAACTCCACAAAACGTAGCCCGAGGGCTCTGAAACTTCTAGGGTGCGTCCGTCAGGTCACTAGGAGCGTCCCCAGTGGGTTTTCTCAGAATCGGGTTCGGGGTACTTTTTTCGGAAAATCGCGATTTTGCGCGGGCATGTTTTCATAGGAAATTTTGCCTGTATTTAGCCCCTCATTAAACTGGCTGTAACTCCACAAAACGTAGCCCGAGGGCTCTGAATCTTCTAGGGTGCGTCCGTCAGGTCACTAGGAGCGTCCCCAGTGGGTTTTCTCAGAATCGGGTTCGGGGCTCTTTTTTCGGAAAATCGCGATTTTGCGCGGGCATGTTTTCATAGGAAATTTTGCCTGTATTTAGCCCCTCATTAAACTGGCTGTAACTCCACAAAATGTAGCCCGAGGGCTCTGAAACCTCTAGGGTGCGTCCGTCAGGTCACTAGGAACGTCCCCAGTGGGTTTTCTCAGAGTCAGGTTCGGGGTACTTTTTTTCGGAAAATCGCAATTTTGCGCGGGCATGTTTTCATAGGAAATTTGGCCAGAATTTAGCCCCTCATTAAACTTGCCATAACTCTTCAAAACGTAGCCCGAGGGCTCTGAAACTTCTAGGGTGCGTCCGTCAGGTCACTAGGAACGTCCCCAGTGGGTTTTCTCAGAATCGGGTTCGGGGTACTTTTTTTCGGAAAATCGCAATTTTGCGCGGGCATGTTTTCATAGGAAATTTTGCCTGTATTTAGCCCCTCATTAAACTGGCCGTAACTCCACAAAACGTAGCCCGAGGGCTCTGAAACTTCTAGGGTGCGTCCGTCAGGTCACTAGGAGCGTCCCCAGTGGGTTTTCTCAGAATCGGGTTCGGGGTACTTTTTTCGGAAAATCGCGATTTTGCGCGGGCATGTTTTCATAGGAAATTTTGCCTGTATTTAGCCCCTCATTAAACTGGCTGTAACTCCACAAAACGTAGCCCGAGGGCTCTGAATCTTCTAGGGTGCGTCCGTCAGGTCACTAGGAGCGTCCCCAGTGGGTTTTCTCAGAATCGGGTTCGGGGTACTTTTTTTCGGAAAATCGCAATTTTGCGCGGGCATGTTTTCATAGGAAATTTTGCCTGTATTTAGCCCCTCATTAAACTGGCCGTAACTCCACAAAACGTAGCCCGAGGGCTCTGAAACTTCTAGGGTGCGTTCGTCAGGTCACTAGGAACGTCCCCAGTGGGTTTTCTCAGAATCAGGTTCGGGGTACTTTTTTCGGAAAATCGCGATTTTGCGCGGGCATGTTTTCATAGGAAATTTTGCCTGTATTCAGCCCCTCATTAAACTGGCCGTAACTCCACAAAACGTAGCCCGAGGGCTCTGAAACTTCTAGGGTGCGTCCGTCAGGTCACTAGGAGCGTCCCCAGTGGGTTTTCTCAGAATCGGGTTCGGGGCTCTTTTTTCGGAAAATTGCGATTTTGCGCGGGCATGTTTTCATAGGAAATTTTGCCTGTATTTAGCCCCTCATTAAACTGGCCGTAACTCCACAAAACGTAGCCCGAGGGCTCTGAAACTTCTAGGGTGCGTCCGTCAGGTCACTAGGAGCGTCCCCAGTGGGTTTTCTCAGAATCGGGTTCGGGGTACTTTTTTTCGGAAAATCGCGATTTTGCGCGGGCATGTTTTCATAGGAAATTTTGCCTGTATTTAGCCCCTCATTAAACTGGCTGTAACTCCACAAAACCTCGCCCGAGGGCTCTGAAACTTCTAGGGTGCGTCAGTCAGGTCACTAGTTGCGTCCCCGGTGGGTTTTCTCAGAATCGGGTTCGGGGCTCTTTTTTCGGAAAATCGCGATTTTGCGCGGGCATGTTTTCATAGGAAATTTTGCCTGTATTTAGCCCCTCATCAAACTGGCTGTAACTCCACAAAACGTAGCCCGAGGGCTCTGGAACTTCTAGGGTGCGTCCGTCAGGTCACTAGGAACGTCCCCAGTGGGTTTTCTCAGAATCGGGTTCGGGGTACTTTTTTTCGGAAAATCGCAATTTTGCGCGGGCATGTTTTCATAGGAAATTTTGCCTGTATTTAGCCCCTCATTAAACTGGCTGTAACTCCACAAAACGTAGCCCGAGGGCTCTGAAACTTCTAGGGTGCGTCCGTCAGGTCACTAGGAGCGTCCCCAGTGGGTTTTCTCAGAATCGGGTTCGGGGCTCTTTTTTCGGAAAATTGCGATTTTGCGCGGGCATGTTTTCATAGGAAATTTTGCCTGTATTTAGCCCCTCATTAAACTGGCCGTAACTCCACAAAACGTAGCCCGAGGGCTCTGAAACTTCTAGGGTGCGTCCGTCAGGTCACTAGGAGCGTCCCCAGTGGGTTTTCTCAGTATCGGGTTCGGGGCTCTTTTTTCGGAAAATTGCGATTTTGCGCGGGCATGTTTTCATAGGAAATTTTGCCTGTATTTAGCCCCTCATTAAACTGGCCGTAACTCCACAAAACGTAGCCCGAGGGCTCTGAAACTTCTAGGGTGCGTCCGTCAGGTCACAAGGAGCGTCCCCAGTGGGTTTTCTCAGAATCGGGTTCGGGGCTCTTTTTTCGGAAAATCGCGATTTTGCGCGGGCATGTTTTCATAGGAAATTTTGCCTGTATTTAGCCCCTCATTAAACTGGCCGTAACTCCACAAAACGTAGCCCGAGGGCTCTGAAACTTCTAGGGTGCGTCCGTCAGGTCACTAGGAGCGTCCCCAGTGGGTTTTCTCAGAATCGGGTTCGGGGCTCTTTTTTCGGAAAATCGCGATTTTGCGAGGGCATGTTTTCATAGGAAATTTTGCCTGTATTTAGCCCCTCATTAAACTGGCTGTAACTCCACAAAACCTGGCCCGAGGGCTCTGAAACTTCTAGGGTGCGTCAGTCAGGTCACTAGGAGCGTCCCCAGTGGGTTTTCTCAGAATCGGGTTCGGGGCTCTTTTTTCGGAAAATCGCGATTTTGTGCGGGCATGTTTTCATAGGAAATTTTGCCTGTATTTAGCCCCTCATTAAACTGGCTGTAACTCCACAAAACGTAGCCCGAGGGCTCTGAATCTTCTAGGGTGCGTCCGTCAGGTCACTAGGAACGTCCCCAGTGGGTTTTCTCAGAGTCGGGTTCGGGGTACTTTTTTTCGGAAAATCGCAATTTTGCGCGGGCATGTTTTCATAGGAAATTTTGCCTGTATTTAGCCCCTCATTAAACTGGCTGTAACTCCACAAAACCTCGCCCGAGGGCTCTGAAACTTCTAGGGTGCGTCAGTCAGGTCACTAGGTGTGTCCCCAGTGGGTTTTCTCAGAATCGGGTTCGGGGCTCTTTTTTCGGAAAATCGCAATTTTGCGCGGGCATGTTTTCTTAGGAAATTTTGCCTGTATTTAGCCCCTCATTAAACTGGCTGTAACTCCACAAAACCTGGCCCGAGGGCTCTGAAACTTCTAGGGTGCGTCAGTCAGGTCACTAGGAGCGTCCCCAGTGGGTTTTCTCAGAATCGGGTTCGGGGCTCTTTTTTCGGAAAATCGCGATTTTGCGCGGGCATGTTTTCATAGGAAATTTTGCCTGTATTTAGCCCCTCATTAAACTGGCTGTAACTCCACTAAATGTAGCCCGAGGGCTCTGAATCTTCTAGGGTGCGTCCGTCAGGTCACTAGGAACGTCTCCAGTGGGTTTTCTCAGAGTCGGGTTCGGGGTACTTTTTTCGGAAAATCGCAATTTTGCGCGGGCATGTTTTCATAGGAAATGTGGCCTGTATTTAGCCCCATATTAAACTGGCTGTAACTCCACAAAACCTCGCCCGAGGGCTCTGAAACTTCTAGGGTGCGTCAGTCAGGTCACTAGGTGTGTCCCCAGTGGGTTTTCTCAGAATCGGGTTCGGGGCTCTTTTTTCGGAAAATCGCAATTTTGCGCGGGCATGTTTTCTTAGGAAATTTCGCCTGTATTTAGCCCCTCATTAAACTGGCTGTAACTCCACAAAACCTGGCCCGAGGGCTCTGAAACTTCTAGGGTGCGTCAGTCAGGTCACTAGGAGCGTCCCCAGTGGGTTTTCTCAGAATCGGGTTCGGGGCTCTTTTTTCGGAAAATCGCGATTTTGCGCGGGCATGTTTTCATAGGAAATTTTGCCTGTATTTAGCCCCTCATTAAACTGGCTGTAACTCCACTAAATGTAGCCCGAGGGCTCTGAATCTTCTAGGGTGCGTCCGTCAGGTCACTAGGAACGTCTCCAGTGGGTTTTCTCAGAGTCAGGTTCGGGGTACTTTTTTTCGGAAAATCGCAATTTTGCGCGGGCATGTTTTCATAGGAAATGTGGCCTGTATTTAGCCCCATATTAAACTGGCTGTAACTCCACAAAACCTCGCCCGAGGGCTCTGAAACTTCTAGGGTGCGTCAGTCAGGTCACTAGGTGTGTCCCCAGTGGGTTTTCTCAGAATCGGGTTCGGGGCTCTTTTTTCGGAAAATCGCAATTTTGCGCGGGCATGTTTTCTTAGGAAATTTTGCCTGTATTTAGCCCCTCATTAAACTGGCTGTAACTCCACAAAACCTCGCCCGAGGGCTCTGAAACTTCTAGGGTGCGTCAGTCAGGTCACTAGGTGCGTCCCCAGTGGGTTTTCTCAGAATCGGGTTCGGGGCTCTTTTTTCGGAAAATCGCGATTTTGCGCGGGCATGTTTTCATAGGAAATTTTACCTGTATTTAGCCCCTCATTAAACTGGCTGTAACTCCACAAAACGTAGCCCGAGGGCTCTGAAACTTCTAGGGTGCGTCCGTCAGGTCACAAGGAGCGTCCCCAGTGGGTTTTCTCAGAATCGGGTTCGGGGCTCTTTTTTCGGAAAATCGCGATTTTGCGAGGGCATGTTTTCATAGGAAATTTTGCCTGTATTTAGCCCCTCATTAAACTGGCTGTAACTCCACAAAACCTGGCCCGAGGGCTCTGAATCTTCTAGGGTGCGTCCGTCAGGTCACTAGGAGCGTCCCCAGTGGGTTTTCTCAGAATCGGGTTCGGGGCTCTTTTTTCGGAAAATCGCGATTTTGCGAGGGCATGTTTTCATAGGAAATTTTGCCTGTATTTAGCCCCTCATTAAACTGGCCGTAACTCCACAAAACGTAGCCCGAGGGCTCTGAAACTTCAAGGGTGCGTCCGTCAGGTCACTAGGAACGTCCCCAGTGGGTTTTCTCAGAATCGGGTTCGGGGTACTTTTTTCGGAAAATTGCGATTTTGCGCGGGCATGTTTTCATAGGAAATTTTGCCTGTATTTAGCCCCTCATTAAACTGGCTGCAACTCCACAAAAAGTAGCCCGAGGGCTCTGAAACTTCTAGGGTGCGTCCGTCAGGTCACTAGGAGCGTCCCCAGTGGGTTTTCTCAGAATCGGGTTCGGGGCTCTTTTTTCCGAAAATCGCGATTTTGCGCGGGAATGTTTTCATAGGAAATTTTGCCTGTATTTAGCCCCTCATTAAACTGGCCGTAACTCCACAAAACGTAGCCCGAGGGCTCTGAAACTTCTAGGGTGCGTCCGTCAGGTCACTAGGAGCGTCCCCAGTGGGTTTTCTCAGAATCGGGTTCGGGGTACTTTTTTCGGAAAATCGCGATTTTGCCCGGGCATGTTTTCATAGGAAATTTTGCCTGTATTTAGCCCCTCATTAAACTGGCTGTAACTCCACAAAACCTGGCCCGAGGGCTCTGAAACTTCTAGGGTGCGTCAGTCAGGTCACTAGGAGCGTCCCCAGTGGGTTTTCTCAGAATCGGGTTCGGGGCTCTTTTTTCGGAAAATCGCGATTTTGCGCGGGAATGTTTTCATAGGAAATTTTGCCTGTATTTAGCCCCTCATTAAACTGGCCGTAACTCCACAAAACGTAGCCCGAGGGCTCTGAAACTTCTAGGGTGCGTCCGTCAGGTCACTAGGAGCGTCCCCAGTGGGTTTTCTCAGAATCGGGTTCGGGGCTCTTTTTTCGGAAAATCGCGATTTTGCGCGGGCATGTTTTCATAGGAAATTTTGCCTGTATTTAGCCCCTCATTAAACTGGCTGTAACTCCACAAAACCTGGCCCGAGGGCTCTGAAACTTCTAGGGTGCGTCAGTCAGGTCACTAGGAGCGTCCCCAGTGGGTTTTCTCAGAGTCGGGTTCGGGGTACTTTTTTTCGGAAAATCGCAATTTTGCGCGGGCATGTTTTCATAGGAAATTTGGCCAGAATTTAGCCCCTCATTAAACTTGCCATAACTCTTCAAAACGTAGCCCGAGGGCTCTGAAACTTCAAGGGTGCGTCCGTCAGGTCACTAGGAACGTCCCCAGTGGGTTTTCTCAGAATCGGGTTCGGGGTACTTTTTTCGGAAAATCGCGATTTTGCGCGGGCATGTTTTCATAGGAAATTTTGCCTGTATTTAGCCCCTCATTAAACTGGCTGTAACTCCACAAAACGTAGCCCGAGGGCTCTGAAACTTCTAGGGTGCGTCCGTCAGGTCACTAGGAGCGTCCCCAGTGGGTTTTCTCAGAATCGGGTTCGGGGTACTTTTTTCGGAAAATCGCGATTTTGCGCGGGCATGTTTTCATAGGAAATTTTGCCTGTATTTAGCCCCTCATTAAACTGGCTGTAACTCCACAAAACCTGGCCCGAGGGCTCTGAAACTTCTAGGGTGCGTCAGTCAGGTCACTAGGAGCGTCCCCAGTGGGTTTTCTCAGAATCGGGTTCGGGGCTCTTTTTTCGGAAAATCGCGATTTTGCGCGGGCATGTTTTCATAGGAAATTTTGCCTGTATTTAGCCCCTCATTAAACTGGCTGTAACTCCACAAAACGTAGCCCGAGGGCTCTGAAACTTCTAGGGTGCGTCCGTCAGGTCACTAGGAGCGTCCCCAGTGGGTTTTCTCAGAATCGGGTTCGGGGCTGTTTTTTCGGAAAATCGCGATTTTGCGCGGGCATGTTTTCATAGGAAATTTTGCCTGTATTTAGCCCCTCATTAAACTGGCCGTAACTCCACAAAACGTAGCCCGAGGGCTCTGAAACTTCTAGGGTGCGTCCGTCAGGTCACTAGGAGCGTCCCCAGTGGGTTTTCTCAGAATCGTGTTCGGGGTACTTTGTTCGGAAAATCGCGATTTTGCCCGGGCATGTTTTCATAGGAAATTTTGCCTGTATTTAGCCCCTCATTAAACTGGCTGTAACTCCACAAAACCTGGCCCGAGGGCTCTGAAACTTCTAGGGTGCGTCAGTCAGGTCACTAGGAGCGTCCCCAGTGGGTTTTCTCAGAATCGGGTTCGGGGCTCTTTTTTCGGAAAATCGCGATTTTGCGCGGGCATGTTTTCATAGGAAATTTTGCCTGTATTTAGCCCCTCATTAAACTGGCTGTAACTCCACAAAACGTAGCCCGAGGGCTCTGAATCTTCTAGGGTGCGTCCGTCAGGTCACTAGGAGCGTCCCCAGTGGGTTTTCTCAGAATCGGGTTCGGGGCTCTTTTTTCGGAAAATCGCGATTTCGCGCGGGCATGTTTTCATAGGAAATTTTGCCTGTATTTAGCCCCTCATTAAACTGGCTGTAACTCCACAAAACGTAGCCCGAGGGCTCTGAAACTTCTAGGGTGCGTCCGTCAGGTCACTAGGAGCGTCCCCAGTGGGTTTTCTCAGAATCGGGTTCGGGGCTCTTTTTTCGGAAAATCGCGATTTTGCGCGGGCAGGTTTTCATAGGAAATTTTGCCTGTATTTAGCCCCTCATTAAACTGGCCGTAACTCCACAAAACGTAGCCCGAGGGCTCTGAAACTTCTAGGGTGCGTCCGTCAGGTCACTCGGAGCGTCCCCAGTGGGTTTTCTCAGAATCGGGTTCGGGGCTCTTTTTTCGGATAATTGCGATTTTGCGCGGGCATGTTTTCATAGGAAATTTTGCCTGTATTTAGCCCCTCATTAAACTGGCTGTAACTCCACAAAACGTAGCCCGAGGGCTCTGAAACTTCTAGGGTGCGTCCGTCAGGTCACTAGGAGCGTCCCCAGTGGGTTTTCTCAGAATCGGGTTTGGGGCTCTTTTTTCAGAAAATTTCGATTTTGCGCGGGCATGTTTTCATAGGAAATTTTGCCTGTATTTAGCCTCTCATTAAACTGGCCGTAACTCCACAAAACGTAGCCCGAGGGCTCTGAAACTTCTAGGGTGCGTCCATCAGGTCACTAGGAACGTCCCCAGTGGGTTTTCTCAGAATCGGGTTCGGTGTACTTTTTTCGGAAAATCGCGTTTTTGCGCGGGCATGTTTTCATAGGAAATTTTGCCTGTATTTAGCCCCTCATTAAACTGGCTGTAACTCCACAAAATGTAGCCCGAGGGCTCTGAAACCTCTAGGGTGCGTCCGTCAGGTCACTAGGAACGTCCCCAGTGGGTTTTCTCAGAGTCGGGTTCGGGGTACTTTTTTTGTCGGAAAATCGCAATTTTGCGCGGGCATGTTTTCATAGGAAATTTGGCCAGAATTTAGCCCCTCATTAAACTTGCCATAACTCTTCAAAACGTAGCCCGAGGGCTCTGAAACTTCTAGGGTGCGTCCGTCAGGTCACTAGGAACGTCCCCAGTGGGTTTTCTCAGAATCGGGTTCGGGGCTCTTTTTTCGGAAAATCGCGATTTTGCGCGGGCATGTTTTCATAGGAAATTTTGCCTGTATTTAGCCCCTCATTAAACTGGCCGTAACTCCACAAAACGTAGCCCGAGGGCTCTGAAACTTCTAGGGTGCGTTCGTCAGGTCACTAGGAACGTCCCCAGTGGGTTTTCTCAGAATCAGGTTCGGGGTACTTTTTTCGGAAAATCGCAATTTTGCGCGGGCATGTTTTCATAGGAAATTTTGCCTGTATTCAGCCCCTCATTAAACTGGCCGTAACTCCACAAAACGTAGCCCGAGGGCTCTGAAACTTCTAGGGTGCGTCCGTCAGGTCACTAGGAGCGTCCCCAGTGGGTTTTCTCAGAATCGGGTTCGGGGCTCTTTTTTCGGAAAATTGCGATTTTGCGCGGGCATGTTTTCATAGGAAATTTTGCCTGTATTTAGCCCCTCATTAAACTGGCCGTAACTCCACAAAACGTAGCCCGAGGGCTCTGAAACTTCTAGGGTGCGTCCGTCAGGTCACTAGGAGCGTCCCCAGTGGGTTTTCTCAGAATCGGGTTCGGGGTACTTTTTTTCGGAAAATCGCGATTTTGCGCGGGCATGTTTTCATAGGAAATTTTGCCTGTATTTAGCCCCTCATTAAACTGGCTGTAACTCCACAAAACCTCGCCCGAGGGCTCTGAAACTTCTAGGGTGCGTCAGTCAGGTCACTAGTTGCGTCCCCGGTGGGTTTTCTCAGAATCGGGTTCGGGGCTCTTTTTTCGGAAAATCGCGATTTTGCGCGGGCATGTTTTCATAGGAAATTTTGCCTGTATTTAGCCCCTCATTAAACTGGCTGTAACTCCACAAAACGTAGCCCGAGGGCTCTGGAACTTCTAGGGTGCGTCCGTCAGGTCACTAGGAACGTCCCCAGTGGGTTTTCTCAGAATCGGGTTCGGGGTACTTTTTTTCGGAAAATCGCAATTTTGCGCGGGCATGTTTTCATAGGAAATTTTGCCTGTATTTAGCCCCTCATTAAACTGGCTGTAACTCCACAAAACGTAGCCCGAGGGCTCTGAAACTTCTAGGGTGCGTCCGTCAGGTCACTAGGAGCGTCCCCAGTGGGTTTTCTCAGAATCGGGTTCGGGGCTCTTTTTTCGGAAAATTGCGATTTTGCGCGGGCATGTTTTCATAGGAAATTTTGCCTGTATTTAGCCCCTCATTAAACTGGCCGTAACTCCACAAAACGTAGCCCGAGGGCTCTGAAACTTCTAGGGTGCGTCCGTCAGGTCACTAGGAGCGTCCCCAGTGGGTTTTCTCAGTATCGGGTTCGGGGCTCTTTTTTCGGAAAATTGCGATTTTGCGCGGGCATGTTTTCATAGGAAATTTTGCCTGTATTTAGCCCCTCATTAAACTGGCCGTAACTCCACAAAACGTAGCCCGAGGGCTCTGAAACTTCTAGGGTGCGTCCGTCAGGTCACAAGGAGCGTCCCCAGTGGGTTTTCTCAGAATCGGGTTCGGGGCTCTTTTTTCGGAAAATCGCGATTTTGCGCGGGCATGTTTTCATAGGAAATTTTGCCTGTATTTAGCCCCTCATTAAACTGGCCGTAACTCCACAAAACGTAGCCCGAGGGCTCTGAAACTTCTAGGGTGCGTCCGTCAGGTCACTAGGAGCGTCCCCAGTGGGTTTTCTCAGAATCGGGTTCGGGGCTCTTTTTTCGGAAAATCGCGATTTTGCGAGGGCATGTTTTCATAGGAAATTTTGCCTGTATTTAGCCCCTCATTAAACTGGCTGTAACTCCACAAAACCTGGCCCGAGGGCTCTGAAACTTCTAGGGTGCGTCAGTCAGGTTACTAGGAGCGTCCCCAGTGGGTTTTCTCAGAATCGGGTTCGGGGCTCTTTTTTCGGAAAATCGCGATTTTGTGCGGGCATGTTTTCATAGGAAATTTTGCCTGTATTTAGCCCCTCATTAAACTGGCTGTAACTCCACAAAACGTAGCCCGAGGGCTCTGAATCTTCTAGGGTGCGTCCGTCAGGTCACTAGGAACGTCCCCAGTGGGTTTTCTCAGAGTCGGGTTCGGGGTACTTTTTTTCGGAAAATCGCAATTTTGCGCGGGCATGTTTTCATAGGAAATTTTGCCTGTATTTAGCCCCTCATTAAACTGGCTGTAACTCCACAAAACCTCGCCCGAGGGCTCTGAAACTTCTAGGGTGCGTCAGTCAGGTCACTAGGTGTGTCCCCAGTGGGTTTTCTCAGAATCGGGTTCGGGGCTCTTTTTTCGGAAAATCGCAATTTTGCGCGGGCATGTTTTCTTAGGAAATTTTGCCTGTATTTAGCCCCTCATTAAACTGGCTGTAACTCCACAAAACCTGGCCCGAGGGCTCTGAAACTTCTAGGGTGCGTCAGTCAGGTCACTAGGAGCGTCCCCAGTGGGTTTTCTCAGAATCGGGTTCGGGGCTCTTTTTTCGGAAAATCGCGATTTTGCGCGGGCATGTTTTCATAGGAAATTTTGCCTGTATTTAGCCCCTCATTAAACTGGCTGTAACTCCACTAAATGTAGCCCGAGGGCTCTGAATCTTCTAGGGTGCGTCCGTCAGGTCACTAGGAACGTCTCCAGTGGGTTTTCTCAGAGTCGGGTTCGGGGTACTTTTTTCGGAAAATCGCAATTTTGCGCGGGCATGTTTTCATAGGAAATGTGGCCTGTATTTAGCCCCATATTAAACTGGCTGTAACTCCACAAAACCTCGCCCGAGGGCTCTGAAACTTCTAGGGTGCGTCAGTCAGGTCACTAGGTGTGTCCCCAGTGGGTTTTCTCAGAATCGGGTTCGGGGCTCTTTTTTCGGAAAATCGCAATTTTGCGCGGGCATGTTTTCTTAGGAAATTTTGCCTGTATTTAGCCCCTCATTAAACTGGCTGTAACTCCACAAAACCTGGCCCGAGGGCTCTGAAACTTCTAGGGTGCGTCAGTCAGGTCACTAGGAGCGTCCCCAGTGGGTTTTCTCAGAATCGGGTTCGGGGCTCTTTTTTCGGAAAATCGCGATTTTGCGCGGGCATGTTTTCATAGGAAATTTTGCCTGTATTTAGCCCCTCATTAAACTGGCTGTAACTCCACTAAATGTAGCCCGAGGGCTCTGAATCTTCTAGGGTGCGTCCGTCAGGTCACTAGGAACGTCTCCAGTGGGTTTTCTCAGAGTCAGGTTCGGGGTACTTTTTTTCGGAAAATCGCAATTTTGCGCGGGCATGTTTTCATAGGAAATGTGGCCTGTATTTAGCCCCATATTAAACTGGCTGTAACTCCACAAAACCTCGCCCGAGGGCTCTGAAACTTCTAGGGTGCGTCAGTCAGGTCACTAGGTGTGTCCCCAGTGGGTTTTCTCAGAATCGGGTTCGGGGCTCTTTTTTCGGAAAATCGCAATTTTGCGCGGGCATGTTTTCTTAGGAAATTTTGCCTGTATTTAGCCCCTCATTAAACTGGCTGTAACTCCACAAAACCTCGCCCGAGGGCTCTGAAACTTCTAGGGTGCGTCAGTCAGGTCACTAGGTGCGTCCCCAGTGGGTTTTCTCAGAATCGGGTTCGGGGCTCTTTTTTCGGAAAATCGCGATTTTGCGCGGGCATGTTTTCATAGGAAATTTTACCTGTATTTAGCCCCTCATTAAACTGGCTGTAACTCCACAAAACGTAGCCCGAGGGCTCTGAAACTTCTAGGGTGCGTCCGTCAGGTCACAAGGAGCGTCCCCAGTGGGTTTTCTCAGAATCGGGTTCGGGGCTCTTTTTTCGGAAAATCGCGATTTTGCGAGGGCATGTTTTCATAGGAAATTTTGCCTGTATTTAGCCCCTCATTAAACTGGCTGTAACTCCACAAAACCTGGCCCGAGGGCTCTGAATCTTCTAGGGTGCGTCCGTCAGGTCACTAGGAGCGTCCCCAGTGGGTTTTCTCAGAATCGGGTTCGGGGCTCTTTTTTCGGAAAATCGCGATTTTGCGAGGGCATGTTTTCATAGGAAATTTTGCCTGTATTTAGCCCCTCATTAAACTGGCCGTAACTCCACAAAACGTAGCCCGAGGGCTCTGAAACTTCAAGGGTGCGTCCGTCAGGTCACTAGGAACGTCCCCAGTGGGTTTTCTCAGAATCGGGTTCGGGGTACTTTTTTCGGAAAATTGCGATTTTGCGCGGGCATGTTTTCATAGGAAATTTTGCCTGTATTTAGCCCCTCATTAAACTGGCTGCAACTCCACAAAACGTAGCCCGAGGGCTCTGAAACTTCTAGGGTGCGTCCGTCAGGTCACTAGGAGCGTCCCCAGTGGGTTTTCTCAGAATCGGGTTCGGGGCTCTTTTTTCCGAAAATCGCGATTTTGCGCGGGAATGTTTTCATAGGAAATTTTGCCTGTATTTAGCCCCTCATTAAACTGGCCGTAACTCCACAAAACGTAGCCCGAGGGCTCTGAAACTTCTAGGGTGCGTCCGTCAGGTCACTAGGAGCGTCCCCAGTGGGTTTTCTCAGAATCGGGTTCGGGGTAC
The DNA here is from genome assembly GCF_033239565.1 of Halichoeres trimaculatus. Classification (NCBI taxonomy): domain Eukaryota; kingdom Metazoa; phylum Chordata; class Actinopteri; order Labriformes; family Labridae; genus Halichoeres; species Halichoeres trimaculatus. The sequence continues at coordinate 8,387,410 of NW_027437188.1, read as the reverse complement.
TTTTTTCGGAAAATCGCGATTTTGCGCGGGCATGTTTTCATAGGAAATTTTGCCTGTATTTAGCCCCTCATTAAACTGGCTGTAACTCCACAAAACCTGGCCCGAGGGCTCTGAAACTTCTAGGGTGCGTCAGTCAGGTCACTAGGAGCGTCCCCAGTGGGTTTTCTCAGAATCGGGTTCGGGGCTCTTTTTTCGGAAAATCGCGATTTTGCGCGGGAATGTTTTCATAGGAAATTTTGCCTGTATTTAGCCCCTCATTAAACTGGCCGTAACTCCACAAAACGTAGCCCGAGGGCTCTGAAACTTCTAGGGTGCGTCCGTCAGGTCACTAGGAGCGTCCCCAGTGGGTTTTCTCAGAATCGGGTTCGGGGCTCTTTTTTCGGAAAATCGCGATTTTGCGCGGGCATGTTTTCATAGGAAATTTTGCCTGTATTTAGCCCCTCATTAAACTGGCTGTAACTCCACAAAACCTGGCCCGAGGGCTCTGAAACTTCTAGGGTGCGTCAGTCAGGTCACTAGGAGCGTCCCCAGTGGGTTTTCTCAGAGTCGGGTTCGGGGTACTTTTTTTCGGAAAATCGCAATTTTGCGCGGGCATGTTTTCATAGGAAATTTGGCCAGAATTTAGCCCCTCATTAAACTTGCCATAACTCTTCAAAACGTAGCCCGAGGGCTCTGAAACTTCAAGGGTGCGTCCGTCAGGTCACTAGGAACGTCCCCAGTGGGTTTTCTCAGAATCGGGTTCGGGGTACTTTTTTCGGAAAATCGCGATTTTGCGCGGGCATGTTTTCATAGGAAATTTTGCCTGTATTTAGCCCCTCATTAAACTGGCTGTAACTCCACAAACGTAGCCCGAGGGCTCTGAAACTTCTAGGGTGCGTCCGTCAGGTCACTAGGAGCGTCCCCAGTGGGTTTTCTCAGAATCGGGTTCGGGGTACTTTTTTCGGAAAATCGCGATTTTGCGCGGGCATGTTTTCATAGGAAATTTTGCCTGTATTTAGCCCCTCATTAAACTGGCTGTAACTCCACAAAACCTGGCCCGAGGGCTCTGAAACTTCTAGGGTGCGTCAGTCAGGTCACTAGGAGCGTCCCCAGTGGGTTTTCTCAGAATCGGGTTCGGGGCTCTTTTTTCGGAAAATCGCGATTTTGCGCGGGCATGTTTTCATAGGAAATTTTGCCTGTATTTAGCCCCTCATTAAACTGGCTGTAACTCCACAAAACGTAGCCCGAGGGCTCTGAAACTTCTAGGGTGCGTCCGTCAGGTCACTAGGAGCGTCCCCAGTGGGTTTTCTCAGAATCGGGTTCGGGGCTGTTTTTTCGGAAAATCGCGATTTTGCGCGGGCATGTTTTCATAGGAAATTTTGCCTGTATTTAGCCCCTCATTAAACTGGCCGTAACTCCACAAAACGTAGCCCGAGGGCTCTGAAACTTCTAGGGTGCGTCCGTCAGGTCACTAGGAGCGTCCCCAGTGGGTTTTCTCAGAATCGTGTTCGGGGTACTTTGTTCGGAAAATCGCGATTTTGCCCGGGCATGTTTTCATAGGAAATTTTGCCTGTATTTAGCCCCTCATTAAACTGGCTGTAACTCCACAAAACCTGGCCCGAGGGCTCTGAAACTTCTAGGGTGCGTCAGTCAGGTCACTAGGAGCGTCCCCAGTGGGTTTTCTCAGAATCGGGTTCGGGGCTCTTTTTTCGGAAAATCGCGATTTTGCGCGGGCATGTTTTCATAGGAAATTTTGCCTGTATTTAGCCCCTCATTAAACTGGCTGTAACTCCACAAAACGTAGCCCGAGGGCTCTGAATCTTCTAGGGTGCGTCCGTCAGGTCACTAGGAGCGTCCCCAGTGGGTTTTCTCAGAATCGGGTTCGGGGCTCTTTTTTCGGAAAATCGCGATTTCGCGCGGGCATGTTTTCATAGGAAATTTTGCCTGTATTTAGCCCCTCATTAAACTGGCTGTAACTCCACAAAACGTAGCCCGAGGGCTCTGAAACTTCTAGGGTGCGTCCGTCAGGTCACTAGGAGCGTCCCCAGTGGGTTTTCTCAGAATCGGGTTCGGGGCTCTTTTTTCGGAAAATCGCGATTTTGCGCGGGCAGGTTTTCATAGGAAATTTTGCCTGTATTTAGCCCCTCATTAAACTGGCCGTAACTCCACAAAACGTAGCCCGAGGGCTCTGAAACTTCTAGGGTGCGTCCGTCAGGTCACTCGGAGCGTCCCCAGTGGGTTTTCTCAGAATCGGGTTCGGGGCTCTTTTTTCGGATAATTGCGATTTTGCGCGGGCATGTTTTCATAGGAAATTTTGCCTGTATTTAGCCCCTCATTAAACTGGCTGTAACTCCACAAAACGTAGCCCGAGGGCTCTGAAACTTCTAGGGTGCGTCCGTCAGGTCACTAGGAGCGTCCCCAGTGGGTTTTCTCAGAATCGGGTTTGGGGCTCTTTTTTCAGAAAATTTCGATTTTGCGCGGGCATGTTTTCATAGGAAATTTTGCCTGTATTTAGCCTCTCATTAAACTGGCCGTAACTCCACAAAATGTAGCCCGAGGGCTCTGAAACTTCTAGGGTGCGTCCATCAGGTCACTAGGAACGTCCCCAGTGGGTTTTCTCAGAATCGGGTTCGGTGTACTTTTTTCGGAAAATCGCGTTTTTGCGCGGGCATGTTTTCATAGGAAATTTTGCCTGTATTTAGCCCCTCATTAAACTGGCTGTAACTCCACAAAATGTAGCCCGAGGGCTCTGAAACCTCTAGGGTGCGTCCGTCAGGTCACTAGGAACGTCCCCAGTGGGTTTTCTCAGAGTCGGGTTCGGGGTACTTTTTTTGTCGGAAAATCGCAATTTTGCGCGGGCATGTTTTCATAGGAAATTTGGCCAGAATTTAGCCCCTCATTAAACTTGCCATAACTCTTCAAAACGTAGCCCGAGGGCTCTGAAACTTCTAGGGTGCGTCCGTCAGGTCACTAGGAACGTCCCCAGTGGGTTTTCTCAGAATCGGGTTCGGGGCTCTTTTTTCGGAAAATCGCGATTTTGCGCGGGCATGTTTTCATAGGAAATTTTGCCTGTATTTAGCCCCTCATTAAACTGGCCGTAACTCCACAAAACCTCACCCGAGGGCTCTGAAACTTCTAGGGTGCGTCCGTCAGGTCACAAGGAGCGTCCCAGTGGGTTTTCTCAGAATCGGGTTCGGGGCTCTTTTTTCGGAAAATCGCGATTTTGCGCGGGCATGTTTTCATAGGAAATTTTGCCTGTATTTAGCCCCTCATTAAACTGGCTGTAACTCCACAAAACGTAGCCCGAGGGCTCTGAAACTTCTAGGGTGCATCCGTCAGGTCACTAGGAGCGTCCCCAGTGGGTTTTCTCAGAATCGGGTTCGGGGCTCTTTTTTCGGAAAATCGCGATTTTGCGAGGGCATGTTTTCATAGGAAATTTTGCCTGTATTTAGCCCCTCATTAAACTGGCTGTAACTCCACAAAACCTGGCCCGAGGGCTCTGAAACTTCTAGGGTGCGTCAGTCAGGTCACTAGGAGCGTCCCCAGTGGGTTTTCTCAGAATCGGGTTCGGGGCTCTTTTTTCGGAAAATCGCGATTTTGCGCGGGCATGTTTTCATAGGAAATTTTGCCTGTATTTAGCCCCTCATTAAACTGGCTGTAACTCCACAAAACGTAGCCCGAGGGCTCTGAATCTTCTAGGGTGCGTCAGTCAGGTCACTAGGAGCGTCCCCAGTGGGTTTTCTCAGAATCGGGTTCGGGGCTCTTTTTTCGGAAAATTGCGATTTTGCGCGGGCATGTTTTCATAGGAAATTTTGCCTGTATTTAGCCCCTCATTAAACTGGCTGTAACTCCACAAAACGTAGCCCGAGGGCTCTGAAACTTCTAGGGTGCGTCCGTCAGGTCACTAGGAGCGTCCCCAGTGGGTTTTCTCAGTATCGGGTTCGGGGCTCTTTTTTCGGAAAATTGCGATTTTGCGCGGGCATGTTTTCATAGGAAATTTTGCCTGTATTTAGCCCCTCAATAAACTGGCCGTAACTCCACAAAACGTAGCCCGAGGGCTCTGAAACTTCTAGGGCGCGTCCGTCAGGTCACAAGGAGCGTCCCCAGTGGGTTTTCTCAGAATCGGGTTCGGGGCTCTTTTTTCGGAAAATCGCGATTTTGCGCGGGCATGTTTTCATAGGAAATTTTGCCTGTATTTAGCCCCTCATTAAACTGGCTGTAACTCCACAAAACGTAGCCCGAGGGCTCTGAAACTTCTAGGGTGCGTCCGTCAGGTCACTAGGAGCGTCCCCAGTGGGTTTTCTCAGAATCGGGTTCGGGGCTCTTTTTTCGGAAAATCGCGATTTTGCGCGGGCATGTTTTCATAGGAAATTTTGCCTGTATTTAGCCCCTCATTAAACTGGCCGTAACTCCACAAAACGTAGCCCGAGGGCTCTGAAACTTCTAGGGTGCGTCCGTCAGGTCACTCGGAGCGTCCCCAGTGGGTTTTCTCAGAATCGGGTTCGGGGCTCTTTTTTCGGATAATTGCGATTTTGCGCGGGCATGTTTTCATAGGAAATTTTGCCTGTATTTAGCCCCTCATTAAACTGGCTGTAACTCCACAAAACGTAGCCCGAGGGCTCTGAAACTTCTAGGGTGCGTCCGTCAGGTCACTAGGAGCGTCCCCAGTGGGTTTTCTCAGAATCGGGTTTGGTGCTCTTTTTTCAGAAAATTTCGATTTTGCGCGGGCATGTTTTCATAGGAAATTTTGCCTGTATTTAGCCCCTCATTAAACTGGCCGTAACTCCACAAAACGTAGCCCGAGGGCTCTGAAACTTCTAGGGTGCGTCCATCAGGTCACTAGGAACGTCCCCAGTGGGTTTTCTCAGAATCGGGTTTGGTGTACTTTTTCCGGAAAATCGCGTTTTTGCGCGGGCATGTTTTCATAGGAAATTTTGCCTGTATTTAGCCCCTCATTAAACTGGCTGTAATTCCACAAAATGTAGCCCGAGGGCTCTGAAACCTCTAGGGTGCGTCCGTCAGGTCACTAGGTGCGTCCCCAGTGGGTTTTCTCAGAGTCGGGTTCGGGGTACTTTTTTTCGGAAAATCGCAATTTTGCGCGGGCATGTTTTCATAGGAAATTTGGCCAGAATTTAGCCCCTCATTAAACTTGCCATAACTCTTCAAAACGTAGCCCGAGGGCTCTGAAACTTCTAGGGTGCGTCCGTCAGGTCACTAGGAACGTCCCCAGTGGGTTTTCTCAGAATCGGGTTCGGGGTACTTTTTTTCGGAAAATCGCAATTTTGCGCGGGCATGTTTTCATAGGAAATTTTTCCTGTCTTTAGCCCCTCATTAAACTGGCCGTAACTCCACAAAACGTAGCGCGAGGGCTCTGAAACTTCTAGGGTGCGTCCGTCAGGTCACTAGGAACGTCCCCAGTGGGTTTTCTCAGAATCGGGTTCGGGGCTCTTTTTTCGGAAAATCGCGATTTTGCGAGGGCATGTTTTCATAGGAAATTTTGCCTGTATTTAGCCCCTCATTAAACTGGCTGTAACTCCACAAAACCTGGCCCGAGGGCTCTGAAACTTCTAGGGTGCGTCAGTCAGGTCACTAGGAGCGTCCCCAGTGGGTTTTCTCAGAATCGGGTTCGGGGCTCTTTTTTCGGAAAATCGCGATTTTGCGCGGGCATGTTTTCATAGGAAATTTTGCCTGTATTTAGCCCCTCATTAAACTGGCCGTAACTCCACAAAACGTAGCCCGAGGGCTCTGAAACTTCTAGGGTGCGTCCGTCAGGTCACTAGGAGCGTCCCCAGTGGGTTTTCTCAGAATCGGGTTCGGGCTCTTTTTTCGGAAAATTGCGATTTTGCGCGGGCATGTTTTCATAGGAAATTTTGCCTGTATTTAGCCCCTCATTAAACTGGCCGTAACTCCACAAAACGTAGCCCGAGGGCTCTGAAACTTCTAGGGTGCGTCCGTCAGGTCACTAGGAGCGTCCCCAGTGGGTTTTCTCAGAATCGGGTTCGGGGCTCTTTTTTCGGAAAATCGCGATTTTGCGCGGGCATGTTTTCATAGGAAATTTTGCCTGTATTTAGCCCCTCATTAAACTGGCCGTAACTCCACAAAACCTCACCCGAGGGCTCTGAAACTTCTAGGGTGCGTCCGTCAGGTAACAAGGAGCGTCCCCAGTGGGTTTTCTCAGAATCGGGTTCGGGGCTCTTTTTTCGGAAAATCGCGATTTTGCGAGGGCATGTTTTCATAGGAAATTTTGCCTGTATTTAGCCCCTCATTAAACTGGCTGTAACTCCACAAAACGTAGCCCGAGGGCTCTGAAACTTCTAGGGTTTGCCGTCAGGTCACTAGGAGCGTCCCCAGTGGGTTTTCTCAGAATCGGGTTCGGGGCTCTTTTTTCGGAAAATCGCGATTTTGCGAGGGCATGTTTTCATAGGAAATTTTGCCTGTATTTAGCCCCTCATTAAACTGGCTGTAACTCCACAAAACCTGGCCCGAGGGCTCTGAAACTTCTAGGGTGCGTCAGTCAGGTCACTAGGAGCGTCCCCAGTGGGTTTTCTCAGAATCGGGTTCGGGGCTCTTTTTTCGGAAAATCGCGATTTTGCGAGGGCATGTTTTCATAGGAAATTTTGCCTGTATTTAGCCCCTCATTAAACTGGCTGTAACTCCACAAAACCTGGCCCGAGGGCTCTGAAACTTCTAGGGTGCGTCAGTCAGGTCACTAGGAGCGTCCCCAGTGGGTTTTCTCAGAATCGGGTTCGGGGCTCTTTTTTCGGAAAATCGCGATTTTGCGCGGGCATGTTTTCATAGGAAATTTTGCCTGTATTTAGCCCCTCATTAAACTGGCCGTAACTCCACAAAACGTAGCCCGAGGGCTCTGAAACTTCTAGGGTGCGTCCGTCAGGTCACTAGGAGCGTCCCCAGTGGGTTTTCTCAGAATCGGGTTCGGGGCTCTTTTTTCGGAAAATTGCGATTTTGCGCGGGCATGTTTTCATAGGAAATTTTGCCTGTATTTAGCCCCTCATTAAACTGGCCGTAACTCCACAAAACGTAGCCCGAGGGCTCTGAAACTTCTAGGGTGCGTCCGTCAGGTCACTAGGAGCGTCCCCAGTGGGTTTTCTCAGAATCGGGTTCGGGGCTCTTTTTTCGGAAAATCGCGATTTTGCGCGGGCATGTTTTCATAGGAAATTTTGCCTGTATTTAGCCCCTCATTAAACTGGCCGTAACTCCACAAAACCTCACCCGAGGGCTCTGAAACTTCTAGGGTGCGTCCGTCAGGTAACAAGGAGCGTCCCCAGTGGGTTTTCTCAGAATCGGGTTCGGGGCTCTTTTTTCGGAAAATCGCGATTTTGCGTGGGCATGTTTTCATAGGAAATTTTGCCTGTATTTAGCCCCTCATTAAACTGGCTGTAACTCCACAAAACGTAGCCCGAGGGCTCTGAAACTTCTAGGGTGCGTCCGTCAGGTCACTAGGAGCGTCCCCAGTGGGTTTTCTCAGAATCGGGTTCGGGGCTCTTTTTTCGGAAAATCGCGATTTTGCGAGGGCATGTTTTCATAGGAAATTTTGCCTGTATTTAGCCCCTCATTAAACTGGCTGTAACTCCACAAAACCTGGCCCGAGGGCTCTGAAACTTCTAGGGTGCGTCAGTCAGGTCACTAGGAGCGTCCCCAGTGGGTTTTCTCAGAGTCGGGTTCGGGGTACTTTTTTTCGGAAAATCGCAATTTTGCGCGGGCATGTTTTCATAGGAAATTTGGCCAGAATTTAGCCCCTCATTAAACTTGCCATAACTCTTCAAAACGTAGCCCGAGGGCTCTGAAACTTCTAGGGTGCGTCCGTCAGGTCACTAGGAACGTCCCCAGTGGGTTTTCTCAGAATCGGGTTCGGGGTACTTTTTTTCGGAAAATCGCAATTTTGCGCGGGCATGTTTTCATAGGAAATTTTTCCTGTCTTAAGCCCCTCATTAAACTGGCCGTAACTCCACAAAACGTAGCCCGAGGGCTCTGAAACTTCTAGGGTGCGTCCGTCAGGTCACTAGGAACGTCCCCAGTGGGTTTTCTCAGAATCAGGTTCGGGGTACTTTTTTCGGAAAATCGCGATTTTGCGCGGGCATGTTTTCATAGGAAATTTTGCCTGTATTCAGCCCCTCATTAAACTGGCCGTAACTCCACAAAACGTAGCCCGAGGGCTCTGAAACTTCTAGGGTGCGTCCGTCAGGTCACTAGGAGCGTCCCCAGTGGGTTTTCTCAGAATCGGGTTCGGGGCTCTTTTTTCGGAAAATTGCGATTTTGCGCGGGCATGTTTTCATAGGAAATTTTGCCTGTATTTAGCCCCTCATTAAACTGGCCGTAACTCCACAAAACGTAGCCCGAGGGCTCTGAAACTTCTAGGGTGCGTCCGTCAGGTCACAAGGAGCGTCCCCAGTGGGTTTTCTCAGAATCGGGTTCGGGGCTCTTTTTTCGGAAAATCGCGATTTTGCGCGGGCATGTTTTCATAGGAAATTTTGCCTGTATTTAGCCCCTCATTAAACTGGCTGTAACTCCACAAAACGTAGCCCGAGGGCTCTGAAACTTCTAGGGTTTGCCGTCAGGTCACTAGGAGCGTCCCCAGTGGGTTTTCTCAGAATCGGGTTCGGGGCTCTTTTTTCGGAAAATCGCGATTTTGCGAGGGCATGTTTTCATAGGAAATTTTGCCTGTATTTAGCCCCTCATTAAACTGGCTGTAACTCCACAAAACCTGGCCCGAGGGCTCTGAAACTTCTAGGGTGCGTCAGTCAGGTCACTAGGAGCGTCCCCAGTGGGTTTTCTCAGAATCGGGTTCGGGGCTCTTTTTTCGGAAAATCGCGATTTTGCGAGGGCATGTTTTCATAGGAAATTTTGCCTGTATTTAGCCCCTCATTAAACTGGCTGTAACTCCACAAAACCTGGCCCGAGGGCTCTGAAACTTCTAGGGTGCGTCAGTCAGGTCACTAGGAGCGTCCCCAGTGGGTTTTCTCAGAATCGGGTTCGGGGCTCTTTTTTCGGAAAATCGCGATTTTGCGCGGGCATGTTTTCATAGGAAATTTTGCCTGTATTTAGCCCCTCATTAAACTGGCCGTAACTCCACAAAACGTAGCCCGAGGGCTCTGAAACTTCTAGGGTGCGTCCGTCAGGTCACTCGGAGCGTCCCCAGTGGGTTTTCTCAGAATCGGGTTCGGGGCTCTTTTTTCGGATAATTGCGATTTTGCGCGGGCATGTTTTCATAGGAAATTTTGCCTGTATTTAGCCCCTCATTAAACTGGCTGTAACTCCACAAAACGTAGCCCGAGGGCTCCGAAACTTCTAGGGTGCGTCCGTCAGGTCACTAGGAGCATCCCCAGTGGGTTTTCTCAGAATCGGGTTTGGGGCTCTTTTTTCAGAAAATTTCGATTTTGCGCGGGCATGTTTTCATAGGAAATTTTGCCTGTATTTAGCCCCTCATTAAACTGGCCGTAACTCCACAAAACGTAGCCCGAGGGCTCTGAAACTTCTAGGGTGCGTCCATCAGGTCACTAGGAACGTCCCCAGTGGGTTTTCTCAGAATCGGGTTTGGTGTACTTTTTTCGGAAAATCGCGTTTTTGCGCGGGCATGTTTTCATAGGAAATTTTGCCTGTATTTAGCCCCTCATTAAACTGGCTGTAATTCCACAAAATGTAGCCCGAGGGCTCTGAAACCTCTAGGGTGCGTCCGTCAGGTCACTAGGTGCGTCCCCAGTGGGTTTTCTCAGAGTCGGGTTCGGGGTACTTTTTTTCGGAAAATCGCAATTTTGCGCGGGCATGTTTTCATAGGAAATTTGGCCAGAATTTAGCCCCTCATTAAACTTGCCATAACTCTTCAAAACGTAGCCCGAGGGCTCTGAAACTTCTAGGGTGCGTCCGTCAGGTCACTAGGAATGTCCCCAGTGGGTTTTCTCAGAATCGGGTTCGGGGTACTTTTTTTCGGAAAATCGCAATTTTGCGCGGGCATGTTTTCATAGGAAATTTTTCCTGTCTTAAGCCCCTCATTAAACTGGCCGTAACTCCACAAAACGTAGCCCGAGGGCTCTGAAACTTCTAGGGTGCGTCCGTCAGGTCACTAGGAACGTCCCCAGTGGGTTTTCTCAGAATCAGGTTCGGGGTACTTTTTTCGGAAAATCGCGATTTTGCGCGGGCATGTTTTCATAGGAAATTTTGCCTGTATTCAGCCCCTCATTAAACTGGCCGTAACTCCACAAAACGTAGCCCGAGGGCTCTGAAACTTCTAGGGTGCGTCCGTCAGGTCACTAGGAACGTCCCCAGTGGGTTTTCTCAGAATCGGGTTCGGGGCCCTTTTTTCGGAAAATCGCGATTTTGCGCGGGCATGTTTTCATAGGAAATTTTGCCTGTATTTAGCCCCTCATTAAACTGGCTGTAACTCCACAAAACGTAGCCCGAGGGCTCTGAATCTTCTAGGGTGCGTCCGTCAGGTCACTAGGAGCGTCCCCAGTGGGTTTTCTCAGAATCGGGTTCGGGGCTCTTTTTTCGGAAAATTGCGATTTTGCGCGGGCATGTTTTCATAGGAAATTTTGCCTGTATTTAGCCCCTCATTAAACTGGCTGTAACTCCACAAAACGTAGCCCGAGGGCTCTGAAACTTCTAGGGTGCGTCCGTCAGGTCACTAGGAGCGTCCCCAGTGGGTTTTCTCAGTATCGGGTTCGGGGCTCTTTTTTCGGAAAATTGCGATTTTGCGCGGGCATGTTTTCATAGGAAATTTTGCCTGTATTTAGCCCCTCAATAAACTGGCCGTAACTCCACAAAACGTAGCCCGAGGGCTCTGAAACTTCTAGGGTGCGTCCGTCAGGTCACAAGGAGCGTCCCCAGTGGGTTTTCTCAGAATCGGGTTCGGGGCTCTTTTTTCGGAAAATCGCGATTTTGCGCGGGCATGTTTTCATAGGAAATTTTGCCTGTATTTAGCCCCTCATTAAACTGGCCGTAACTCCACAAAACGTAGCCCGAGGGCTCTGAAACTTCTAGGGTGCGTCCGTCAGGTCACTAGGAGCGTCCCCAGTGGGTTTTCTCAGAATCGGGTTCGGGGCTCTTTTTTCGGAAAATCGCGATTTTGCGAGGGCATGTTTTCATAGGAAATTTTGCCTGTATTTAGCCCCTCATTAAACTGGCTGTAACTCCACAAAACCTGGCCCGAGGGCTCTGAAACTTCTAGGGTGCGTCAGTCAGGTCACTAGGAGCGTCCCCAGTGGGTTTTCTCAGAATCGGGTTCGGGGCTCTTTTTTCGGAAAATCGCGATTTTGCGCGGGCATGTTTTCATAGGAAATTTTGCCTGTATTTAGCCCCTCATTAAACTGGCTGCAACTCCACAGAACGTAGCCCGAGGGCTCTGAAACTTCTAGGGTGTGTCCGTCAGGTCACTAGGAGCGTCCCCAGTGGGTTTTCTCAGAATCGGGTTCGGGGCTCTTTTTTCGGAAAATCGCGATTTTGCGCGGGCATGTTTTCATAGGAAATTTTGCCTGTATTTAGCCCCTCATTAAACTGGCCGTAACTCCACAAAACGTAGCCCGAGGGCTCTGAAACTTCTAGGGTGCGTCAGTCAGGTCACTAGGTGCGTCCCCAGTGGGTTTTCTCAGAATCGGGTTCGGGGCTCTTTTTTCGGAAAATCACGATTTTGCGCGGGCATGTTTTCATAGGAAATTTTGCCTGTATTTAGCCCCTCATTAAACTGGCTGTAACTCCACAAAATCTAGCCCGAGGGCTCTGAAACTTCTAGGGTGCGTCCGTCAGGTCACTAGGTGCGTCCCCCTGTGGGTTTTCTCAGAATCGGGTTCGGGGCTCTTTTTTCGGAAAATCGCGATTTTGCGCGGGCATGTTTTCATAGGAAATTTTGCCTGTATTTAGCCCCTCATTAAACTGGCTGTAACTCCACAAAACGTAGCCCGAGGGCTCTGAAACTTCTAGGGTGCGTCCGTCAGGTCACTAGGAGCGTCCCCAGTGGGTTTTCTCAGAATCGGGTTCGGGGCTCGTTTTTCGGAAAATTGCGATTTTGCGCGGGCATGTTTTCATAGGAAATTTTGCCTGTATTTAGCCCCTCATTAAACTGGCTGTAACTCCACAAAACGTAGCCCGAGGGCTCTGAAACTTCTAGGGTGCGTCCGTCAGGTCACTAGGAGCGTCCCCAGTGGGTTTTCTCAGAATCGGGTTCGGGGCTCTTTTTTCGGAAAATTGCGATTTTGCGCGGGCATGTTTTCATAGGAAATTTTGCCTGTATTTAGCCCCTCATTAAACTGGCCGTAACTCCACAAAACGTAGCCCGAGGGCTCTGAATCTTCTAGGGTGCGTCCGTCAGGTCACAAGGAGCGTCCCCAGTGGGTTTTCTCAGAATCGGGTTCGGGGCCCTTTTTTCGGAATATCGCGATTTTGCGCGGGCATGTTTTCATAGGAAATTTTGCCTGTATTTAGCCCCTCATTAAACTCGCTGTAACTCCACAAAACGTAGCCCGAGGGCTCTGAAACTTCTGGGGTGCGTCCGTCAGGTCACTAGGAGCGTCCCCAGTGGGTTTTCTCAGAATCGGGTTCGGGGCTCTTTTTTCGGAAAATCGCGATTTTGCGCGGGCATGTTTTCATAGGAAATTTTGCCTGTATTTAGCCCCTCATTAAACTGGCTGTAACTCCACAAAACGTAGCCCGAGGGCTCTGAATCTTCTAGGGTGCGTCCGTCAGGTCACTAGGAGCGTCCCCAGTGGGTTTTCTCAGAATCGGGTTCGGGGCTCTTTTTTCGGAAAATCGCGATTTTGCGCGGGCATGTTTTCATAGGAAATTTTGCCTGTATTTAGCCCCTCATTAAACTGGCCGTAACTCCACAAAATGTAGCCCGAGGGCTCTGAAACCTCTAGGGTGCGTCCGTCAGGTCACTAGGAACGTCCCCAGTGGGTTTTCTCAGAGTCGGGTTCGGGGTACTTTTTTTCGGAAAATCGCAATTTTGCGCGGGCATGTTTTCATAGGAAATTTGGCCAGAATTTAGCCCCTCATTAAACTTGCCATAACTCTTCAAAACGTAGCCCGAGGGCTCTGAAACTTCTAGGGTGCGTCCGTCAGGTCACTAGGAACGTCCCCAGTGGGTTTTCTCAGAATCAGGTTCGGGGTACTTTTTTCGGAAAATCGCGATTTTGCGCGGGCATGTTTTCATAGGAAATTTTGCCTGTATTCAGCCCCTCATTAAACTGGCCGTAACTCCACAAAACGTAGCCCGAGGGCTCTGCAACTTCTAGGGTGCGTCTGTCAGGTCACTAGGAGCGTCCCCAGTGGGTTTTCTCAGAATCGGGTTCGGGGCTCTTTTTTCGGAAAATTGCGATTTTGCGCGGGCATGTTTTCATAGGAAATTTTGCCTGTATTTAGCCCCTCATTAAACTGGCCGTAACTCCACAAAACGTAGCCCGAGGGCTCTGAAACTTCTAGGGTGCGTCCGTCAGGTCACTAGGAGCGTCCCCAGTGGGTTTTCTCAGAATCGGGTTCGGGGCTCTTTTTTTGGAAAATCGCGATTTTGCGCGGGCATGTTTTCATAGGAAATTTTGCCTGTATTTAGCCCCTCATTAAACTGGCTGTAACTCCACAAAACGTAGCCCGAGGGCTCTGAAACTTCTAGGGTGCGTCCGTCAGGTCACTAGGAGCGTCCCCAGTGGGTTTTCTCAGAATCGGGTTCGGGGCTCTTTTTTCGGAAAATCGCGATTTTGCGCGGGCATGTTTTCATAGGAAATTTTGCCTGTATTTAGCCCCTCATTAAACTGGCTGTAACTCCACAAAACGTAGCCCGAGGGCTCTGAAACTTCTAGGGTGCGTCCGTCAGGTCACTAGGAACGTCCCCAGTGGGTTTTCTCAGAATCGGGTTCGGGGTACTTTTTTTCGGAAAATCGCAATTTTGCGCGGGCATGTTTTCATAGGAAATTTTACCTGTATTTAGCCCCTCATTAAACTGGCTGTAACTCCACAAAACGTAGCCCGAGGGCTCTGAAACTTCTAGGGTGCGTCCATCAGGTCACTAGGAGCGTCCCCAGTGGGTTTTCTCAGAATCGGGTTCGGGGCTCTTTTTTCGGAAAATCGCGATTTTGCGAGGGCATGTTTTCATAGGAAATTTTGCCTGTATTTAGCCCCTCATTAAACTGGCTGTAACTCCACAAAACCTGGCCCGAGGGCTCTGAAACTTCTAGGGTGCGTCAGTCAGGTCACTAGGAGCGTCCCCAGTGGGTTTTCTCAGAATCGGGTTCGGGGCTCTTTTTTCGGAAAATCGCGATTTTGCGCGGGCATGTTTTCATAGGAAATTTTGCCTGTATTTAGCCCCTCATTAAACTGGCTGTAACTCCACAAAACGTAGCCCGAGGGCTCTGAATCTTCTAGGGTGCGTCCGTCAGGTCACTAGGAGCGTCCCCAGTGGGTTTTCTCAGAATCGGGTTCGGGGCTCTTTTTTCGGAAAATCGCGATTTTGCGAGGGCATGTTTTCATAGGAAATTTTGCCTGTATTTAGCCCCTCATTAAACTGGCCGTAACTCCACAAAACGTAGCCCGAGGGCTCTGAAACTTCAAGGGTGCGTCCGTCAGGTCACTAGGAACGTCCCCAGTGGGTTTTCTCAGAATCGGGTTCGGGGTACTTTTTTCGGAAAATCGCGATTTTGCGCGGGCATGTTTTCATAGGAAATTTTGCCTGTATTTAGCCCCTCATTAAACTGGCTGTAACTCCACAAAACGTAGCCCGAGGGCTCTGAATCTTCTAGGGTGCGTCCGTCAGGTCACTAGGAGCGTCCCCAGTGGGTTTACTCAGAATCGGGTTCGGGGCTCTTTTTTCGGAAAATTGCGATTTTGCGCGGGCATGTTTTCATAGGAAATTTTGCCTGTATTTAGCCCCTCATTAAACTGGCTGTAACTCCACAAAACGTAGCCCGAGGGCTCTGAAACTTCTAGGGTGCATCCGTCAGGTCACTAGGAGCGTCCCCAGTGGGTTTTCTCAGAATCGGGTTCGGGGTACTTTTTTCGGAAAATCGCGATTTTGCGCGGGCATGTTTTCATAGGAAATTTTGCCTGTATTTAGCCCCTCATTAAACTGGCCGTAACTCCACAAAACGTAGCCCGAGGGCTCTGAAACTTCTAGGGTGCGTCCGTCAGGTCACTAGGAACGTCCCCAGTGGGTTTTCTCAGAATCAGGTTTGGGGTACTTTTTTCGGAAAATCGCGATTTTGCGCGGGCATGTTTTCATAGGAAATTTTGCCTGTATTCAGCCCCTCATTAAACTGGCCGTAACTCCACAAAACGTTGCCCGAGGGCTCTGAAACTTCTAGGGTGCGTCCCTCAGGTCACTAGGAGCGTCCCCAGTGGGTTTTCTCAGAATCGGGTTCGGGGCTCTTTTTTCGGAAAATTGCGATTTTGCGCGGGCATGTTTTCATAGGAAATTTTGCCTGTATTTAGCCCCTCATTAAACTTGCCATAACTCTTCAAAACGTAGCCCTAGGGCTCTGAAACTTCTAGGGTGCGTCCGTCAGGTCACTAGGTGCGTCCCCAGTGGGTTTTCTCAGAATCGGGTTCGGGGCTCTTTTTTCGGAAAATCGCGATTTTGCGCGGGCATGTTTTCATAGGAAATTTTGCCTGTATTTAGCCCCTCATTAAACTGGCTGTAACTCCACAAAATGTAGCCCGAGGGCTCTGAATCTTCTAGGGTGCGTCCGTCAGGTCACTAGGAACGTCCCCAGTGGGTTTTCTCAGAGTCGGGTTCGGGGTACTTTTTTTCGGAAAATCGCAATTTTGCGCGGGCATGTTTTCATAGGAAATTTGGCCTGTATTTAGCCCCTCATTAAACTGGCTGTAACTCCACAAAACCTCGCCCGAGGGCTCTGAAACTTCTAGGGTGCGTCAGTCAGGTCACTAGGTGTGTCCCCAGTGGGTTTTCTCAGAATCGGGTTCGGGGCTCTTTTTTCGGAAAATCGCAATTTTGCGCGGGCATGTTTTCTTAGGAAATTTTGCCTGTATTTAGCCCCTCATTAAACTGGCTGTAACTCCACAAAACCTCGCCCGAGGGCTCTGAAACTTCTAGGGTGCGTCAGTCAGGTCACTAGGTGCGTCCCCAGTGGGTTTTCTCAGAATCGGGTTCGGGGCTCTTTTTTCGGAAAATCGCGATTTTGCGCGGGCATGTTTTCATAGGAAATTTTGCCTGTATTTAGCCCCTCATTAAACTGGCTGTAACTCCACAAAACCTCGCCCGAGGGCTCTGAAACTTCTAGGGTGCGTCAGTCAGGTCACTAGGTGCGTCCCCAGTGGGTTTTCTCAGAATCGGGTTCGGGGTACTTTTTTTCGGAAAATCGCAATTTTGCGCGGGCATGTTTTCATAGGAAATTTTACCTTTATTTAGCCCCTCATTAAACTGGCTGTAACTCCACAAAACGTAGCCCGAGGGCTCTGAAACTTCTAGGGTGCGTCCGTCAGGTCACTAGGAGCGTCCCCAGTGGGTTTTCTCAGAATCGGGTTCGGGGCTCTTTTTTCGGAAAATCGCGATTTTGCGAGGGCATGTTTTCATAGGAAATTTTGCCTGTATTTAGCCCCTCATTAAACTGGCTGTAACTCCACAAAACCTGGCCCGAGGGCTCTGAAACTTCTAGGGTGCGTCAGTCAGGTCACTAGGAGCGTCCCCAGTGGGTTTTCTCAGAATCGGGTTCGGGGCTCTTTTTTCGGAAAATCGCGATTTTGCGCGGGCATGTTTTCATAGGAAATTTTGCCTGTATTTAGCCCCTCATTAAACTGGCTGTAACTCCACAAAACGTAGCCCGAGGGCTCTGAAACTTCTAGGGTGCGTCCGTCAGGTCACTAGGAGCGTCCCCAGTGGGTTTTCTCAGAATCGGGTTCGGGGTACTTTTTTCGGAAAATCGCGATTTTGCGCGGGCATGTTTTCATAGGAAATTTTGCCTGTATTTAGCCCCTCATTAAACTGGCTGTAACTCCACAAAACCTGGCCCGAGGGCTCTGAAACTTCTAGGGTGCGTCAGTCAGGTCACTAGGAGCGTCCCCAGTGGGTTTTCTCAGAATCGGGTTCGGGGCTCTTTTTTCGGAAAACTGCGATTTTGCGCGGGCATGTTTTCATAGGAAATTTTGCCTGTATTTAGCCCCTCATTAAACTGGCTGTAACTCCACAAAACGTAGCCCGAGGGCTCTGAATCTTCTACGGTGCGTCCGTCAGGTCACTAGGAGCGTCCCCAGTGGGTTTTCTCAGAATCGGGTTCGGGGCTCTTTTTTCGGAAAATCGCGATTTTGCGCGGGCATGTTTTCATAGGAAATTTTGCCTGTATTTAGCCCCTCATTAAACTGGCTGTAACTCCACAAAACGTAGCCCGAGGGCTCTGAAACTTCTAGGGTGCGTCCGTCAGGTCACTAGGAGCGTCCCCAGTGGGTTTTCTCAGAATCGGGTTTGGGGCTCTTTTTTCAGAAAATTTCGATTTTGCGCGGGCATGTTTTCATAGGAAATTTTGCCTGTATTTAGCCCCTCATTAAACTGGCTGTAACTCCACAAAACCTCGCCCGAGGGCTCTGAAACTTCTAGGGTGCGTCAGTCAGGTCACTAGGTGGGTCCCCAGTGGGTTTTCTCAGAATCGGGTTCGGGGCTCTTTTTTCGGAAAATCGCGATTTTGCGCGGGCATGTTTTCATAGGAAATTTTGCCTGTATTTAGCCCCTCATTAAACTGGCTGTAACTCCACAAAACGTAGCCCGAGGGCTCTGAAACTTCTGGGGTGCGTCCGTCAGGTCACTAGGAACGTCCCCAGTGGGTTTTCTCAGAATCGGGTTCGGGGTACTTTTTTTCGGAAAATTGCAATTTTGCGCGGGCATGTTTTCATAGGAAATTTTACCTGTATTTAGCCCCTCATTAAACTGGCTGTAACTCCACAAAACGTAGCCCGAGGGCTCTGAAACTTCTAGGGTGCGTCCGTCAGGTCACTAGGAGCGTCCCCAGTGGGTTTTCTCAGAATCGGGTTCGGGGCTCTTTTTTCGGAAAATCGCGATTTTGCGAGGGCATGTTTTCATAGGAAATTTTGCCTGTATTTAGCCCCTCATTAAACTGGCTGTAACTCCACAAAACCTGGCCCGAGGGCTCTGAAACTTCTAGGGTGCGTCAGTCAGGTCACTAGGAACGTCCCCAGTGGGTTTTCTCAGAATCGGGTTCGGGGTACTTTTTTCGGAAAATCGCGATTTTGCGCGGGCATGTTTTCATAGGAAATTTTGCCTGTATTTAGCCCCTCATTAAACTGGCTGTAACTCCACAAAACGTAGCCCGAGGGCTCTGAAACTTCTAGGGTGCGTCCGTCAGGTCACTAGGAGCGTCCCCAGTGGGTTTTCTCAGAATCGGGTTCGGGGCTCTTTTTTCGGAAAATCGCGATTTTGCGCGGGCATGTTTTCATAGGAAATTTTGCCTGTATTTAGCCCCTCATTAAACTGGCCGTAACTCCACAAAACGTAGCCCGAGGGCTCTGAAACTTCTAGGGTGCGTCCGTCAGGTCACTAGGAGCGTCCCCAGTGGGTTTTCTCAGAATCGGGTTCGGGGTACTTTTTTCGGAAAATCGCGATTTTGCGCGGGCATGTTTTCATAGGAAATTTTGCCTGTATTTAGCCCCTCATTAAACTGGCTGTAACTCCACAAAACCTGGCCCGAGGGCTCTGAAACTTCTAGGGTGCGTCAGTCAGGTCACTAGGAGCGTCCCCAGTGGGTTTTCTCAGAATCGGGTTCGGGGCTCTTTTTTCGGAAAATCGCGATTTTGCGCGGGCATGTTTTCATAGGAAATTTTGCCTGTATTTAGCCCCTCATTAAACTGGCTGTAACTCCACAAAACGTAGCCCGAGGGCTCTGAAACTTCTAGGGTGCGTCCGTCAGGTCACTCGGAGCGTCCCCAGTGGGTTTTCTCAGAATCGGGTTCGGGGCTCTTTTTTCGGAAAATCGCGATTTTGCGCGGGCATGTTTTCATAGGAAATTTTGCCTGTATTTAGCCCCTCATTAAACTGGCTGTAACTCCACAAAACGTAGCCCGAGGGCTCTGAAACTTCTAGGGTGCGTCCGTCAGGTCACTCGGAGCGTCCCCAGTGGGTTTTCTCAGAATCGGGTTCGGGGCTCTTTTTTCGGAAAATCGCGATTTTGCGCGGGCATGTTTTCATAGGAAATTTTGCCTGTATTTAGCCCCTCATTAAACTGGCTGTAACTCCACAAAACGTAGCCCGAGGGCTCTGAAACTTCTAGGGTGCGTCCGTCAGGTCACTAGGAGCGTCCCCAGTGGGTTTTCTCAGAATCGGGTTTGGGGCTCTTTTTTCAGAAAATTTCGATTTTGCGCGGGCATGTTTTCATAGGAAATTTTGCCTGTATTTAGCCCCTCATTAAACTGGCTGTAACTCCACAAAACCTCGCCCGAGGGCTCTGAAACTTCTAGGGTGCGTCAGTCAGGTCACTAGGTGCGTCCCCAGTGGGTTTTCTCAGAATCGGGTTCGGGGCTCTTTTTTCGGAAAATCGCGATTTTGCGCGGGCATGTTTTCATAGGAAATTTTGCCTGTATTTAGCCCCTCATTAAACTGGCTGTAACTCCACAAAACGTAGCCCGAGGGCTCTGAAACTTCTAGGGTGCGTCCGTCAGGTCACTAGGAACGTCCCCAGTGGGTTTTCTCAGAATCGGGTTCGGGGTACTTTTTTTCGGAAAATCGCGATTTTGCGCGGGCATGTTTTCATAGGAAATTTTACCTGTATTTAGCCCCTCATTAAACTGGCTGTAACTCCACAAAACGTAGCCCGAGGGCTCTGAAACTTCTAGGGTGCGTCCGTCAGGTCACTAGGAGCGTCCCCAGTGGGTTTTCTCAGAATCGGGTTCGGGGCTCTTTTTTCGGAAAATCGCGATTTTGCGAGGGCATGTTTTCATAGGAAATTTTGCCTGTATTTAGCCCCTCATTAAACTGGCTGTAACTCCACAAAACCTGGCCCGAGGGCTCTGAAACTTCTAGGGTGCGTCAGTCAGGTCACTAGGAGCGTCCCCAGTGGGTTTTCTCAGAATCGGGTTCGGGGCTCTTTTTTCGGAAAATCGCGATTTTGCGCGGGCATGTTTTCATAGGAAATTTTGCCTGTATTTAGCCCCTCATTAAACTGGCTGTAACTCCACAAAACGTAGCCCGAGGGCTCTGAATCTTCTAGGGTGCGTCCGTCAGGTCACTAGGAACGTCCCCAGTGGGTTTTCTCAGAGTCGGGTTCGGGGTACTTTTTTTCGGAAAATCGCAATTTTGCGCGGGCATGTTTTCATAGGAAATTTGGCCTGTATTTAGCCCCTCATTAAACTGGCTGTAACTCCACAAAACCTCGCCCGAGGGCTCTGAAACTTCTAGGGTGCGTCAGTCAGGTCACTAGGTGTGTCCCCAGTGGGTTTTCTCAGAATCGGGTTCGGGGCTCTTTTTTCGGAAAATCGCAATTTTGCGCGGGCATGTTTTCTTAGGAAATTTTGCCTGTATTTAGCCCCTCATTAAACTGGCTGTAACTCCACAAAACCTCGCCCGAGGGCTCTGAAACTTCTAGGGTGCGTCAGTCAGGTCACTAGGTGCGTCCCCAGTGGGTTTTCTCAGAATCGGGTTCGGGGCTCTTTTTTCGGAAAATCGCGATTTTGCGCGGGCATGTTTTCATAGGAAATTTTGCCTGTATTTAGCCCCTCATTAAACTGGCTGTAACTCCACAAAACCTCGCCCGAGGGCTCTGAAACTTCTAGGGTGCGTCAGTCAGGTCACTAGGTGCGTCCCCAGTGGGTTTTCTCAGAATCGGGTTCGGGGTACTTTTTTTCGGAAAATCGCAATTTTGCGCGGGCATGTTTTCATAGGAAATTTTACCTTTATTTAGCCCCTCATTAAACTGGCTGTAACTCCACAAAACGTAGCCCGAGGGCTCTGAAACTTCTAGGGTGCGTCCGTCAGGTCACTAGGAGCGTCCCCAGTGGGTTTTCTCAGAATCGGGTTCGGGGCTCTTTTTTCGGAAAATCGCGATTTTGCGAGGGCATGTTTTCATAGGAAATTTTGCCTGTATTTAGCCCCTCATTAAACTGGCTGTAACTCCACAAAACCTGGCCCGAGGGCTCTGAAACTTCTAGGGTGCGTCAGTCAGGTCACTAGGAGCGTCCCCAGTGGGTTTTCTCAGAATCGGGTTCGGGGCTCTTTTTTCGGAAAATCGCGATTTTGCGCGGGCATGTTTTCATAGGAAATTTTGCCTGTATTTAGCCCCTCATTAAACTGGCTGTAACTCCACAAAACGTAGCCCGAGGGCTCTGAAACTTCTAGGGTGCGTCCGTCAGGTCACTAGGAGCGTCCCCAGTGGGTTTTCTCAGAATCGGGTTCGGGGTACTTTTTTCGGAAAATCGCGATTTTGCGCGGGCATGTTTTCATAGGAAATTTTGCCTGTATTTAGCCCCTCATTAAACTGGCTGTAACTCCACAAAACCTGGCCCGAGGGCTCTGAAACTTCTAGGGTGCGTCAGTCAGGTCACTAGGAGCGTCCCCAGTGGGTTTTCTCAGAATCGGGTTCGGGGCTCTTTTTTCGGAAAACTGCGATTTTGCGCGGGCATGTTTTCATAGGAAATTTTGCCTGTATTTAGCCCCTCATTAAACTGGCTGTAACTCCACAAAACGTAGCCCGAGGGCTCTGAATCTTCTACGGTGCGTCCGTCAGGTCACTAGGAGCGTCCCCAGTGGGTTTTCTCAGAATCGGGTTCGGGGCTCTTTTTTCGGAAAATCGCGATTTTGCGCGGGCATGTTTTCATAGGAAATTTTGCCTGTATTTAGCCCCTCATTAAACTGGCTGTAACTCCACAAAACGTAGCCCGAGGGCTCTGAAACTTCTAGGGTGCGTCCGTCAGGTCACTAGGAGCGTCCCCAGTGGGTTTTCTCAGAATCGGGTTTGGGGCTCTTTTTTCAGAAAATTTCGATTTTGCGCGGGCATGTTTTCATAGGAAATTTTGCCTGTATTTAGCCCCTCATTAAACTGGCTGTAACTCCACAAAACCTCGCCCGAGGGCTCTGAAACTTCTAGGGTGCGTCAGTCAGGTCACTAGGTGGGTCCCCAGTGGGTTTTCTCAGAATCGGGTTCGGGGCTCTTTTTTCGGAAAATCGCGATTTTGCGCGGGCATGTTTTCATAGGAAATTTTGCCTGTATTTAGCCCCTCATTAAACTGGCTGTAACTCCACAAAACGTAGCCCGAGGGCTCTGAAACTTCTGGGGTGCGTCCGTCAGGTCACTAGGAACGTCCCCAGTGGGTTTTCTCAGAATCGGGTTCGGGGTACTTTTTTTCGGAAAATCGCAATTTTGCGCGGGCATGTTTTCATAGGAAATTTTACCTGTATTTAGCCCCTCATTAAACTGGCTGTAACTCCACAAAACGTAGCCCGAGGGCTCTGAAACTTCTAGGGTGCGTCCGTCAGGTCACTAGGAGCGTCCCCAGTGGGTTTTCTCAGAATCGGGTTCGGGGCTCTTTTTTCGGAAAATCGCGATTTTGCGAGGGCATGTTTTCATAGGAAATTTTGCCTGTATTTAGCCCCTCATTAAACTGGCTGTAACTCCACAAAACCTGGCCCGAGGGCTCTGAAACTTCTAGGGTGCGTCAGTCAGGTCACTAGGAACGTCCCCAGTGGGTTTTCTCAGAATCGGGTTCGGGGCTCTTTTTTCGGAAAATCGCGATTTTGCGCGGGCATGTTTTCATAGGAAATTTTGCCTGTATTTAGCCCCTCATTAAACTGGCTGTAACTCCACAAAACGTAGCCCGAGGGCTCTGAAACTTCTAGGGTGCGTCCGTCAGGTCACTAGGAGCGTCCCCAGTGGGTTTTCTCAGAATCGGGTTCGGGGCTCTTTTTTCGGAAAATCGCGATTTTGCGCGGGCATGTTTTCATAGGAAATTTTGCCTGTATTTAGCCCCTCATTAAACTGGCTGTAACTCCACAAAACGTAGCCCGAGGGCTCTGAAACTTCTAGGGTGCGTCCGTCAGGTCACTAGGAGCGTCCCCAGTGGGTTTTCTCAGAATCGGGTTCGGGGTACTTTTTTCGGAAAATCGCGATTTTGCGCGGGCATGTTTTCATAGGAAATTTTGCCTGTATTTAGCCCCTCATTAAACTGGCTGTAACTCCACAAAACCTGGCCCGAGGGCTCTGAAACTTCTAGGGTGCGTCAGTCAGGTCACTAGGAGCGTCCCCAGTGGGTTTTCTCAGAATCGGGTTCGGGGCTCTTTTTTCGGAAAATCGCGATTTTGCGCGGGCATGTTTTCATAGGAAATTTTGCCTGTATTTAGCCCCTCATTAAACTGGCTGTAACTCCACAAAACGTAGCCCGAGGGCTCTGAAACTTCTAGGGTGCGTCCGTCAGGTCACTCGGAGCGTCCCCAGTGGGTTTTCTCAGAATCGGGTTCGGGGCTCTTTTTTCGGAAAATCGCGATTTTGCGCGGGCATGTTTTCATAGGAAATTTTGCCTGTATTTAGCCCCTCATTAAACTGGCTGTAACTCCACAAAACGTAGCCCGAGGGCTCTGAAACTTCTAGGGTGCGTCCGTCAGGTCACTCGGAGCGTCCCCAGTGGGTTTTCTCAGAATCGGGTTCGGGGCTCTTTTTTCGGAAAATCGCGATTTTGCGCGGGCATGTTTTCATAGGAAATTTTGCCTGTATTTAGCCCCTCATTAAACTGGCTGTAACTCCACAAAACGTAGCCCGAGGGCTCTGAAACTTCTAGGGTGCGTCCGTCAGGTCACTAGGAGCGTCCCCAGTGGGTTTTCTCAGAATCGGGTTTGGGGCTCTTTTTTCAGAAAATTTCGATTTTGCGCGGGCATGTTTTCATAGGAAATTTTGCCTGTATTTAGCCCCTCATTAAACTGGCTGTAACTCCACAAAACCTCGCCCGAGGGCTCTGAAACTTCTAGGGTGCGTCAGTCAGGTCACTAGGTGCGTCCCCAGTGGGTTTTCTCAGAATCGGGTTCGGGGCTCTTTTTTCGGAAAATCGCGATTTTGCGCGGGCATGTTTTCATAGGAAATTTTGCCTGTATTTAGCCCCTCATTAAACTGGCTGTAACTCCACAAAACGTAGCCCGAGGGCTCTGAAACTTCTAGGGTGCGTCCGTCAGGTCACTAGGAACGTCCCCAGTGGGTTTTCTCAGAATCGGGTTCGGGGTACTTTTTTTCGGAAAATCGCAATTTTGCGCGGGCATGTTTTCATAGGAAATTTTACCTGTATTTAGCCCCTCATTAAACTGGCTGTAACTCCACAAAACGTAGCCCGAGGGCTCTGAAACTTCTAGGGTGCGTCCGTCAGGTCACTAGGAGCGTCCCCAGTGGGTTTTCTCAGAATCGGGTTCGGGGCTCTTTTTTCGGAAAATCGCGATTTTGCGAGGGCATGTTTTCATAGGAAATTTTGCCTGTATTTAGCCCCTCATTAAACTGGCTGTAACTCCACAAAACCTGGCCCGAGGGCTCTGAAACTTCTAGGGTGCGTCAGTCAGGTCACTAGGAGCGTCCCCAGTGGGTTTTCTCAGAATCGGGTTCGGGGCTCTTTTTTCGGAAAATCGCGATTTTGCGCGGGCATGTTTTCATAGGAAATTTTGCCTGTATTTAGCCCCTCATTAAACTGGCTGTAACTCCACAAAACGTAGCCCGAGGGCTCTGAATCTTCTAGGGTGCGTCCGTCAGGTCACTAGGAGCGTCCCCAGTGGGTTTTCTCAGAATCGGGTTCGGGGCTCTTTTTTCGGAAAATCGCGATTTTGCGAGGGCATGTTTTCATAGGAAATTTTGCCTGTATTTAGCCCCTCATTAAACTGGCCGTAACTCCACAAAACGTAGCCCGAGGGCTCTGAAACTTCAAGGGTGCGTCCGTCAGGTCACTAGGAACGTCCCCAGTGGGTTTTCTCAGAATCGGGTTCGGGGTACTTTTTTCGGAAAATCGCGATTTTGCGCGGGCATGTTTTCATAGGAAATTTTGCCTGTATTTAGCCCCTCATTAAACTGGCTGTAACTCCACAAAACGTAGCCCGAGGGCTCTGAAACTTCTAGGGTGCGTCCGTCAGGTCACTAGGAGCGTCCCCAGTGGGTTTTCTCAGAATCGGGTTCGGGGCTCTTTTTTCGGAAAATCGCGATTTTGCGCGGGCATGTTTTCATAGGAAATTTTGCCTGTATTTAGCCCCTCATTAAACTGGCCGTAACTCCACAAAACGTAGCCCGAGGGCTCTGAAACTTCTAGGGTGCGTCCGTCAGGTCACTAGGAGCGTCCCCAGTGGGTTTTCTCAGAATCGGGTTCGGGGTACTTTTTTCGGAAAATCGCGATTTTGCGCGGGCATGTTTTCATAGGAAATTTTGCCTGTTTTTAGCCCCTCATTAAACTGGCTGTAACTCCACAAAACCTGGCCCGAGGGCTCTGAAACTTCTAGGGTGCGTCAGTCAGGTCACTAGGAGCGTCCCCAGTGGGTTTTCTCAGAATCGGGTTCGGGGCTCTTTTTTCGGAAAATCGCGATTTTGCGCGGGCATGTTTTCATAGGAAATTTTGCCTGTATTTAGCCCCTCATTAAACTGGCTGTAACTCCACAAAACGTAGCCCGAGGGCTCTGAATCTTCTAGGGTGCGTCCGTCAGGTCACTCGGAGCGTCCCCAGTGGGTTTTCTCAGAATCGGGTTCGGGGCTCTTTTTTCGGAAAATCGCGATTTTGCGCGGGCATGTTTTCATAGGAAATTTTGCCTGTATTTAGCCCCTCATTAAACTGGCTGTAACTCCACAAAACGTAGCCCGAGGGCTCTGAAACTTCTAGGGTGCGTCCGTCAGGTCACTCGGAGCGTCCCCAGTGGGTTTTCTCAGAATCGGGTTCGGGGCTCTTTTTTCGGAAAATCGCGATTTTGCGCGGGCATGTTTTCATAGGAAATTTTGC
This sequence comes from Halichoeres trimaculatus, assembly GCF_033239565.1. NCBI lineage: Eukaryota > Metazoa > Chordata > Actinopteri > Labriformes > Labridae > Halichoeres > Halichoeres trimaculatus. The sequence goes on along the minus strand of NW_027437188.1, from coordinate 8,361,535 downwards.
CTGTATTTAGCCCCTCATTAAACTGGCTGTAACTCCACAAAACGTAGCCCGAGGGCTCTGAAACTTCTAGGGTGCGTCCGTCAGGTCACTAGGAGCGTCCCCAGTGGGTTTTCTCAGAATCGGGTTTGGGGCTCTTTTTTCAGAAAATTTCGATTTTGCGCGGGCATGTTTTCATAGGAAATTTTGCCTGTATTTAGCCCCTCATTAAACTGGCTGTAACTCCACAAAACCTCGCCCGAGGGCTCTGAAACTTCTAGGGTGCGTCAGTCAGGTCACTAGGTGCGTCCCCAGTGGGTTTTCTCAGAATCGGGTTCGGGGCTCTTTTTTCGGAAAATCGCGATTTTGCGCGGGCAGGTTTTCATAGGAAATTTTGCCTGTATTTAGCCCCTCATTAAACTGGCTGTAACTCCACAAAACGTAGCCCGAGGGCTCTGAAACTTCTAGGGTGCGTCCGTCAGGTCACTAGGAACGTCCCCAGTGGGTTTTCTCAGAATCGGGTTCGGGGTACTTTTTTTCGGAAAATCGCAATTTTGCGCGGGCATGTTTTCATAGGAAATTTTACCTGTATTTAGCCCCTCATTAAACTGGCTGTAACTCCACAAAACGTAGCCCGAGGGCTCTGAAACTTCTAGGGTGCGTCCGTCAGGTCACTAGGAGCGTCCCCAGTGGGTTTTCTCAGAATCGGGTTCGGGGCTCTTTTTTCGGAAAATCGCGATTTTGCGAGGGCATGTTTTCATAGGAAATTTTGCCTGTATTTAGCCCCTCATTAAACTGGCTGTAACTCCACAAAACCTGGCCCGAGGGCTCTGAAACTTCTAGGGTGCGTCAGTCAGGTCACTAGGAGCGTCCCCAGTGGGTTTTCTCAGAATCGGGTTCGGGGCTCTTTTTTCGGAAAATCGCGATTTTGCGCGGGCATGTTTTCATAGGAAATTTTGCCTGTATTTAGCCCCTCATTAAACTGGCTGTAACTCCACAAAACGTAGCCCGAGGGCTCTGAATCTTCTAGGGTGCGTCCGTCAGGTCACTAGGAGCGTCCCCAGTGGGTTTTCTCAGAATCGGGTTCGGGGCTCTTTTTTCGGAAAATCGCGATTTTGCGAGGGCATGTTTTCATAGGAAATTTTGCCTGTATTTAGCCCCTCATTAAACTGGCCGTAACTCCACAAAACGTAGCCCGAGGGCTCTGAAACTTCAAGGGTGCGTCCGTCAGGTCACTAGGAACGTCCCCAGTGGGTTTTCTCAGAATCGGGTTCGGGGTACTTTTTTCGGAAAATCGCGATTTTGCGCGGGCATGTTTTCATAGGAAATTTTGCCTGTATTTAGCCCCTCATTAAACTGGCTGTAACTCCACAAAACGTAGCCCGAGGGCTCTGAAACTTCTAGGGTGCGTCCGTCAGGTCACTAGGAGCGTCCCCAGTGGGTTTTCTCAGAATCGGGTTCGGGGCTCTTTTTTCGGAAAATCGCGATTTTGCGCGGGCATGTTTTCATAGGAAATTTTGCCTGTATTTAGCCCCTCATTAAACTGGCCGTAACTCCACAAAACGTAGCCCGAGGGCTCTGAAACTTCTAGGGTGCGTCCGTCAGGTCACTAGGAGCGTCCCCAGTGGGTTTTCTCAGAATCGGGTTCGGGGTACTTTTTTCGGAAAATCGCGATTTTGCGCGGGCATGTTTTCATAGGAAATTTTGCCTGTTTTTAGCCCCTCATTAAACTGGCTGTAACTCCACAAAACCTGGCCCGAGGGCTCTGAAACTTCTAGGGTGCGTCAGTCAGGTCACTAGGAGCGTCCCCAGTGGGTTTTCTCAGAATCGGGTTCGGGGCTCTTTTTTCGGAAAATCGCGATTTTGCGCGGGCATGTTTTCATAGGAAATTTTGCCTGTATTTAGCCCCTCATTAAACTGGCTGTAACTCCACAAAACGTAGCCCGAGGGCTCTGAATCTTCTAGGGTGCGTCCGTCAGGTCACTAGGAGCGTCCCCAGTGGGTTTTCTCAGAATCGGGTTCGGGGCTCTTTTTTCGGAAAATCGCGATTTTGCGCGGGCATGTTTTCATAGGAAATTTTGCCTGTATTTAGCCCCTCATTAAACTGGCTGTAACTCCACAAAACGTAGCCCGAGGGCTCTGAAACTTCTAGGGTGCGTCCGTCAGGTCACTAGGAGCGTCCCCAGTGGGTTTTCTCAGAATCGGGTTCGGGGCTCTTTTTTCGGAAAATCGCGATTTTGCGCGGGCATGTTTTCATAGGAAATTTTGCCTGTATTTAGCCCCTCATTAAACTGGCCGTAACTCCACAAAACGTAGCCCGAGGGCTCTGAAACTTCTAGGGTGCGTCCGTCAGGTCACTCGGAGCGTCCCCAGTGGGTTTTCTCAGAATCGGGTTCGGGGCTCTTTTTTCGGATAATTGCGATTTTGCGCGGGCATGTTTTCATAGGAAATTTTGCCTGTATTTAGCCCCTCATTAAACTGGCTGTAACTCCACAAAACGTAGCCCGAGGGCTCTGAAACTTCTAGGGTGCGTCCGTCAGGTCACTAGGAGCGTCCCCAGTGGGTTTTCTCAGAATCGGGTTTGGGGCTCTTTTTTCAGAAAATTTCGATTTTGCGCGGGCATGTTTTCATAGGAAATTTTGCCTGTATTTAGCCCCTCATTAAACTGGCCGTAACTCCACAAAACGTAGCCCGAGGGCTCTGAAACTTCTAGGGTGCGTCCGTCAGGTCACTAGGAGCGTCCCCAGTGGGTTTTCTCAGAATCGGGTTCGGGGTACTTTTTTCGGAAAATCGCGATTTTGCGCGGGCATGTTTTCATAGGAAATTTTGCCTGTATTTAGCCCCTCATTAAACTGGCTGTAACTCCACAAAACGTAGCCCGAGGGCTCTGAATCTTCTAGGGTGCGTCCGTCAGGTCACTAGGAGCGTCCCCAGTGGGTTTTCTCAGAATCGGGTTCGGGGCTCTTTTTTCGGAAAATCGCGATTTTGCGCGGGCATGTTTTCATAGGAAATTTTGCCTGTATTTAGCCCCTCATTAAACTGGCTGTAACTCCACAAAACGTAGCCCGAGGGCTCTGAAACTTCTAGGGTGCGTCCGTCAGGTCACTAGGAGCGTCCCCAGTGGGTTTTCTCAGAATCGGGTTCGGGGCTCTTTTTTCGGAAAATCGCGATTTTGCGCGGGCATGTTTTCATAGGAAATTTTGCCTGTATTTAGCCCCTCATTAAACTGGCCGTAACTCCACAAAACGTAGCCCGAGGGCTCTGAAACTTCTAGGGTGCGTCCGTCAGGTCACTCGGAGCGTCCCCAGTGGGTTTTCTCAGAATCGGGTTCGGGGCTCTTTTTTCGGATAATTGCGATTTTGCGCGGGCATGTTTTCATAGGAAATTTTGCCTGTATTTAGCCCCTCATTAAACTGGCTGTAACTCCACAAAACGTAGCCCGAGGGCTCTGAAACTTCTAGGGTGCGTCCGTCAGGTCACTAGGAGCGTCCCCAGTGGGTTTTCTCAGAATCGGGTTTGGGGCTCTTTTTTCAGAAAATTTCGATTTTGCGCGGGCATGTTTTCATAGGAAATTTTGCCTGTATTTAGCCCCTCATTAAACTGGCCGTAACTCCACAAAACGTAGCCCGAGGGCTCTGAAACTTCTAGGGTGCGTCCATCAGGTCACTAGGAACGTCCCCAGTGGGTTTTCTCAGAATCGGGTTCGGTGTACTTTTTTCGGAAAATCGCGTTTTTGCGCGGGCATGTTTTCATAGGAAATTTTGCCTGTATTTAGCCCCTCATTAAACTGGCTGTAACTCCACAAAATGTAGCCCGAGGGCTCTGAAACCTCTAGGGTGCGTCCGTCAGGTCACTAGGAACGTCCCCAGTGGGTTTTCTCAGAGTCGGGTTCGGGGTACTTTTTTTCGGAAAATCGCAATTTTGCGCGGGCATGTTTTCATAGGAAATTTGGCCAGAATTTAGCCCCTCATTAAACTTGCCATAACTCTTCAAAACGTAGCCCGAGGGCTCTGAAACTTCTAGGGTGCGTCCGTCAGGTCACTAGGCACGTCCCCAGTGGGTTTTCTCAGAATCGGGTTCGGGGTACTTTTTTTCGGAAAATCGCAATTTTGCGCGGGCATGTTTTCATAGGAAATTTTGCCTGTCTTTAGCCCCTCATTAAACTGGCCGTAACTCCACAAAACGTAGCCCGAGGGCTCTGAAACTTCTAGGGTGCGTCCGTCAGGTCACTCGGAGCGTCCCCAGTGGGTTTTCTCAGAATCGGGTTCGGGGCTCTTTTTTCGGATAATTGCGATTTTGCGCGGGCATGTTTTCATAGGAAATTTTGCCTGTATTTAGCCCCTCATTAAACTGGCTGTAACTCCACAAAACGTAGCCCGAGGGCTCTGAAACTTCTAGGGTGCGTCCGTCAGGACACTAGGAGCGTCCCCAGTGGGTTTTCTCAGAATCGGGTTCGGGGCTCTTTTTTCGGAAAATCGCAATTTTGCGCGGGCATGTTTTCTTAGGAAATTTTGCCTGTATTTAGCCCCTCATTAAACTGGCTCTAACTCCACAAAACCTGGCCCGAGGGCTCTGAAACTTCTAGGGTGCGTCAGTCAGGTCACTAGGAGCGTCCCCAGTGGGTTTTCTCAGAATCGGGTTCGGGGCTCTTTTTTCGGAAAATCGCGATTTTGCGCGGGCATGTTTTCATAGGAAATTTTGCCTGTATTTAGCCCCTCATTAAACTGGCTGTAACTCCACAAAACGTAGCCCGAGGGCTCTGAATCTTCTAGGGTGCGTCCGTCAGGTCACTAGGAACGTCCCCAGTGGGTTTTCTCAGAGTCGGGTTCGGGGTACTTTTTTTCGGAAAATCGCAATTTTGCGCGGGCATGTTTTCATAGGAAATGTGGCCTGTATTTAGCCCCTCATTAAACTGGCTGTAACTCCACAAAACCTCGCCCGAGGGCTCTGAAACTTCTAGGGTGCGTCAGTCAGGTCACTAGGTGTGTCCCCAGTGGGTTTTCTCAGAATCGGGTTCGGGGCTCTTTTTTCGGAAAATCGCAATTTTGCGCGGGCATGTTTTCTTAGGAAATTTTGCCTGTATTTAGCCCCTCATTAAACTGGTTGTAACTCCACAAAACCTCGCCCGAGGGCTCTGAAACTTCTAGGGTGCGTCAGTCAGGTCACTAGGAGCGTCCCCAGTGGGTTTTCTCAGAATCGGGTTCGGGGCTCTTTTTTCGGAAAATCGCGATTTTGCGCGGGCATGTTTTCATAGGAAATTTTGCCTGTATTTAGCCCCTTATTAAACTGGCTGTAACTCCACAAAACGTAGCCCGAGGGCTCTGAATCTTCTAGGGTGCGTCCGTCAGGTCACTAGGAGCGTCCCCAGTGGGTTTTCTCAGAATCGGGTTCGGGGCTCTTTTTTCGGAAAATTGCGATTTTGCGCGGGCATGTTTTCATAGGAAATTTTGCCTGTATTTAGCCCCTCATTAAACTGGCTGTAACTCCACAAAACGTAGCCCGAGGGCTCTGAAACTTCTAGGGTGCGTCCGTCAGGTCACTAGGAGCGTCCCCAGTGGGTTTTCTCAGTATCGGGTTCGGGGCTCTTTTTTCGGAAAATCGCGATTTTCCGCGGGCATGTTTTCATAGGAAATTTTGCCTGTATTTAGCCCCTCAATAAACTGGCCGTAACTCCACAAAACGTAGCCCGAGGGCTCTGAAACTTCTAGGGCGCGTCCGTCAGGTCACAAGGAGCGTCCCCAGTGGGTTTTCTCAGAATCGGGTTCGGGGCTCTTTTTTCGGAAAATCGCGATTTTGCGCGGGCATGTTTTCATAGGAAATTTTGCCTGTATTTAGCCCCTCATTAAACTGGCTGTAACTCCACAAAACGTAGCCCGAGGGCTCTGAAACTTCTAGGGTGCGTCCGTCAGGTCACTAGGAGCGTCCCCAGTGGGTTTTCTCAGAATCGGGTTCGGGGCTCTTTTTTCGGATAATTGCGATTTTGCGCGGGCATGTTTTCATAGGAAATTTTGCCTGTATTTAGCCCCTCATTAAACTGGCTGTAACTCCACAAAACGTAGCCCGAGGGCTCTGAAACTTCTAGGGTGCGTCCGTCAGGTCACTAGGAGCGTCCCCAGTGGGTTTTCTCAGAATCGGGTTTGGGGCTCTTTTTTCAGAAAATTTCGATTTTGCGCGGGCATGTTTTCATAGGAAATTTTGCCTGTATTTAGCCCCTCATTAAACTGGCCGTAACTCCACAAAACGTAGCCCGAGGGCTCTGAAACTTCTAGGGTGCGTCCATCAGGTCACTAGGAACGTCCCCAGTGGGTTTTCTCAGAATCGGGTTCGGTGTACTTTTTTCGGAAAATCGCGTTTTTGCGCGGGCATGTTTTCATAGGAAATTTTGCCTGTATTTAGCCCCTCATTAAACTGGCTGTAACTCCACAAAATGTAGCCCGAGGGCTCTGAAACCTCTAGGGTGCGTCCGTCAGGTCACTAGGAACGTCCCCAGTGGGTTTTCTCAGAGTCGGGTTCGGGGTACTTTTTTTCGGAAAATCGCAATTTTGCGCGGGCATGTTTTCATAGGAAATTTGGCCAGAATTTAGCCCCTCATTAAACTTGCCATAACTCTTCAAAACGTAGCCCGAGGGCTCTGAAACTTCTAGGGTGCGTCCGTCAGGTCACTAGGCACGTCCCCAGTGGGTTTTCTCAGAATCGGGTTCGGGGTACTTTTTTTCGGAAAATCGCAATTTTGCGCGGGCATGTTTTCATAGGAAATTTTGCCTGTCTTTAGCCCCTCATTAAACTGGCCGTAACTCCACAAAACGTAGCCCGAGGGCTCTGAAACTTCTAGGGTGCGTCCGTCAGGTCACTCGGAGCGTCCCCAGTGGGTTTTCTCAGAATCGGGTTCGGGGCTCTTTTTTCGGATAATTGCGATTTTGCGCGGGCATGTTTTCATAGGAAATTTTGCCTGTATTTAGCCCCTCATTAAACTGGCTGTAACTCCACAAAACGTAGCCCGAGGGCTCTGAAACTTCTAGGGTGCGTCCGTCAGGACACTAGGAGCGTCCCCAGTGGGTTTTCTCAGAATCGGGTTCGGGGCTCTTTTTTCGGAAAATCGCAATTTTGCGCGGGCATGTTTTCTTAGGAAATTTTGCCTGTATTTAGCCCCTCATTAAACTGGCTCTAACTCCACAAAACCTGGCCCGAGGGCTCTGAAACTTCTAGGGTGCGTCAGTCAGGTCACTAGGAGCGTCCCCAGTGGGTTTTCTCAGAATCGGGTTCGGGGCTCTTTTTTCGGAAAATCGCGATTTTGCGCGGGCATGTTTTCATAGGAAATTTTGCCTGTATTTAGCCCCTCATTAAACTGGCTGTAACTCCACAAAACGTAGCCCGAGGGCTCTGAATCTTCTAGGGTGCGTCCGTCAGGTCACTAGGAACGTCCCCAGTGGGTTTTCTCAGAGTCGGGTTCGGGGTACTTTTTTTCGGAAAATCGCAATTTTGCGCGGGCATGTTTTCATAGGAAATGTGGCCTGTATTTAGCCCCTCATTAAACTGGCTGTAACTCCACAAAACCTCGCCCGAGGGCTCTGAAACTTCTAGGGTGCGTCAGTCAGGTCACTAGGTGTGTCCCCAGTGGGTTTTCTCAGAATCGGGTTCGGGGCTCTTTTTTCGGAAAATCGCAATTTTGCGCGGGCATGTTTTCTTAGGAAATTTTGCCTGTATTTAGCCCCTCATTAAACTGGTTGTAACTCCACAAAACCTCGCCCGAGGGCTCTGAAACTTCTAGGGTGCGTCAGTCAGGTCACTAGGAGCGTCCCCAGTGGGTTTTCTCAGAATCGGGTTCGGGGCTCTTTTTTCGGAAAATCGCGATTTTGCGCGGGCATGTTTTCATAGGAAATTTTGCCTGTATTTAGCCCCTTATTAAACTGGCTGTAACTCCACAAAACGTAGCCCGAGGGCTCTGAATCTTCTAGGGTGCGTCCGTCAGGTCACTAGGAGCGTCCCCAGTGGGTTTTCTCAGAATCGGGTTCGGGGCTCTTTTTTCGGAAAATTGCGATTTTGCGCGGGCATGTTTTCATAGGAAATTTTGCCTGTATTTAGCCCCTCATTAAACTGGCTGTAACTCCACAAAACGTAGCCCGAGGGCTCTGAAACTTCTAGGGTGCGTCCGTCAGGTCACTAGGAGCGTCCCCAGTGGGTTTTCTCAGTATCGGGTTCGGGGCTCTTTTTTCGGAAAATCGCGATTTTCCGCGGGCATGTTTTCATAGGAAATTTTGCCTGTATTTAGCCCCTCAATAAACTGGCCGTAACTCCACAAAACGTAGCCCGAGGGCTCTGAAACTTCTAGGGCGCGTCCGTCAGGTCACAAGGAGCGTCCCCAGTGGGTTTTCTCAGAATCGGGTTCGGGGCTCTTTTTTCGGAAAATCGCGATTTTGCGCGGGCATGTTTTCATAGGAAATTTTGCCTGTATTTAGCCCCTCATTAAACTGGCTGTAACTCCACAAAACGTAGCCCGAGGGCTCTGAAACTTCTAGGGTGCGTCCGTCAGGTCACTAGGAGCGTCCCCAGTGGGTTTTCTCAGAATCGGGTTCGGGGCTCTTTTTTCGGAAAATCGCGATTTTGCGCGGGCATGTTTTCATAGGAAATTTTGCCTGTATTTAGCCCCTCATTAAACTGGCCGTAACTCCACAAAACGTAGCCCGAGGGCTCTGAAACTTCTAGGGTGCGTCCGTCAGGTCACTCGGAGCGTCCCCAGTGGGTTTTCTCAGAATCGGGTTCGGGGCTCTTTTTTCGGATAATTGCGATTTTGCGCGGGCATGTTTTCATAGGAAATTTTGCCTGTATTTAGCCCCTCATTAAACTGGCTGTAACTCCACAAAACGTAGCCCGAGGGCTCTGAAACTTCTAGGGTGCGTCCGTCAGGTCACTAGGAGCGTCCCCAGTGGGTTTTCTCAGAATCGGGTTTGGGGCTCTTTTTTCAGAAAATTTCGATTTTGCGCGGGCATGTTTTCATAGGAAATTTTGCCTGTATTTAGCCCCTCATTAAACTGGCCGTAACTCCACAAAACGTAGCCCGAGGGCTCTGAAACTTCTAGGGTGCGTCCATCAGGTCACTAGGAACGTCCCCAGTGGGTTTTCTCAGAATTGGGTTCGGGGTACTTTTTTTCGGAAAATCGCAATTTTGCGCGGGCATGTTTTCATAGGAAATTTTTCCTGTCTTTAGCCCCTCATTAAACTGGCCGTAACTCCACAAAACGTAGCCCGAGGGCTCTGAAACTTCTAGGGTGCGTCCGTCAGGTCACTAGGAACGTCCCCAGTGGGTTTTCTCAGAATCAGGTTCGGGGTACTTTTTTCGGAAAATCGCGATTTTGCGCGGGCATGTTTTCATAGGAAATTTAGCCTGTATTCAGCCCCTCATTAAACTGGCCGTAACTCCACAAAACGTAGCCCGAGGGCTCTGAAACTTCTAGGGTGCGTCCGTCAGGTCACTAGGAGCGTCCCCAGTGGGTTTTCTCAGAATCGGGTTCGGGGCTCTTTTTTCGGAAAATTGCGATTTTGCGCGGGCATGTTTTCATAGGAAATTTTGCCTGTATTTAGCCCCTCATTAAACTGGCCGTAACTCCACAAAACGTAGCCCGAGGGCTCTGAAACTTCTAGGGTGCGTCCGTCAGGTCACTCGGAGCGTCCCCAGTGGGTTTTCTCAGAATCGGGTTCGGGGCTCTATTTTCGGAAAATCGCGATTTTGCGCGGGCATGTTTTCATAGGAAATTTTGCCTGTATTTAGCCCCTCATTAAACTGGCCGTAACTCCACAAAACCTCACCCGAGGGCTCTGAAACTTCTAGGGTGCGTCCGTCAGGTCACAAGGAGCGTCCCCAGTGGGTTTTCTCAGAATCGGGTTCGGGGCTCTTTTTTCGGAAAATCGCGATTTTGCGCGGGCATGTTTTCATAGGAAATTTTGCCTGTATTTAGCCCCTCATTAAACTGGCTGTAACTCCACAAAACGTAGCCCGAGGGCTCTGAAACTTCTAGGGTGCGTCCGTCAGGTCACTAGGAGCGTCCCCAGTGGGTTTTCTCAGAATCGGGTTCGGGGCTCTTTTTTCGGAAAATCGCGATTTTGCGAGGGCATGTTTTCATAGGAAATTTTGCCTGTATTTAGCCCCTCATTAAACTGGCTGTAACTCCACAAAACCTGGCCCGAGGGCTCTGAAACTTCTAGGGTGCGTCAGTCAGGTCACTAGGAGCGTCCCCAGTGGGTTTTCTCAGAGTCGGGTTCGGGGTACTTTTTTTCGGAAAATCGCAATTTTGCGCGGGCATGTTTTCATAGGAAATTTGGCCAGAATTTAGCCCCTCATTAAACTTGCCATAACTCTTCAAAACGTAGCCCGAGGGCTCTGAAACTTCTAGGGTGCGTCCGTCAGGTCACTAGGAACGTCCCCAGTGGGTTTTCTCAGAATCGGGTTCGGGGTACTTTTTTTCGGAAAATCGCAATTTTGCGCGGGCATGTTTTCATAGGAAATTTTTCCTGTCTTTAGCCCCTCATTAAACTGGCCGTAACTCCACAAAAAGTAGCCCGAGGGCTCTGAAACTTCTAGGGTGCGTCCGTCAGGTCACTAGGAACGTCCCCAGTGGGTTTTCTCAGAATCAGGTTCGGGGTACTTTTTTCGGAAAATCGCGATTTTGCGCGGGCATGTTTTCATAGGAAATTTTGCCTGTATTCAGCCCCTCATTAAACTGGCCGTAACTCCACAAAACGTAGCCCGAGGGCTCTGAAACTTCTAGGGTGCGTCCGTCAGGTCACTAGGAGCGTCCCCAGTGGGTTTTCTCAGAATCGGGTTCGGGGCTCTTTTTTCGGAAAATTGCGATTTTGCGCGGGCATGTTTTCATAGGAAATTTTGCCTGTATTTAGCCCCTCATTAAACTGGCCGTAACTCCACAAAACGTAGCCCGAGGGCTCTGAAACTTCTAGGGTGCGTCCGTCAGGTCACTAGGAACGTCCCCAGTGGGTTTTCTCAGAATCGGGTTCGGGGCTCTTTTTTCGGAAAATCGCGATTTTGCGCGGGCATGTTTTCATAGGAAATTTTGCCTGTATTTAGCCCCTCATTAAACTGGCCGTAACTCCACAAAACCTCACCCGAGGGCTCTGAAACTTCTAGGGTGCGTCCGTCAGGTCACAAGCAGCGTCCCTAGTGGGTTTTCTCAGAATCGGGTTCGGGGCTCTTTTTTCGGAAAATCGCGATTTTGCGCGGGCATGTTTTCATAGGAAATTTTGCCTGTATTTAGCCCCTCATTAAACTGGCTGTAACTCCACAAAACGTAGCCCGAGGGCTCTGAAACTTCTAGGGTGCGTCTGTCAGGTCACTAGGAGCGTCCCCAGTGGGTTTTCTCAGAATCGGGTTCGGGGCTCTTTTTTCGGAAAATCGCGATTTTGCGAGGGCATGTTTTCATAGGAAATTTTGCCTGTATTTAGCCCCTCATTAAACTGGCTGTAACTCCACAAAACCTGGCCCGAGGGCTCTGAAACTTCTAGGGTGCGTCAGTCAGGTCACTAGGAGCGTCCCCAGTGGGTTTTCTCAGAATCGGGTTCGGGGCTCTTTTTTCGGAAAATCGCGATTTTGCGCGGGCATGTTTTCATAGGAAATTTTGCCTGTATTTAGCCCCTCATTAAACTGGCTGTAACTCCACAAAACGTAGCCTGAGGGCTCTGAATCTTCTAGGGTGCGTCCGTCAGGTCACTAGGAGCGTCCCCAGTGGGTTTTCTCAGAATCGGGTTCGGGGCTCTTTTTTCGGAAAATTGCGATTTTGCGCGGGCATGTTTTCATAGGAAATTTTGCCTGTATTTAGCCCCTCATTAAACTGGCTGTAACTCCACAAAACGTAGCCCGAGGGCTCTGAAACTTCTAGGGTGCGTCCGTCAGGTCACTAGGAGCGTCCCCAGTGGGTTTTCTCAGTATCGGGTTCGGGGCTCTTTTTTCGGAAAATTGCGATTTTGCGCGGGCATGTTTTCATAGGAAATTTTGCCTGTATTTAGCCCCTCAATAAACTGGCCGTAACTCCACAAAACGTAGCCCGAGGGCTCTGAAACTTCTAGGGTGCGTCCGTCAGGTCACAAGGAGCGTCCCCAGTGGGTTTTCTCAGAATCGGGTTCGGGGCTCTTTTTTCGGAAAATCGCGATTTTGCGCGGGCATGTTTTCATAGGAAATTTTGCCTGTATTTAGCCTCTCATTAAACTGGCTGTAACTCCACAAAACGTAGCCCGAGGGCTCTGAAACTTCTAGGGTGCGTCCGTCAGGTCACTAGGAGCGTCCCCAGTGGGTTTTCTCAGAATCGGGTTCGGGGCTCTTTTTTCGGAAAATCGCGATTTTGCGAGGGCATGTTTTCATAGGAAATTTTGCCTGTATTTAGCCCCTCATTAAACTGGCTGTAACTCCACAAAACCTGGCCCGAGGGCTCTGAAACTTCTAGGGTGCGTCAGTCAGGTCACTAGGAGCGTCCCCAGTGGGTTTTCTCAGAGTCGGGTTCGGGGTACTTTTTTTCGGAAAATCGCAATTTTGCGCGGGCATGTTTTCATAGGAAATTTGGCCAGAATTTAGCCCCTCATTAAACTTGCCATAACTCTTCAAAACGTAGCCCGAGGGCTCTGAAACTTCTAGGGTGCGTCCGTCAGGTCACTAGGAACGTCCCCAGTGGGTTTTCTCAGAATCGGGTTCGGGGTACTTTTTTTCGGAAAATCGCAATTTTGCGCGGGCATGTTTTCATAGGAAATTTTTCCTGTCTTTAGCCCCTCATTAAACTGGCCGTAACTCCACAAAAAGTAGCCCGAGGGCTCTGAAACTTCTAGGGTGCGTCCGTCAGGTCACTAGGAACGTCCCCAGTGGGTTTTCTCAGAATCAGGTTCGGGGTACTTTTTTCGGAAAATCGCGATTTTGCGCGGGCATGTTTTCATAGGAAATTTTGCCTGTATTCAGCCCCTCATTAAACTGGCCGTAACTCCACAAAACGTAGCCCGAGGGCTCTGAAACTTCTAGGGTGCGTCCGTCAGGTCACTAGGAGCGTCCCCAGTGGGTTTTCTCAGAATCGGGTTCGGGGCTCTTTTTTCGGAAAATTGCGATTTTGCGCGGGCATGTTTTCATAGGAAATTTTGCCTGTATTTAGCCCCTCATTAAACTGGCCGTAACTCCACAAAACGTAGCCCGAGGGCTCTGAAACTTCTAGGGTGCGTCCGTCAGGTCACTAGGAACGTCCCCAGTGGGTTTTCTCAGAATCGGGTTCGGGGCTCTTTTTTCGGAAAATCGCGATTTTGCGCGGGCATGTTTTCATAGGAAATTTTGCCTGTATTTAGCCCCTCATTAAACTGGCCGTAACTCCACAAAACCTCACCCGAGGGCTCTGAAACTTCTAGGGTGCGTCCGTCAGGTCACAAGGAGCGTCCCCAGTGGGTTTTCTCAGAATCGGGTTCGGGGCTCTTTTTTCGGAAAATCGCGATTTTGCGCGGGCATGTTTTCATAGGAAATTTTGCCTGTATTTAGCCCCTCATTAAACTGGCTGTAACTCCACAAAACGTAGCCCGAGGGCTCTGAAACTTCTAGGGTGCGTCCGTCAGGTCACTAGGAGCGTCCCCAGTGGGTTTTCTCAGAATCGGGTTCGGGGCTCTTTTTTCGGAAAATCGCGATTTTGCGAGGGCATGTTTTCATAGGAAATTTTGCCTGTATTTAGCCCCTCATTAAACTGGCTGTAACTCCACAAAACCTGGCCCGAGGGCTCTGAAACTTCTAGGGTGCGTCAGTCAGGTCACTAGGAGCGTCCCCAGTGGGTTTTCTCAGAATCGGGTTCGGGGCTCTTTTTTCGGAAAATCGCGATTTTGCGCGGGCATGTTTTCATAGGAAATTTTGCCTGTATTTAGCCCCTCATTAAACTGGCTGTAACTCCACAAAACGTAGCCCGAGGGCTCTGAATCTTCTAGGGTGCGTCCGTCAGGTCACTAGGAGCGTCCCCAGTGGGTTTTCTCAGAATCGGGTTCGGGGCTCTTTTTTCGGAAAATTGCGATTTTGCGCGGGCATGTTTTCATAGGAAATTTTGCCTGTATTTAGCCCCTCATTAAACTGGCTGTAACTCCACAAAACGTAGCCCGAGGGCTCTGAAACTTCTAGGGTGCGTCCGTCAGGTCACTAGGAGCGTCCCCAGTGGGTTTTCTCAGTATCGGGTTCGGGGCTCTTTTTTCGGAAAATTGCGATTTTGCGCGGGCATGTTTTCATAGGAAATTTTGCCTGTATTTAGCCCCTCAATAAACTGGCCGTAACTCCACAAAACGTAGCCCGAGGGCTCTGAAACTTCTAGGGTGCGTCCGTCAGGTCACAAGGAGCGTCCCCAGTGGGTTTTCTAAGAATCGGGTTCGGGGCTCTTTTTTCGGAAAATCGCGATTTTGCGCGGGCATGTTTTCATAGGAAATTTTGCCTGTATTTAGCCTCTCATTAAACTGGCTGTAACTCCACAAAACGTAGCCCGAGGGCTCTGAAACTTCTAGGGTGCGTCCGTCAGGTCACTAGGAGCGTCCCCAGTGGGTTTTCTCAGAATCGGGTTCGGGGCTCTTTTTTCGGAAAATCGCGATTTTGCGAGGGCATGTTTTCATAGGAAATTTTGCCTGTATTTAGCCCCTCATTAAACTGGCTGTAACTCCACAAAACCTGGCCCGAGGGCTCTGAAACTTCTAGGGTGCGTCAGTCAGGTCACTAGGAGCGTCCCCAGTGGGTTTTCTCAGAATCGGGTTCGGGGCTCTTTTTTCGGAAAATCGCGATTTTGCGCGGGCATGTTTTCATAGGAAATTTTGCCTGTATTTAGCCCCTCATTAAACTGGCTGTAACTCCACAAAACGTAGCCCGAGGGCTCTGAAACTTCTAGGGTGCGTCCGTCAGGTCACTAGGAGCGTCCCCAGTGGGTTTTCTCAGAATCGGGTTCGGGGTTCTTTTTTCGGAAAATCGCGATTTTGCGCGGGCATGTTTTCATAGGAAATTTTGCCTGTATTTAGCCCCTCATTAAACTGGCCGTAACTCCACAAAACGTAGCCCGAGGGCTCTGAAACTTCTAGGGTGCGTCCATCAGGTCACTCGGAGCGTCCCCAGTGGGTTTTCTCAGAATCGGGTTCGGGGCTCTTTTTTCGGAAAATCGCGATTTTGCGCGGGCATGTTTTCATAGGAAATTTTGCCTGTATTTAGCCCCTCATTAAACTGGCCGTAACTCCACAAAACCTCACCCGAGGGCTCTGAAACTTCTAGGGTGCGTCCGTCAGGTCACAAGGAGCGTCCCCAGTGGGTTTTCTCAGAATCGGGTTCAGGGCTCTTTTTTCGGAAAATCGCGATTTTGCGAGGGCATGTTTTCATAGGAAATTTTGCCTGTATTTAGCCCCTCATTAAACTGGCTGTAACTCCACAAAACCTGGCCCGAGGGCTCTGAAACTTCTAGGGTGCGTCAGTCAGGTCACTAGGAGCGTCCCCAGTGGGTTTTCTCAGAGTCGGGTTCGGGGTACTTTTTTTCGGAAAATCGCAATTTTGCGCGGGCATGTTTTCATAGGAAATTTGGCCAGAATTTAGCCCCTCATTAAACTTGCCATAACTCTTCAAAACGTAGCCCGAGGGCTCTGAAACTTCTAGGGTGCGTCCGTCAGGTCACTAGGAACGTCCCCAGTGGGTTTTCTCAGAATCGGGTTCGGGGTACTTTTTTTCGGAAAATCGCAATTTTGCGCGGGCATGTTTTCATAGGAAATTTTTCCTGTCTTTAGCCCCTCATTAAACTGGCCGTAACTCCACAAAAAGTAGCCCGAGGGCTCTGAAACTTCTAGGGTGCGTCCGTCAGGTCACTAGGAACGTCCCCAGTGGGTTTTCTCAGAATCAGGTTCGGGGTACTTTTTTCGAAAAAATCGCGATTTTGCGCGGGCATGTTTTCATAGGAAATTTTGCCTGTATTCAGCCCCTCATTAAACTGGCCGTAACTCCACAAAACGTAGCCCGAGGGCTCTGAAACTTCTAGGGTGCGTCCGTCAGGTCACTAGGAACGTCCCCAGTGGGTTTTCTCAGAATCGGGTTCGGGGCTCTTTTTTCGGAAAATCGCGATTTTGCGCGGGCATGTTTTCATAGGAAATTTTGCCTGTATTTAGCCCCTCATTAAACTGGCCGTAACTCCACAAAACCTCACCCGAGGGCTCTGAAACTTCTAGGGTGCGTCCGTCAGGTCACAAGGAGCGTCCCCAGTGGGTTTTCTCAGAATCGGGTTCGGGGCTCTTTTTTCGGAAAATCGCGATTTTGCGCGGGCATGTTTTCATAGGAAATTTTGCCTGTATTTAGCCCCTCATTAAACTGGCTGTAACTCCACAAAACGTAGCCCGAGGGCTCTGAAACTTCTAGGGTGCGTCCGTCAGGTCACTAGGAGCGTCCCCAGTGGGTTTTCTCAGAATCGGGTTCGGGGCTCTTTTTTCGGAAAATCGCGATTTTGCGAGGGCATGTTTTCATAGGAAATTTTGCCTGTATTTAGCCCCTCATTAAACTGGCTGTAACTCCACAAAACCTGGCCCGAGGGCTCTGAAACTTCTAGGGTGCGTCAGTCAGGTCACTAGGAGCGTCCCCAGTGGGTTTTCTCAGAATCGGGTTCGGGGCTCTTTTTTCGGAAAATCGCGATTTTGCGCGGGCATGTTTTCATAGGAAATTTTGCCTGTATTTAGCCCCTCATTAAACTGGCTGTAACTCCACAAAACGTAGCCCGAGGGCTCTGAATCTTCTAGGGTGCGTCCGTCAGGTCACTAGGAGCGTCCCCAGTGGGTTTTCTCAGAATCGGGTTCGGGGCTCTTTTTTCGGAAAATTGCGATTTTGCGCGGGCATGTTTTCATAGGAAATTTTGCCTGTATTTAGCCCCTCATTAAACTGGCTGTAACTCCACAAAACGTAGCCCGAGGGCTCTGAAACTTCTAGGGTGCGTCCGTCAGGTCACTAGGAGCGTCCCCAGTGGGTTTTCTCAGTATCGGGTTCGGGGCTCTTTTTTCGGAAAATTGCGATTTTGCGCGGGCATGTTTTCATAGGAAATTTTGCCTGTATTTAGCCCCTCAATAAACTGGCCGTAACTCCACAAAACGTAGCCCGAGGGCTCTGAAACTTCTAGGGTGCGTCCGTCAGGTCACAAGGAGCGTCCCCAGTGGGTTTTCTCAGAATCGGGTTCGGGGCTCTTTTTTCGGAAAATCGCGATTTTGCGCGGGCATGTTTTCATAGGAAATTTTGCCTGTATTTAGCCTCTCATTAAACTGGCTGTAACTCCACAAAACGTAGCCCGAGGGCTCTGAAACTTCTAGGGTGCGTCCGTCAGGTCACTAGGAGCGTCCCCAGTGGGTTTTCTCAGAATCGGGTTCGGGGCTCTTTTTTCGGAAAATCGCGATTTTGCGAGGGCATGTTTTCATAGGAAATTTTGCCTGTATTTAGCCCCTCATTAAACTGGCTGTAACTCCACAAAACCTGGCCCGAGGGCTCTGAAACTTCTAGGGTGCGTCAGTCAGGTCACTAGGAGCGTCCCCAGTGGGTTTTCTCAGAATCGGGTTCGGGGCTTTTTTCGGAAAATCGCGATTTTGCGCGGGCATGTTTTCATAGGAAATTTTGCCTGTATTTAGCCCCTCATTAAACTGGCTGTAACTCCACAAAACGTAGCCCGAGGGCTCTGAAACTTCTAGGGTGCGTCCGTCAGGTCACTAGGAGCGTCCCCAGTGGGTTTTCTCAGAATCGGGTTCGGGGCTCTTTTTTCGGAAAATCGCGATTTTGCGCGGGCATGTTTTCATAGGAAATTTTGCCTGTATTTAGCCCCTCATTAAACTGGCCGTAACTCCACAAAACGTAGCCCGAGGGCTCTGAGACTTCTAGGGTGCGTCAGTCAGGTCACTAGGTGCGTCCCCAGTGGGTTTTCTCAGAATCGGGTTCGGGGCTCTTTTTTCGGAAAATCACGATTTTGCGCGGGCATGTTTTCATAGGAAATTTTGCCTGTATTTAGCCCCTCATTAAACTGGCTGTAACTCCACAAAACCTCGCCCGAGGGCTCTGAAACTTCTAGGGTGCGTCGGTCAGGTCACTAGGTGCGTCCCCCTGTGGGTTTTCTCAGAATCGGGTTCGGGGCTCTTTTTTCGGAAAATCGCGATTTTGCGCGGGCATGTTTTCATAGGAAATTTTGCCTGTATTTAGCCCCTCATTAAACTGGCTGTAACTCCACAAAACGTAGCCCGAGGGCTCTGAAACTTCTAGGGTGCGTCCGTCAGGTCACTAGGAGCGTCCCCAGTGGGTTTTCTCAGAATCGGGTTCGGGGCTCTTTTTTCGGAAAATTGCGATTTTGCGCGGGCATGTTTTCATAGGAAATTTTGCCTGTATTTAGCCCCTCATTAAACTGGCTGTAACTCCACAAAACGTAGCCCGAGGGCTCTGAAACTTCTAGGGTGCGTCCGTCAGGTCACTAGGAGCGTCCCCAGTGGGTTTTCTCAGAATCGGGTTCGGGGCTCTTTTTTCGGAAAATCGCGATTTTGCGAGGGCATGTTTTCATAGGAAATTTTGCCTGTATTTAGCCCCTCATTAAACTGGCCGTAACTCCACAAAACGTAGCCCGAGGGCTCTGAAACTTCTAGGGTGCGTCCGTCAGGTCACTAGGAGCGTCCCCAGTGGTTTTTCTCAGTATCGGGTTCAGGGCTCTTTTTTCGGAAAATCGCGATTTTGCGCGGGCATGTTTTCATAGGAAATTTTGCCTGTATTTAGCCCCTCATTAAACTGGCCGTAACTCCACAAAACGTAGCCCGAGGGCTCTGAAACTTCTAGGGTGCGTCCATCAGGTCACTAGGAACGTCCCCAGTGGGTTTTCTCAGAATCGGGTTTGGTGTACTTTTTTCGGAAAATCGCGTTTTTGCGCGGGCATGTTTTCATAGGAAATTTTGCCTGTATTTAGCCCCTCATTAAACTGGCTGTAACTCCACAAAATGTAGCCCGAGGGCTCTGAAACCTCTAGGGTGCGTCCGTCAGGTCACTAGGAACGTCCCCAGTGGGTTTTCTCAGAGTCGGGTTCGGGGTACTTTTTTTCGGAAAATCGCAATTTTGCGCGGGCATGTTTTCATAGGAAATTTGGCCAGAATTTAGCCCCTCATTAAACTTGCCATAACTCTTCAAAACGTAGCCCGAGGGCTCTGAAACTTCTAGGGTGCGTCCGTCAGGTCACTAGGAACGTCCCCAGTGGGTTTTCTCAGAATCGGGTTCGGGGTACTTTTTTTCGGAAAATCGCAATTTTGCGCGGGCATGTTTTCATAGGAAATTTTTCCTGTCTTTAGCCCCTCATTAAACTGGCCGTAACTCCACAAAAAGTAGCCCGAGGGCTCTGAAACTTCTAGGGTGCG
The DNA here is from genome assembly GCF_033239565.1 of Halichoeres trimaculatus. Lineage (NCBI taxonomy): Eukaryota > Metazoa > Chordata > Actinopteri > Labriformes > Labridae > Halichoeres > Halichoeres trimaculatus. The sequence goes on along the minus strand of NW_027437188.1, from coordinate 8,342,182 downwards.
TCCGTCAGGTCACTAGGAACGTCCCCAGTGGGTTTTCTCAGAATCAGGTTCGGGGTACTTTTTTCGAAAAAATCGCGATTTTGCGCGGGCATGTTTTCATAGGAAATTTTGCCTGTATTCAGCCCCTCATTAAACTGGCCGTAACTCCACAAAACGTAGCCCGAGGGCTCTGAAACTTCTAGGGTGCGTCCGTCAGGTCACTAGGAACGTCCCCAGTGGGTTTTCTCAGAATCGGGTTCGGGGCTCTTTTTTCGGAAAATCGCGATTTTGCGAGGGCATGTTTTCATAGGAAATTTTGCCTGTATTTAGCCCCTCATTAAACTGGCTGTAACTCCACAAAACCTGGCCCGAGGGCTCTGAAACTTCTAGGGTGCGTCAGTCAGGTCACTAGGAGCGTCCCCAGTGGGTTTTCTCAGAATCGGGTTCGGGGCTCTTTTTTCGGAAAATCGCGATTTTGCGCGGGCATGTTTTCATAGGAAATTTTGCCTGTATTTAGCCCCTCATTAAACTGGCTGTAACTCCACAAAACGTAGCCCGAGGGCTCTGAATCTTCTAGGGTGCGTCCGTCAGGTCACTAGGAGCGTCCCCAGTGGGTTTTCTCAGAATCGGGTTCGGGGCTCTTTTTTCGGAAAATTGCGATTTTGCGCGGGCATGTTTTCATAGGAAATTTTGCCTGTATTTAGCCCCTCATTAAACTGGCTGTAACTCCACAAAACGTAGCCCGAGGGCTCTGAAACTTCTAGGGTGCGTCCGTCAGGTCACTAGGAGCGTCCCCAGTGGGTTTTCTCAGTATCGGGTTCGGGGCTCTTTTTTCGGAAAATTGCGATTTTGCGCGGGCATGTTTTCATAGGAAATTTTGCCTGTATTTAGCCCCTCAATAAACTGGCCGTAACTCCACAAAACGTAGCCCGAGGGCTCTGAAACTTCTAGGGTGCGTCCGTCAGGTCACAAGGAGCGTCCCCAGTGGGTTTTCTCAGAATCGGGTTCGGGGCTCTTTTTTCGGAAAATCGCGATTTTGCGCGGGCATGTTTTCATAGGAAATTTTGCCTGTATTTAGCCTCTCATTAAACTGGCTGTAACTCCACAAAACGTAGCCCGAGGGCTCTGAAACTTCTAGGGTGCGTCCGTCAGGTCACTAGGAGCGTCCCCAGTGGGTTTTCTCAGAATCGGGTTCGGGGCTCTTTTTTCGGAAAATCGCGATTTTGCGAGGGCATGTTTTCATAGGAAATTTTGCCTGTATTTAGCCCCTCATTAAACTGGCTGTAACTCCACAAAACCTGGCCCGAGGGCTCTGAAACTTCTAGGGTGCGTCAGTCAGGTCACTAGGAGCGTCCCCAGTGGGTTTTCTCAGAATCGGGTTCGGGGCTTTTTTCGGAAAATCGCGATTTTGCGCGGGCATGTTTTCATAGGAAATTTTGCCTGTATTTAGCCCCTCATTAAACTGGCTGTAACTCCACAAAACGTAGCCCGAGGGCTCTGAAACTTCTAGGGTGCGTCCGTCAGGTCACTAGGAGCGTCCCCAGTGGGTTTTCTCAGAATCGGGTTCGGGGCTCTTTTTTCGGAAAATCGCGATTTTGCGCGGGCATGTTTTCATAGGAAATTTTGCCTGTATTTAGCCCCTCATTAAACTGGCCGTAACTCCACAAAACGTAGCCCGAGGGCTCTGAAACTTCTAGGGTGCGTCAGTCAGGTCACTAGGTGCGTCCCCAGTGGGTTTTCTCAGAATCGGGTTCGGGGCTCTTTTTTCGGAAAATCACGATTTTGCGCGGGCATGTTTTCATAGGAAATTTTGCCTGTATTTAGCCCCTCATTAAACTGGCTGTAACTCCACAAAACCTCGCCCGAGGGCTCTGAAACTTCTAGGGTGCGTCGGTCAGGTCACTAGGTGCGTCCCCCTGTGGGTTTTCTCAGAATCGGGTTCGGGGCTCTTTTTTCGGAAAATCGCGATTTTGCGCGGGCATGTTTTCATAGGAAATTTTGCCTGTATTTAGCCCCTCATTAAACTGGCTGTAACTCCACAAAACGTAGCCCGAGGGCTCTGAAACTTCTAGGGTGCGTCCGTCAGGTCACTAGGAGCGTCCCCAGTGGGTTTTCTCAGAATCGGGTTCGGGGCTCTTTTTTCGGAAAATTGCGATTTTGCGCGGGCATGTTTTCATAGGAAATTTTGCCTGTATTTAGCCCCTCATTAAACTGGCTGTAACTCCACAAAACGTAGCCCGAGGGCTCTGAAACTTCTAGGGTGCGTCCGTCAGGTCACTAGGAGCGTCCCCAGTGGGTTTTCTCAGAATCGGGTTCGGGGCTCTTTTTTCGGAAAATCGCGATTTTGCGAGGGCATGTTTTCATAGGAAATTTTGCCTGTATTTAGCCCCTCATTAAACTGGCCGTAACTCCACAAAACGTAGCCCGAGGGCTCTGAAACTTCTAGGGTGCGTCCGTCAGGTCACTAGGAGCGTCCCCAGTGGTTTTTCTCAGTATCGGGTTCAGGGCTCTTTTTTCGGAAAATCGCGATTTTGCGCGGGCATGTTTTCATAGGAAATTTTGCCTGTATTTAGCCCCTCATTAAACTGGCCGTAACTCCACAAAACGTAGCCCGAGGGCTCTGAAACTTCTAGGGTGCGTCCATCAGGTCACTAGGAACGTCCCCAGTGGGTTTTCTCAGAATCGGGTTTGGTGTACTTTTTTCGGAAAATCGCGTTTTTGCGCGGGCATGTTTTCATAGGAAATTTTGCCTGTATTTAGCCCCTCATTAAACTGGCTGTAACTCCACAAAATGTAGCCCGAGGGCTCTGAAACCTCTAGGGTGCGTCCGTCAGGTCACTAGGAACGTCCCCAGTGGGTTTTCTCAGAGTCGGGTTCGGGGTACTTTTTTTCGGAAAATCGCAATTTTGCGCGGGCATGTTTTCATAGGAAATTTGGCCAGAATTTAGCCCCTCATTAAACTTGCCATAACTCTTCAAAACGTAGCCCGAGGGCTCTGAAACTTCTAGGGTGCGTCCGTCAGGTCACTAGGAACGTCCCCAGTGGGTTTTCTCAGAATCAGGTTCGGGGTACTTTTTTCGGAAAATCGCGATTTTGCGCGGGCATGTTTTCATAGGAAATTTTGCCTGTATTCAGCCCCTCATTAAACTGGCCGTAACTCCACAAAACGTAGCCCGAGGGCTCTGCAACTTCTAGGGTGCGTCGGTCAGGTCACTAGGTGCGTCCCCCTGTGGGTTTTCTCAGAATCGGGTTCGGGGCTCTTTTTTCGGAAAATCGCGATTTTGCGCGGGCATGTTTTCATAGGAAATTTTGCCTGTATTTAGCCCCTCATTAAACTGGCCGTAACTCCACAAAACGTAGCCCGAGGGCTCTGAAACTTCTAGGGTGCGTCCGTCAGGTCACTAGGAACGTCCCCAGTGGGTTTTCTCAGAATCGGGTTCGGGGCTCTTTTTTCGGAAAATCGCGATTTTGCGCGGGCATGTTTTCATAGGAAATTTTGCCTGTATTTAGCCCCTCATTAAACTGGCCGTAACTCCACAAAACCTCACCCGAGGGCTCTGAAACTTCTAGGGTGCATCCGTCAGGTCACAAGGAGCGTCCCCAGTGGGTTTTCTCAGAATCGGGTTCGGGGCTCTTTTTTCGGAAAATCGCGATTTTGCGCGGGCATGTTTTCATAGGAAATTTTGCCTGTATTTAGCCCCTCATTAAACTGGCTGTAACTCCACAAAACGTAGCCCGAGGGCTCTGAAACTTCTAGGGTGCGTCCGTCAGGTCACTAGGAGCGTCCCCAGTGGGTTTTCTCAGAATCGGGTTCGGGGCTCTTTTTTCGGAAAATCGCGATTTTGCGAGGGCATGTTTTCATAGGAAATTTTGCCTGTATTTAGCCCCTCATTAAACTGGCTGTAACTCCACAAAACCTGGCCCGAGGGCTCTGAAACTTCTAGGGTGCGTCAGTCAGGTCACTAGGAGCGTCCCCAGTGGGTTTTCTCAGAATCGGGTTCGGGGCTCTTTTTTCGGGAAATCGCGATTTTGCGCGGGCATGTTTTCATAGGAAATTTTGCCTGTATTTAGCCCCTCATTAAACTGGCTGTAACTCCACAAAACGTAGCCCGAGGGCTCTGAATCTTCTAGGGTGCGTCCGTCAGGTCACTAGGAGCGTCCCCAGTGGGTTTTCTCAGAATCGGGTTCGGGGCTCTTTTTTCGGAAAATTGCGATTTTGCGCGGGCATGTTTTCATAGGAAATTTTGCCTGTATTTAGCCCCTCATTAAACTGGCTGTAACTCCACAAAACGTAGCCCGAGGGCTCTGAAACTTCTAGGGTGCGTCCGTCAGGTCACTAGGAGCGTCCCCAGTGGGTTTTCTCAGTATCGGGTTCGGGGCTCTTTTTTCGGAAAATTGCGATTTTGCGCGGGCATGTTTTCATAGGAAATTTTGCCTGTATTTAGCCCCTCAATAAACTGGCCGTAACTCCACAAAACGTAGCCCGAGGGCTCTGAAACTTCTAGGGTGCGTCCGTCAGGTCACAAGGAGCGTCCCCAGTGGGTTTTCTCAGAATCGGGTTCGGGGCTCTTTTTTCGGAAAATCGCGATTTTGCGCGGGCATGTTTTCATAGGAAATTTTGCCTGTATTTAGCCTCTCATTAAACTGGCTGTAACTCCACAAAACGTAGCCCGAGGGCTCTGAAACTTCTAGGGTGCGTCCGTCAGGTCACTAGGAGCGTCCCCAGTGGGTTTTCTCAGAATCGGGTTCGGGGCTCTTTTTTCGGAAAATCGCGATTTTGCGAGGGCATGTTTTCATAGGAAATTTTGCCTGTATTTAGCCCCTCATTAAACTGGCTGTAACTCCACAAAACCTGGCCCGAGGGCTCTGAAACTTCTAGGGTGCGTCAGTCAGGACACTAGGAGCGTCCCCAGTGGGTTTTCTCAGAATCGGGTTCGGGGCTCTTTTTTCGGAAAATCGCGATTTTGCGCGGGCATGTTTTCATAGGAAATTTTGCCTGTATTTAGCCCCTCATTAAACTGGCTGTAACTCCACAAAACGTAGCCCGAGGGCTCTGAAACTTCTAGGGTGCGTCCGTCAGGTCACTAGGAGCGTCCCCAGTGGGTTTTCTCAGAATCGGGTTCGGGGCTCTTTTTTCGGAAAATCGCGATTTTGCGCGGGCATGTTTTCATAGGAAATTTTGCCTGTATTTAGCCCCTCATTAAACTGGCCGTAACTCCACAAAACGTAGCCCGAGGGCTCTGAAACTTCTAGGGTGCGTCAGTCAGGTCACTAGGTGCGTCCCCAGTGGGTTTTCTCAGAATCGGGTTCGGGGCTCTTTTTTCGGAAAATCACGATTTTGCGCGGGCATGTTTTCATAGGAAATTTTGCCTGTATTTAGCCCCTCATTAAACTGGCTGTAACTCCACAAAACCTCGCCCGAGGGCTCTGAAACTTCTAGGGTGCGTCGGTCAGGTCACTAGGTGCGTCCCCCTGTGGGTTTTCTCAGAATCGGGTTCGGGGCTCTTTTTTCGGAAAATCGCGATTTTGCGCGGGCATGTTTTCATAGGAAATTTTGCCTGTATTTAGCCCCTCATTAAACTGGCTGTAACTCCACAAAACGTAGCCCGAGGGCTCTGAAACTTCTAGGGTGCGTCCGTCAGGTCACTAGGAGCGTCCCCAGTGGGTTTTCTCAGAATCGGGTTCGGGGCTCTTTTTTCGGAAAATTGCGATTTTGCGCGGGCATGTTTTCATAGGAAATTTTGCCTGTATTTAGCCCCTCATTAAACTGGCTGTAACTCCACAAAACGTAGCCCGAGGGCTCTGAAACTTCTAGGGTGCGTCCGTCAGGTCACTAGGAGCGTCCCCAGTGGGTTTTCTCAGAATCGGGTTCGGGGCTCTTTTTTCGGAAAATCGCGATTTTGCGCGGGCATGTTTTCATAGGAAATTTTGCCTGTATTTAGCCCCTCATTAAACTGGCCGTAACTCCACAAAACGTAGCCCGAGGGCTCTGAAACTTCTAGGGTGCGTCCGTCAGGTCACTAGGAGCGTCCCCAGTGGTTTTTCTCAGTATCGGGTTCAGGGCTCTTTTTTCGGAAAATCGCGATTTTGCGCGGGCATGTTTTCATAGGAAATTTTGCCTGTATTTAGCCCCTCATTAAACTGGCCGTAACTCCACAAAACGTAGCCCGAGGGCTCTGAAACTTCTAGGGTGCGTCAGTCAGGTCACTAGGAACGTCCCCAGTGGGTTTTCTCAGAATCGGGTTTGGTGTACTTTTTTCGGAAAATCGCGTTTTTGCGCGGGCATGTTTTCATAGGAAATTTTGCCTGTATTTAGCCCCTCATTAAACTGGCTGTAACTCCACAAAATGTAGCCCGAGGGCTCTGAAACCTCTAGGGTGCGTCCGTCAGGTCACTAGGAACGTCCCCAGTGGGTTTTCTCAGAATCGGGTTCGGGGTACTTTTTTCGGAAAATCGCAATTTTGCGCGGGCATGTTTTCATAGGAAATTTTGCCTGTATTTAGCCCCTCATTAAACTGGCTGTAACTCCACAAAACCTCGCCCGAGGGCTCTGAAACTTCTAGGGTGCGTCAGTCAGGTCACTAGGTGCGTCCCCAGTGGGTTTTCTCAGAATCGGGTTCGGGGCTCTTTTTTCGGAAAATCGCGATTTTGCGCGGGCATGTTTTCATAGGAAATTTTGCCTGTATTTAGCCCCTCATTAAACTGGCTGTAACTCCACAAAACGTAGCCCGAGGGCTCTGAAACTTCTAGGGTGCGTCAGTCAGGTCACTAGGTGCGTCCCCAGTGGGTTTTCTCAGAATCGGGTTCGGGGCTCTTTTTTCGGAAAATCGCGATTTTGCGCGGGCATGTTTTCATAGGAAATTTTGCCTGTATTTAGCCCCTCATTAAACTGGCTGTAACTCCACAAAACGTAGCCCGAGGGCTCTGAAACTTCTAGGGTGCGTCCGTCAGGTCACTAGGAACGTCCCCAGTGGGTTTTCTCAGAATCGGGTTTGGGGTACTTTTTTTCGGAAAATCGCGATTTTGCGCGGGCATGTTTTCATAGGAAATTTTGCCTGTATTTAGCCCCTCATTAAACTGGCCGTAACTCCACAAAACGTAGCCCGAGGGCTCTGAAACTTCTAGGGTGCGTCCGTCAGGTCACAAGGAGCGTCCCCAGTGGGTTTTCTCAGAATCGGGTTCGGGGCTCTTTTTTCGGAAAATCGCGTTTTTGCGCGGGCATGTTTTCATAGGAAATTTTGCCTGTATTTAGCCCCTCATTAAACTGGCTGTAACTCCACAAAATGTAGCCCGAGGGCTCTGAAACCTCTAGGGTGCGTCCGTCAGGTCACTAGGAACGTCCCCAGTGGGTTTTCTCAGAGTCGGGTTCGGGGTACTTTTTTTCGGAAAATCGCAATTTTGCGCGGGCATGTTTTCATAGGAAATTTGGCCAGAATTTAGCCCCTCATTAAACTTGCCATAACTCTTCAAAACGTAGCCCGAGGGCTCTGAAACTTCTAGGGTGCGTCCGTCAGGTCACTAGGAACGTCCCCAGTGGGTTTTCTCAGAATCAGGTTCGGGGTACTTTTTTCGGAAAATCGCGATTTTGCGCGGGCATGTTTTCATAGGAAATTTTGCCTGTATTCAGCCCCTCATTAAACTGGCCGTAACTCCACAAAACGTAGCCCGAGGGCTCTGCAACTTCTAGGGTGCGTCTGTCAGGTCACTAGGAGCGTCCCCAGTGGGTTTTCTCAGAATCGGGTTCGGGGCTCTTTTTTCGGAAAATTGCGATTTTGCGCGGGCATGTTTTCATAGGAAATTTTGCCTGTATTTAGCCCCTCATTAAACTGGCCGTAACTCCACAAAACGTAGCCCGAGGGCTCTGAAACTTCTAGGGTGCGTCCGTCAGGTCACTAGGAGCGTCCCCAGTGGGTTTTCTCAGAATCGGGTTCGGGGCTCTTTTTTCGGAAAATCGCGATTTTGCGCGGGCATGTTTTCATAGGAAATTTTGCCTGTATTTAGCCCCTCATTAAACTGGCTGTAACTCCACAAAACCTCTCCCGAGGGCTCTGAAACTTCTAGGGTGCGTCAGTCAGGTCACTAGTTGCGTCCCCGGTGGGTTTTCTCAGAATCGGGTTCGGGGCTCTTTTTCGGAAAATCGCGATTTTGCGCGGGCATGTTTTCATAAGAAATTTTGCCTGTATTTAGCCCCTCATTAAACTGGCTGTAACTCCACAAAACGTAGCCCGAGGGCTCTGAAACTTCTAGGGTGCGTCCGTCAGGTCACTAGGAACGTCCCCAGTGGGTTTTCTCAGAATCGGGTTCGGGGTACTTTTTTTCGGAAAATCGCAATTTTGCGCGGGCATGTTTTCATAGGAAATTTTGCCTGTATTTAGCCCCTCATTAAACTGGCTGTAACTCCACAAAACGTAGCCCGAGGGCTCTGAAACTTCTAGGGTGCGTCCGTCAGGTCACTAGGAGCGTCCCCAGTGGGTTTTCTCAGTATCGGGTTCGGGGCTCTTTTTTCGGAAAATTGCGATTTTGCGCGGGCATGTTTTCATAGGAAATTTTGCCTGTATTTAGCCCCTCATTAAACTGGCCGTAACTCCACAAAACGTAGGCCGAGGGCTCTGAAACTTCTAGGGTGCGTCCGTCAGGTCACAAGGAGCGTCCCCAGTGGGTTTTCTCAGAATCGGGTTCGGGGCTCTTTTTTCGGAAAATCGCGATTTTGCGCGGGCATGTTTTCATAGGAAATTTTGCCTGTATTTAGCCCCTCATTAAACTGGCTGTAACTCCACAAAACGTAGCCCGAGGGCTCTGAATCTTCTAGGGTGCGTCCGTCAGGTCACTAGGAGCGTCCCCAGTGGGTTTTCTCAGAATCGGGTTCGGGGCTCTTTTTTTCGGAAAATCGCGATTTTGCGAGGGCATGTTTTCATAGGAAATTTTGCCTGTATTTAGCCCCTCATTAAACTGGCTGTAACTCCACAAAACCTGGCCCGAGGGCTCTGAAACTTCTAGGGTGCGTCAGTCAGGTCACTAGGAGCGTCCCCAGTGGGTTTTCTCAGAATCGGGTTCGGGGCTCTTTTTTCGGAAAATCGCGATTCTGCGCGGGCATGTTTTCATAGGAAATTTTGCCTGTATTTAGCCCCTCATTAAACTGGCTGTAACTCCACAAAACGTAGCCCGAGGGCTCTGAATCTTCTAGGGTGCGTCCGTCAGGTCACTAGGAACGTCCCCAGTGGGTTTTCTCAGAGTCGGGTTCGGGGCTCTTTTTTCGGAAAATCGCGATTTTGCGCGGGCATGTTTTCATAGGAAATTTTGCCTGTATTTAGCCCCTCATTAAACTGGCTGTAACTCCACAAAACGTAGCCCGAGGGCTCTGAAACTTCTAGGGTGCGTCCGTCAGGTCACTAGGAGCGTCCCCAGTGGGTTTTCTCAGAATCGGGTTCGGGGCTCTTTTTTCGGAAAATCGCGATTTTGCGAGGGCATGTTTTCATAGGAAATTTTGCCTGTATTTAGCCCCTCATTAAACTGGCCGTAACTCCACAAAACGTAGCCCGAGGGCTCTGAAACTTCTAGGGTGCGTCCGTCAGGTCACTAGGAATGTCCCCAGTGGGTTTTCTCAGAATCGGGTTCGGGGTACTTTTTTCGGAAAATCGCGATTTTGCGCGGGCATGTTTTCATAGGAAATTTTGCCTGTATTTAGCCCCTCATTAAACTGGCTGTAACTCCACAAAACCTGGCCCGAGGGCTCTGAAACTTCTAGGGTGCGTCAGTCAGGTCACTAGGAGCGTCCCCAGTGGGTTTTCTCAGAATCGGGTTCGGGGGTCTTTTTTCGGAAAATCGCGATTTTGCGCGGGCATGTTTTCATAGGAAATTTTGCCTGTATTTAGCCCCTCATTAAACTGGCTGTAACTCCACAAAACGTAGCCCGAGGGCTCTGAATCTTCTAGGGTGCGTCCGTCAGGTCACTAGGAGCGTCCCCAGTGGGTTTTCTCAGAATCGGGTTCGGGGCTCTTTTTTCGGATAATTGTGATTTTGCGCGGGCATGTTTTCATAGGAAATTTTGCCTGTATTTAGCCCCTCATTAAACTGGCTGTAACTCCACAAAACGTAGCCCGAGGGCTCTGAAACTTCTAGGGTGCCTCTGTCAGGTCACTAGGAGCGTCCCCAGTGGGTTTTCTCAGAATCGGGTTCGGGGCTCTTTTTTCGGAAAATCGCGATTTTGCGCGGGCATGTTTTCATAGGAAATTTTGCCTGTATTTAGCCCCTCATTAAACTGGCCGTAACTCCACAAAACGTAGCCCGAGGGCTCTGAAACTTCTAGGGTGCGTCCGTCAGGTCACTAGGAGCGTCCCCAGTGGGTTTTCTCAGAATCGGGTTCGGGGTACTTTTTTTCGGAAAATCGCGATTTTGCGCGGGCATGTTTTCATAGGAAATTTTGCCTGTATTTAGCCCCTCATTAAACTGGCTGTAACTCCACAAAACGTAGCCCGAGGGCTCTGAAACTTCTAGGGTGCGTCAGTCAGGTCACTAGTTGCGTCCCCGGTGGGTTTTCTCAGAATCGGGTTCGGGGCTCTTTTTTCGGAAAATCGCGATTTTGCGCGGGCATGTTTTCATAGGAAATTTTGCCTGTATTTAGCCCCTCATTAAACTGGCTGTAACTCCACAAAACGTAGCCCGAGGGCTCTGAAACTTCTAGGGTGCGTCCGTCAGGTCACTAGGAACGTCCCCAGTGGGTTTTCTCAGAATCGGGTTCGGGGTACTTTTTTTCGGAAAATCGCAATTTTGCGCGGGCATGTTTTCATAGGAAATTTGGCCGGAATTTAGCCCCTCATTAAACTTGCCATAACTCTTCAAAACGTAGCCCGAGGGCTCTGAAACTTCTAGGGTGCGTCCGTCAGGTCACTAGGAACGTCCCCAGTGGGTTTTCTCAGAATCGGGTTCGGGGTACTTTTTTCGGAAAATCGCGATTTTGCGCGGGCATGTTTTCATAGGAAATTTTGCCTGTATTTAGCCCCTCATTAAACTGGCCGTAACTCCACAAAACGTAGCCCGAGGGCTCTGAAACTTCTAGGGTGCGTCCGTCAGGTCACTAGGAACGTCCCCAGTGGGTTTTCTCAGAATCAGGTTCGGGGTACTTTTTTCGGAAAATCGCGATTTTGCGCGGGCATGTTTTCATAGGAAATTTTGCCTGTATTCAGCCCCTCATTAAACTGGCCGTAACTCCACAAAACGTAGCCCGAGGGCTCTGAAACTTCTAGGGTGCGTCCGTCAGGTCACTAGGAGCGTCCCCAGTGGGTTTTCTCAGAATCGGGTTCGGGGCTCTTTTTTCGGAAAATTGCGATTTTGCGCGGGCATGTTTTCATAGGAAATTTTGCCTGTATTTAGCCCCTCATTAAACTGGCTGTAACTCCACAAAACCTGGCCCGAGGGCTCTGAAACTTCTAGGGTGCGTCAGTCAGGTCACTAGGAGCGTCCCCAGTGGGTTTTCTCAGAATCGGGTTCGGGGCTCTTTTTTCGGAAAATCGCGATTTTGCGCGGGCATGTTTTCATAGGATATTTTGCCTGTATTTAGCCCCTCATTAAACTGGCTGTAACTCCACAAAACGTAGCCCGAGGGCTCTGAATCTTCTAGGGTGCGTCCGTCAGGTCACTAGGAACGTCCCCAGTGGGTTTTCTCAGAGTCGGGTTCGGGGTACTTTTTTTCGGAAAATCGCAATTTTGCGCGGGCATGTTTTCATAGGAAATTTTGCCTGTATTTAGCCCCTCATTAAACTGGCTGTAACTCCACAAAACGTAGCCCGAGGGCTCTGAAACTTCTAGGGTGCGTCAGTCAGGTCACTAGGTGCGTCCCCAGTGGGTTTTCTCAGAATCGGGTTCGGGGCTCTTTTTTCGGAAAATCGCGATTTTGCGCGGGCATGTTTTCATAGGAAATTTTGCCTGTATTTAGCCCCTCATTAAACTGGCCGTAACTCCACAAAACGTAGCCCGAGGGCTCTGAAACTTCTAGGGTGCGTCCGTCAGGTCACTAGGAGCGTCCCCAGTGGGTTTTCTCAGAATTGGGTTGGGGCTCTTTTTTCGGAAAATCGCGATTTTGCGCGGGCATGTTTTCATAGGAAATTTTGCCTGTATTTAGCCCCTCATTAAACTGGCTGTAACTCCACAAAACCTGGCCCGAGGGCTCTGAAACTTCTAGGGTGCGTCCGTCAGGTCACTGGGAGCGTCCCCAGTGGGTTTTCTCGGAATCGGGTTCGGGGCTCTTTTTTTCGGAAAATCGCGATTTTGCGCTGGCATGTTTTCATAGGAAATTTTGCCTGTATTTAGCCCCTCATTAAACTGGCTGTAACTCCACCAAACGTAGCCCGAGGGCTCTGAAACTTCTAGGGTGCGTCCGTCAGGTCACTAGGAACGTCCCCAGTGGGTTTTCTCAGAATCGGGTTCGGGGTGCTTTTTTTCGGAAAATCGCGATTTTGCGCGGGCATGTTTTCATAGGAAATTTGGCCTGAATTTAGCCCCTCATTAAACTGGCTGTAACTCCACAAAACGTAGCCCGAGGGCTCTGAAACTTCTAGGGTGCGTCCGTCAGGTCACTAGGAGCGTCCCCAGTGGGTTTTCTCAGAATCGGGTTCGGGGCTCTTTTTTCGGAAAATTGCGATTTTGCGCGGGCATGTTTTCATAGGAAATTTTGCCTGTATTTAGCCCCTCATTAAACTGGCTGTAACTCCACAAAACGTAGCCCGAGGGCTCTGAAACTTCTAGGGTGCGTCCGTCAGGTCACTAGGAGCGTCCCCAGTGGGTTTTCTCAGAATCGGGTTCGGGGCTCTTTTTTCGGAAAATTGCGATTTTGCGCGGGCATGTTTTCATAGGAAATTTTGCCTGTATTTAGCCCCTCATTAAACTGGCTGTAACTCCACAAAACGTAGCCCGAGGGCTCTGAAACTTCTAGGGTGCATCCGTCAGGTCACTAGGAGCGTCCCCAGTGGGTTTTCTCAGAATCGGGTTCGGGGTACTTTTTTTCGGAAAATCGCGATTTTGCGCGGGCATGTTTTCATAGGAAATTTTGCCTGTATTTAGCCCCTCATTAAACTGGCTGTAACTCCACAAAACGTAGCCCGAGGGCTCTGAAACCTCTAGGGTGCGTCCGTCAGGTCACTAGGAACGTCCCCAGTGGGTTTTCTCAGAATCAGGTTCGGGGTACTTTTTTTCGGAAAATCGCAATTTTGCGCAGGCATATTTTCATAGGAAATTTGGCCGGAATTTAGCCCCTCATTAAACTGGCTGTAACTCCACAAAACCTGGCCCGAGGGCTCTGAAACTTCTAGGGTGCGTCCGTCAGGTCACTAGGAACGTCCCCAGTGGCTTTTCTCAGAATCGGGTTCGGGGTACTTTTTTCGGAAAATCGCGATTTTGCGCGGGCATGTTTTCATAGGAAATTTTGCCTGTATTTAGCCCCTCATTAAACTTGCCATAACTCTTCAAAACGTAGCCCGAGGGCTCTGAAACTTCTAGGGTGCGTCCGTCAGGTCGCTAGGAACGTCCCCAGTGGGTTTTCTCAGAATCGGGTTCGGGGTACTTTTTTCGGAAAATCGCGTTTTTGCGCGGGCATGTTTTCATAGGAAATTTTGCCTGTATTTAGCCCCTGATTAAACTGGCTGTAACTCCACAAAATGTAGCCCGAGGGCTCTGAAACCTCTAGGGTGCGTCCGTCAGGTCACTAGGAACGTCCCCAGTGGGTTTTCTCAGAATCGGGTTCGGGGTACTTTTTTTCGGAAAATCGCAATTTTGCGCGGGCATGTTTTCATAGGAAATTTTGCCTGTATTTAGCCCCTCATTAAACTGGCCGTAACTCCACAAAACGTAGCCCGAGGGCTCTGAAACTTCTAGGGTGCGTCCGTCAGGTCACTAGGAACGTCCCCAGTGGGTTTTCTCAGAATCAGGTCCGGGGTACTTTTTTCGGAAAATCGCGATTTTGCGCGGGCATGTTTTCATAGGAAATTTTGCCTGTATTTAGCCCCTCATTAAACTGGCTGTAACTCCACAAAACGTAGCCTGAGGGCTCTGAAACTTCTAGGGTGCGTCAGTCAGGTCACTAGGTGCGTCCCCAGTGGGTTTTCTCAGAATCGGGTTCGGGGCTCTTTTTTCGGAAAATCGCGATTTTGCGCGGGCATGTTTTCATAGGAAATTTTGCCTGTATTTAGCCCCTCATTAAACTGGCTGTAACTCCACAAAACCTCGCCCGAGGGCTCTGAAACTTCTAGGGTGCGTCCGTCAGGTCACTAGGAACGTCCCAAGTGGGTTTTCTCAGAATCGGGTTCGGGGTACTTTTTTCGGAAAATCGCGTTTTTGCGCGGGCATGTTTTCATAGGAAATTTTGCCTGTATTTAGCCCCTCATTAAACTGGCTGTAACTCCACAAAACGTAGCCCGAGGGCTCTGAAACTTCTAGGGTGCGTCCGTCAGGTCACTAGGAACGTCCCCAGTGGGTTTTCTCAGAATCGGGTTCGGGGTACTTTTTTTCGGAAAATCGCAATTTTGCGCGGGCATGTTTTCATAGGAAATTTTTCCTGTCTTTAGCCCCTCATTAAACTGGCCGTAACTCCACAAAAAGTAGCCCGAGGGCTCTGAAACTTCTAGGGTGCGTCCGTCAGGTCACTAGGAACGTCCCCAGTGGGTTTTCTCAGAATCAGGTTCGGGGTACTTTTTTCGGAAAATCGCGATTTTGCGCGGGCATGTTTTCATAGGAAATTTTGCCTGTATTCAGCCCCTCATTAAACTGGCCGTAACTCCACAAAACGTAGCCCGAGGGCTCTGAAACTTCTAGGGTGCGTCCGTCAGGTCACTAGGAGCGTCCCCAGTGGGTTTTCTCAGAATCGGGTTCGGGGCTCTTTTTTCGGAAAATTGCGATTTTGCGCGGGCATGTTTTCATAGGAAATTTTGCCTGTATTTAGCCCCTCATTAAACTGGCCGTAACTCCACAAAACGTAGCCCGAGGGCTCTGAAACTTCTAGGGTGCGTCCGTCAGGTCACTAGGAACGTCCCCAGTGGGTTTTCTCAGAATCGGGTTCGGGGCTCTTTTTTCGGAAAATCGCGATTTTGCGCGGGCATGTTTTCATAGGAAATTTTGCCTGTATTTAGCCCCTCATTAAACTGGCCGTAACTCCACAAAACCTCACCCGAGGGCTCTGAAACTTCTAGGGTGCGTCCGTCAGGTCACAAGCAGCGTCCCTAGTGGGTTTTCTCAGAATCGGGTTCGGGGCTCTTTTTTCGGAAAATCGCGATTTTGCGCGGGCATGTTTTCATAGGAAATTTTGCCTGTATTTAGCCCCTCATTAAACTGGCTGTAACTCCACAAAACGTAGCCCGAGGGCTCTGAAACTTCTAGGGTGCGTCTGTCAGGTCACTAGGAGCGTCCCCAGTGGGTTTTCTCAGAATCGGGTTCGGGGCTCTTTTTTCGGAAAATCGCGATTTTGCGAGGGCATGTTTTCATAGGAAATTTTGCCTGTATTTAGCCCCTCATTAAACTGGCTGTAACTCCACAAAACCTGGCCCGAGGGCTCTGAAACTTCTAGGGTGCGTCAGTCAGGTCACTAGGAGCGTCCCCAGTGGGTTTTCTCAGAATCGGGTTCGGGGCTCTTTTTTCGGAAAATCGCGATTTTGCGCGGGCATGTTTTCATAGGAAATTTTGCCTGTATTTAGCCCCTCATTAAACTGGCTGTAACTCCACAAAACGTAGCCTGAGGGCTCTGAATCTTCTAGGGTGCGTCCGTCAGGTCACTAGGAGCGTCCCCAGTGGGTTTTCTCAGTATCGGGTTCGGGGCTCTTTTTTCGGAAAATTGCGATTTTGCGCGGGCATGTTTTCATAGGAAATTTTGCCTGTATTTAGCCCCTCAATAAACTGGCCGTAACTCCACAAAACGTAGCCCGAGGGCTCTGAAACTTCTAGGGTGCGTCCGTCAGGTCACAAGGAGCGTCCCCAGTGGGTTTTCTCAGAATCGGGTTCGGGGCTCTTTTTTCGGAAAATCGCGATTTTGCGCGGGCATGTTTTCATAGGAAATTTTGCCTGTATTTAGCCTCTCATTAAACTGGCTGTAACTCCACAAAACGTAGCCCGAGGGCTCTGAAACTTCTAGGGTGCGTCCGTCAGGTCACTAGGAGCGTCCCCAGTGGGTTTTCTCAGAATCGGGTTCGGGGCTCTTTTTTCGGAAAATCGCGATTTTGCGAGGGCATGTTTTCATAGGAAATTTTGCCTGTATTTAGCCCCTCATTAAACTGGCTGTAACTCCACAAAACCTGGCCCGAGGGCTCTGAAACTTCTAGGGTGCGTCAGTCAGGTCACTAGGAGCGTCCCCAGTGGGTTTTCTCAGAGTCGGGTTCGGGGTACTTTTTTTCGGAAAATCGCAATTTTGCGCGGGCATGTTTTCATAGGAAATTTGGCCAGAATTTAGCCCCTCATTAAACTTGCCATAACTCTTCAAAACGTAGCCCGAGGGCTCTGAAACTTCTAGGGTGCGTCCGTCAGGTCACTAGGAACGTCCCCAGTGGGTTTTCTCAGAATCGGGTTCGGGGTACTTTTTTTCGGAAAATCGCAATTTTGCGCGGGCATGTTTTCATAGGAAATTTTTCCTGTCTTTAGCCCCTCATTAAACTGGCCGTAACTCCACAAAAAGTAGCCCGAGGGCTCTGAAACTTCTAGGGTGCGTCCGTCAGGTCACTAGGAACGTCCCCAGTGGGTTTTCTCAGAATCAGGTTCGGGGTACTTTTTTCGGAAAATCGCGATTTTGCGCGGGCATGTTTTCATAGGAAATTTTGCCTGTATTCAGCCCCTCATTAAACTGGCCGTAACTCCACAAAACGTAGCCCGAGGGCTCTGAAACTTCTAGGGTGCGTCCGTCAGGTCACTAGGAGCGTCCCCAGTGGGTTTTCTCAGAATCGGGTTCGGGGCTCTTTTTTCGGAAAATTGCGATTTTGCGCGGGCATGTTTTCATAGGAAATTTTGCCTGTATTTAGCCCCTCATTAAACTGGCCGTAACTCCACAAAACGTAGCCCGAGGGCTCTGAAACTTCTAGGGTGCGTCCGTCAGGTCACTAGGAACGTCCCCAGTGGGTTTTCTCAGAATCGGGTTCGGGGCTCTTTTTTCGGAAAATCGCGATTTTGCGCGGGCATGTTTTCATAGGAAATTTTGCCTGTATTTAGCCCCTCATTAAACTGGCCGTAACTCCACAAAACCTCACCCGAGGGCTCTGAAACTTCTAGGGTGCGTCCGTCAGGTCACAAGGAGCGTCCCCAGTGGGTTTTCTCAGAATCGGGTTCGGGGCTCTTTTTTCGGAAAATCGCGATTTTGCGCGGGCATGTTTTCATAGAAAATTTTGCCTGTATTTAGCCCCTCATTAAACTGGCTGTAACTCCACAAAACGTAGCCCGAGGGCTCTGAAACTTCTAGGGTGCGTCCGTCAGGTCACTAGGAGCGTCCCCAGTGGGTTTTCTCAGAATCGGGTTCGGGGCTCTTTTTTCGGAAAATCGCGATTTTGCGAGGGCATGTTTTCATAGGAAATTTTGCCTGTATTTAGCCCCTCATTAAACTGGCTGTAACTCCACAAAACCTGGCCCGAGGGCTCTGAAACTTCTAGGGTGCGTCAGTCAGGTCACTAGGAGCGTCCCCAGTGGGTTTTCTCAGAATCGGGTTCGGGGCTCTTTTTTCGGAAAATCGCGATTTTGCGCGGGCATGTTTTCATAGGAAATTTTGCCTGTATTTAGCCCCTCATTAAACTGGCTGTAACTCCACAAAACGTAGCCCGAGGGCTCTGAATCTTCTAGGGTGCGTCCGTCAGGTCACTAGGAGCGTCCCCAGTGGGTTTTCTCAGAATCGGGTTCGGGGCTCTTTTTTCGGAAAATTGCGATTTTGCGCGGGCATGTTTTCATAGGAAATTTTGCCTGTATTTAGCCCCTCATTAAACTGGCTGTAACTCCACAAAACGTAGCCCGAGGGCTCTGAAACTTCTAGGGTGCGTCCGTCAGGTCACTAGGAGCGTCCCCAGTGGGTTTTCTCAGTATCGGGTTCGGGGCTCTTTTTTCGGAAAATTGCGATTTTGCGCGGGCATGTTTTCATAGGAAATTTTGCCTGTATTTAGCCCCTCAATAAACTGGCCGTAACTCCACAAAACGTAGCCCGAGGGCTCTGAAACTTCTAGGGTGCGTCCGTCAGGTCACAAGGAGCGTCCCCAGTGGGTTTTCTAAGAATCGGGTTCGGGGCTCTTTTTTCGGAAAATCGCGATTTTGCGCGGGCATGTTTTCATAGGAAATTTTGCCTGTATTTAGCCTCTCATTAAACTGGCTGTAACTCCACAAAACGTAGCCCGAGGGCTCTGAAACTTCTAGGGTGCGTCCGTCAGGTCACTAGGAGCGTCCCCAGTGGGTTTTCTCAGAATCGGGTTCGGGGCTCTTTTTTCGGAAAATCGCGATTTTGCGAGGGCATGTTTTCATAGGAAATTTTGCCTGTATTTAGCCCCTCATTAAACTGGCTGTAACTCCACAAAACCTGGCCCGAGGGCTCTGAAACTTCTAGGGTGCGTCAGTCAGGTCACTAGGAGCGTCCCCAGTGGGTTTTCTCAGAATCGGGTTCGGGGCTCTTTTTTCGGAAAATCGCGATTTTGCGCGGGCATGTTTTCATAGGAAATTTTGCCTGTATTTAGCCCCTCATTAAACTGGCTGTAACTCCACAAAACGTAGCCCGAGGGCTCTGAAACTTCTAGGGTGCGTCCGTCAGGTCACTAGGAGCGTCCCCAGTGGGTTTTCTCAGAATCGGGTTCGGGGTTCTTTTTTCGGAAAATCGCGATTTTGCGCGGGCATGTTTTCATAGGAAATTTTGCCTGTATTTAGCCCCTCATTAAACTGGCCGTAACTCCACAAAACGTAGCCCGAGGGCTCTGAAACTTCTAGGGTGCGTCCGTCAGGTCACTCGGAGCGTCCCCAGTGGGTTTTCTCAGAATCGGGTTCGGGGCTCTTTTTTCGGAAAATCGCGATTTTGCGCGGGCATGTTTTCATAGGAAATTTTGCCTGTATTTAGCCCCTCATTAAACTGGCCGTAACTCCACAAAACCTCACCCGAGGGCTCTGAAACTTCTAGGGTGCGTCCGTCAGGTCACAAGGAGCGTCCCCAGTGGGTTTTCTCAGAATCGGGTTCAGGGCTCTTTTTTCGGAAAATCGCGATTTTGCGCGGGCATGTTTTCATAGGAAATTTTGCCTGTATTTAGCCCCTCATTAAACTGGCTGTAACTCCACAAAACGTAGCCCGAGGGCTCTGAAACTTCTAGGGTGCGTCCGTCAGGTCACTAGGAGCGTCCCCAGTGGGTTTTCTCAGAATCGGGTTCGGGGCTCTTTTTTCGGAAAATCGCGATTTTGCGAGGGCATGTTTTCATAGGAAATTTTGCCTGTATTTAGCCCCTCATTAAACTGGCTGTAACTCCACAAAACCTGGCCCGAGGGCTCTGAAACTTCTAGGGTGCGTCAGTCAGGTCACTAGGAGCGTCCCCAGTGGGTTTTCTCAGAGTCGGGTTCGGGGTACTTTTTTTCGGAAAATCGCAATTTTGCGCGGGCATGTTTTCATAGGAAATTTGGCCAGAATTTAGCCCCTCATTAAACTTGCCATAACTCTTCAAAACGTAGCCCGAGGGCTCTGAAACTTCTAGGGTGCGTCCGTCAGGTCACTAGGAACGTCCCCAGTGGGTTTTCTCAGAATCGGGTTCGGGGTACTTTTTTTCGGAAAATCGCAATTTTGCGCGGGCATGTTTTCATAGGAAATTTTTCCTGTCTTTAGCCCCTCATTAAACTGGCCGTAACTCCACAAAAAGTAGCCCGAGGGCTCTGAAACTTCTAGGGTGCGTCCGTCAGGTCACTAGGAACGTCCCCAGTGGGTTTTCTCAGAATCAGGTTCGGGGTACTTTTTTCGAAAAAATCGCGATTTTGCGCGGGCATGTTTTCATAGGAAATTTTGCCTGTATTCAGCCCCTCATTAAACTGGCCGTAACTCCACAAAACGTAGCCCGAGGGCTCTGAAACTTCTAGGGTGCGTCCGTCAGGTCACTAGGAACGTCCCCAGTGGGTTTTCTCAGAATCGGGTTCGGGGCTCTTTTTTCGGAAAATCGCGATTTTGCGCGGGCATGTTTTCATAGGAAATTTTGCCTGTATTTAGCCCCTCATTAAACTGGCCGTAACTCCACAAAACCTCACCCGAGGGCTCTGAAACTTCTAGGGTGCGTCCGTCAGGTCACAAGGAGCGTCCCCAGTGGGTTTTCTCAGAATCGGGTTCGGGGCTCTTTTTTCGGAAAATCGCGATTTTGCGCGGGCATGTTTTCATAGGAAATTTTGCCTGTATTTAGCCCCTCATTAAACTGGCTGTAACTCCACAAAACGTAGCCCGAGGGCTCTGAAACTTCTAGGGTGCGTCCGTCAGGTCACTAGGAGCGTCCCCAGTGGGTTTTCTCAGAATCGGGTTCGGGGCTCTTTTTTCGGAAAATCGCGATTTTGCGAGGGCATGTTTTCATAGGAAATTTTGCCTGTATTTAGCCCCTCATTAAACTGGCTGTAACTCCACAAAACCTGGCCCGAGGGCTCTGAAACTTCTAGGGTGCGTCAGTCAGGTCACTAGGAGCGTCCCCAGTGGGTTTTCTCAGAATCGGGTTCGGGGCTCTTTTTTCGGAAAATCGCGATTTTGCGCGGGCATGTTTTCATAGGAAATTTTGCCTGTATTTAGCCCCTCATTAAACTGGCTGTAACTCCACAAAACGTAGCCCGAGGGCTCTGAATCTTCTAGGGTGCGTCCGTCAGGTCACTAGGAGTGTCCCCAGTGGGTTTTCTCAGAATCGGGTTCGGGGCTCTTTTTTCGGAAAATCGCGATTTTGCGCGGGCATGTTTTCATAGGAAATTTTGCCTGTATTTAGCCCCTCATTAAACTGGCTGTAACTCCACAAAACGTAGCCCGAGGGCTCTGAAACTTCTAGGGTGCGTCCGTCAGGTCACTAGGAGCGTCCCCAGTGGGTTTTCTCAGTATCGGGTTCGGGGCTCTTTTTTCGGAAAATTGCGATTTTGCGCGGGCATGTTTTCATAGGAAATTTTGCCTGTATTTAGCCCCTCAATAAACTGGCCGTAACTCCACAAAACGTAGCCCGAGGGCTCTGAAACTTCTAGGGTGCGTCCGTCAGGTCACAAGGAGCGTCCCCAGTGGGTTTTCTCAGAATCGGGTTCGGGGCTCTTTTTTCGGAAAATCGCGATTTTGCGCGGGCATGTTTTCATAGGAAATTTTGCCTGTATTTAGCCTCTCATTAAACTGGCTGTAACTCCACAAAACGTAGCCCGAGGGCTCTGAAACTTCTAGGGTGCGTCCGTCAGGTCACTAGGAGCGTCCCCAGTGGGTTTTCTCAGAATCGGGTTCGGGGCTCTTTTTTCGGAAAATCGCGATTTTGCGAGGGCATGTTTTCATAGGAAATTTTGCCTGTATTTAGCCCCTCATTAAACTGGCTGTAACTCCACAAAACCTGGCCCGAGGGCTCTGAAACTTCTAGGGTGCGTCAGTCAGGTCACTAGGAGCGTCCCCAGTGGGTTTTCTCAGAATCGGGTTCGGGGCTCTTTTTTCGGAAAATCGCGATTTTGCGCGGGCATGTTTTCATAGGAAATTTTGCCTGTATTTAGCCCCTCATTAAACTGGCTGTAACTCCACAAAACGTAGCCCGAGGGCTCTGAAACTTCTAGGGTGCGTCCGTCAGGTCACTAGGAGCGTCCCCAGTGGGTTTTCTCAGAATCGGGTTCGGGGCTCTTTTTTCGGAAAATCGCGATTTTGCGCGGGCATGTTTTCATAGGAAATTTTGCCTGTATTTAGCCCCTCATTAAACTGGCCGTAACTCCACAAAACGTAGCCCGAGGGCTCTGAAACTTCTAGGGTGCGTCAGTCAGGTCACTAGGTGCGTCCCCAGTGGGTTTTCTCAGAATCGGGTTCGGGGCTCTTTTTTCGGAAAATCACGATTTTGCGCGGGCATGTTTTCATAGGAAATTTTGCCTGTATTTAGCCCCTCATTAAACTGGCTGTAACTCCACAAAACCTCGCCCGAGGGCTCTGAAACTTCTAGGGTGCGTCGGTCAGGTCACTAGGTGCGTCCCCCTGTGGGTTTTCTCAGAATCGGGTTCGGGGCTCTTTTTTCGGAAAATCGCGATTTTGCGCGGGCATGTTTTCATAGGAAATTTTGCCTGTATTTAGCCTCTCATTAAACTGGCTGTAACTCCACAAAACGTAGCCCGAGGGCTCTGAAACTTCTAGGGTGCGTCCGTCAGGTCACTAGGAGCGTCCCCAGTGGGTTTTCTCAGAATCGGGTTCGGGGCTCTTTTTTCGGAAAATCGCGATTTTGCGAGGGCATGTTTTCATAGGAAATTTTGCCTGTATTTAGCCCCTCATTAAACTGGCTGTAACTCCACAAAACCTGGCCCGAGGGCTCTGAAACTTCTAGGGTGCGTCAGTCAGGTCACTAGGAGCGTCCCCAGTGGGTTTTCTCAGAATCGGGTTCGGGGCTCTTTTTTCGGAAAATCGCGATTTTGCGCGGGCATGTTTTCATAGGAAATTTTGCCTGTATTTAGCCCCTCATTAAACTGGCTGTAACTCCACAAAACGTAGCCCGAGGGCTCTGAAACTTCTAGGGTGCGTCCGTCAGGTCACTAGGAGCGTCCCCAGTGGGTTTTCTCAGAATCGGGTTCGGGGCTCTTTTTTCGGAAAATCGCGATTTTGCGCGGGCATGTTTTCATAGGAAATTTTGCCTGTATTTAGCCCCTCATTAAACTGGCCGTAACTCCACAAAACGTAGCCCGAGGGCTCTGAAACTTCTAGGGTGCGTCAGTCAGGTCACTAGGTGCGTCCCCAGTGGGTTTTCTCAGAATCGGGTTCGGGGCTCTTTTTTCGGAAAATCACGATTTTGCGCGGGCATGTTTTCATAGGAAATTTTGCCTGTATTTAGCCCCTCATTAAACTGGCTGTAACTCCACAAAACCTCGCCCGAGGGCTCTGAAACTTCTAGGGTGCGTCGGTCAGGTCACTAGGTGCGTCCCCCTGTGGGTTTTCTCAGAATCGGGTTCGGGGCTCTTTTTTCGGAAAATCGCGATTTTGCGCGGGCATGTTTTCATAGGAAATTTTGCCTGTATTTAGCCCCTCATTTAACTGGCTGTAACTCCACAAAACGTAGCCCGAGGGCTCTGAAACTTCTAGGGTGCGTCCGTCAGGTCACTAGGAGCGTCCCCAGTGGGTTTTCTCAGAATCGGGTTCGGGGCTCTTTTTTCGGAAAATTGCGATTTTGCGCGGGCATGTTTTCATAGGAAATTTTGCCTGTATTTAGCCCCTCATTAAACTGGCTGTAACTCCACAAAACGTAGCCCGAGGGCTCTGAAACTTCTAGGGTGCGTCCGTCAGGTCACTAGGAGCGTCCCCAGTGGGTTTTCTCAGAATCGGGTTCGGGGCTCTTTTTTCGGAAAATCGCGATTTTGCGCGGGCATGTTTTCATAGGAAATTTTGCCTGTATTTAGCCCCTCATTAAACTGGCCGTAACTCCACAAAACGTAGCCCGAGGGCTCTGAAACTTCTAGGGTGCGTCCGTCAGGTCACTAGGAGCGTCCCCAGTGGTTTTTCTCAGTATCGGGTTCAGGGCTCTTTTTTCGGAAAATCGCGATTTTGCGCGGGCATGTTTTCATAGGAAATTTTGCCTGTATTTAGCCCCTCATTAAACTGGCCGTAACTCCACAAAACGTAGCCCGAGGGCTCTGAAACTTCTAGGGTGCGTCAGTCAGGTCACTAGGAACGTCCCCAGTGGGTTTTCTCAGAATCGGGTTTGGTGTACTTTTTTCGGAAAATCGCGTTTTTGCGCGGGCATGTTTTCATAGGAAATTTTGCCTGTATTTAGCCCCTCATTAAACTGGCTGTAACTCCACAAAATGTAGCCCGAGGGCTCTGAAACCTCTAGGGTGCGTCCGTCAGGTCACTAGGAACGTCCCCAGTGGGTTTTCTCAGAATCGGGTTCGGGGTACTTTTTTCGGAAAATCGCAATTTTGCGCGGGCATGTTTTCATAGGAAATTTTGCCTGTATTTAGCCCCTCATTAAACTGGCTGTAACTCCACAAAACCTCGCCCGAGGGCTCTGAAACTTCTAGGGTGCGTCAGTCAGGTCACTAGGTGCGTCCCCAGTGGGTTTTCTCAGAATCGGGTTCGGGGCTCTTTTTTCGGAAAATCGCGATTTTGCGCGGGCATGTTTTCATAGGAAATTTTGCCTGTATTTAGCCCCTCATTAAACTGGCTGTAACTCCACAAAACGTAGCCCGAGGGCTCTGAAACTTCTAGGGTGCGTCAGTCAGGTCACTAGGTGCGTCCCCAGTGGGTTTTCTCAGAATCGGGTTCGGGGCTCTTTTTTCGGAAAATCGCGATTTTGCGCGGGCATGTTTTCATAGGAAATTTTGCCTGTATTTAGCCCCTCATTAAACTGGCTGTAACTCCACAAAACGTAGCCCGAGGGCTCTGAAACTTCTAGGGTGCGTCCGTCAGGTCACTAGGAACGTCCCCAGTGGGTTTTCTCAGAATCGGGTTTGGGGTACTTTTTTTCGGAAAATCGCGATTTTGCGCGGGCATGTTTTCATAGGAAATTTTGCCTGTATTTAGCCCCTCATTAAACTGGCCGTAACTCCACAAAACGTAGCCCGAGGGCTCTGAAACTTCTAGGGTGCGTCCGTCAGGTCACAAGGAGCGTCCCCAGTGGGTTTTCTCAGAATCGGGTTCGGGGCTCTTTTTTCGGAAAATCGCGTTTTTGCGCGGGCATGTTTTCATAGGAAATTTTGCCTGTATTTAGCCCCTCATTAAACTGGCTGTAACTCCACAAAATGTAGCCCGAGGGCTCTGAAACCTCTAGGGTGCGTCCGTCAGGTCACTAGGAACGTCCCCAGTGGGTTTTCTCAGAGTCGGGTTCGGGGTACTTTTTTTCGGAAAATCGCAATTTTGCGCGGGCATGTTTTCATAGGAAATTTGGCCAGAATTTAGCCCCTCATTAAACTTGCCATAACTCTTCAAAACGTAGCCCGAGGGCTCTGAAACTTCTAGGGTGCGTCCGTCAGGTCACTAGGAACGTCCCCAGTGGGTTTTCTCAGAATCAGGTTCGGGGTACTTTTTTCGGAAAATCGCGATTTTGCGCGGGCATGTTTTCATAGGAAATTTTGCCTGTATTCAGCCCCTCATTAAACTGGCCGTAACTCCACAAAACGTAGCCCGAGGGCTCTGCAACTTCTAGGGTGCGTCTGTCAGGTCACTAGGAGCGTCCCCAGTGGGTTTTCTCAGAATCGGGTTCGGGGCTCTTTTTTCGGAAAATTGCGATTTTGCGCGGGCATGTTTTCATAGGAAATTTTGCCTGTATTTAGCCCCTCATTAAACTGGCCGTAACTCCACAAAACGTAGCCCGAGGGCTCTGAAACTTCTAGGGTGCGTCCGTCAGGTCACTAGGAGCGTCCCCAGTGGGTTTTCTCAGAATCGGGTTCGGGGCTCTTTTTTCGGAAAATCGCGATTTTGCGCGGGCATGTTTTCATAGGAAATTTTGCCTGTATTTAGCCCCTCATTAAACTGGCTGTAACTCCACAAAACCTCTCCCGAGGGCTCTGAAACTTCTAGGGTGCGTCAGTCAGGTCACTAGTTGCGTCCCCGGTGGGTTTTCTCAGAATCGGGTTCGGGGCTCTTTTTTCGGAAAATCGCGATTTTGCGCGGGCATGTTTTCATAAGAAATTTTGCCTGTATTTAGCCCCTCATTAAACTGGCTGTAACTCCACAAAACGTAGCCCGAGGGCTCTGAAACTTCTAGGGTGCGTCCGTCAGGTCACTAGGAACGTCCCCAGTGGGTTTTCTCAGAATCGGGTTCGGGGTACTTTTTTTCGGAAAATCGCAATTTTGCGCGGGCATGTTTTCATAGGAAATTTTGCCTGTATTTAGCCCCTCATTAAACTGGCTGTAACTCCACAAAACGTAGCCCGAGGGCTCTGAAACTTCTAGGGTGCGTCCGTCAGGTCACTAGGAGCGTCCCCAGTGGGTTTTCTCAGTATCGGGTTCGGGGCTCTTTTTTCGGAAAATTGCGATTTTGCGCGGGCATGTTTTCATAGGAAATTTTGCCTGTATTTAGCCCCTCATTAAACTGGCCGTAACTCCACAAAACGTAGGCCGAGGGCTCTGAAACTTCTAGGGTGCGTCCGTCAGGTCACAAGGAGCGTCCCCAGTGGGTTTTCTCAGAATCGGGTTCGGGGCTCTTTTTTCGGAAAATCGCGATTTTGCGCGGGCATGTTTTCATAGGAAATTTTGCCTGTATTTAGCCCCTCATTAAACTGGCTGTAACTCCACAAAACGTAGCCCGAGGGCTCTGAATCTTCTAGGGTGCGTCCGTCAGGTCACTAGGAGCGTCCCCAGTGGGTTTTCTCAGAATCGGGTTCGGGGCTCTTTTTTTCGGAAAATCGCGATTTTGCGAGGGCATGTTTTCATAGGAAATTTTGCCTGTATTTAGCCCCTCATTAAACTGGCTGTAACTCCACAAAACCTGGCCCGAGGGCTCTGAAACTTCTAGGGTGCGTCAGTCAGGTCACTAGGAGCGTCCCCAGTGGGTTTTCTCAGAATCGGGTTCGGGGCTCTTTTTTCGGAAAATCGCGATTCTGCGCGGGCATGTTTTCATAGGAAATTTTGCCTGTATTTAGCCCCTCATTAAACTGGCTGTAACTCCACAAAACGTAGCCCGAGGGCTCTGAATCTTCTAGGGTGCGTCCGTCAGGTCACTAGGAACGTCCCCAGTGGGTTTTCTCAGAGTCGGGTTCGGGGCTCTTTTTTCGGAAAATCGCGATTTTGCGCGGGCATGTTTTCATAGGAAATTTTGCCTGTATTTAGCCCCTCATTAAACTGGCTGTAACTCCACAAAACGTAGCCCGAGGGCTCTGAAACTTCTAGGGTGCGTCCGTCAGGTCACTAGGAGCGTCCCCAGTGGGTTTTCTCAGAATCGGGTTCGGGGGTCTTTTTTCGGAAAATCGCGATTTTGCGCGGGCATGTTTTCATAGGAAATTTTGCCTGTATTTAGCCCCTCATTAAACTGGCTGTAACTCCACAAAACGTAGCCCGAGGGCTCTGAATCTTCTAGGGTGCGTCCGTCAGGTCACTAGGAGCGTCCCCAGTGGGTTTTCTCAGA